>NW_008238356.1:243244-251978 GCF_000691975.1 Corvus brachyrhynchos
CAACCGCCGCCCACCCCCCAGCCGCCCCACCCCCCTACCTCTAGCTGAGCCATGCGGGACCACCACAGCCCCTCGCTGCCTCCGCGCTTCCCTGGTCGGAGTCGTGCAGCATCACCCAGCTCATGTCCCCCCGCCCCCGCACATACACACACACCCCGCTGCTCTGCAAAGCGACTCCCGCCTCTCTGGCGCTGTCACCATCCGTCCGCTGCCGTCTTGAGTGAAATATCCACGGCGTCCATCTGGCTGCAGGTACTGCCCTGTCACACACGGTGACAGCGGGGCTTGGCAGAGCTGTTAGAGGTGCTGGGGTCATCCTCTCGTCCTCGGCATCCTCTCATCAGTCCAGGGGTGTTCTTTATTTCTCCAGATGGGAACATGCAATAAGCTGGGGTCATTTAGTCATGCTTACTTACTTAGCCATGACTGCACAGTAGGTGATATTCACTGTCTGTCCACGTACCTGTGTACGTATGCGTGCATGCATCTGTGTATATGTATGTATGACTTCAGAAAGTTCATGCAATTTAGAATCAGAATCCTTCAGGTTGGAGAAGACCCCTAAGATCAACCAATGAGTCCACCTGGCCCACCACTAACCCATGTCTTTAAGTGCCATGTCTACTCAGCTTTTAAATTTCTCTAGGGATGGTGACTCAGCCACTTCATGGGGCAGTCTGTTCCAGTGCCTGACAACCCTTACAGTGAAGAAATTTTCCAAATATTCAGCCTTAATCTCCCCAGGCACAACTTGAGATCATTTCCTCTAGTCCTGTTTCTTGTTATGTGGGAGAAGAGACTGACCCCCACCTCACAGCCTTCTGTCAGTTGCAGAGAGCAATAAGGTCTCCCCTGAGCCTCCTCTTCTTCAGACTGAACAATCCCCATACCTGGTATTTATTACTGGCAAGAGAGGAGAGTTCCTGGAAATAATTTATGTACCTGGTACTTCAAAAATGCTGGTTTGCAATAGCTTGGGAAAATTTTAAGTGAGGTATGGAATAAAAAGAAGCACAGAGTTCTGCAAAGAAAGACCACAACTTTTAAGACATTTATCAGATTAATAATGAAGATTCAGTAACAAGACAGATATTGCTGTACGTTCATTTTTTACTCAATAGCAAAGGGAAGTGAAAGGAAATACAACACACAGGAAAAAAATCTAGTCATAAATCATCAGAATTCAAGGGTAGAGAGTACAAAAATTGTTAAAGGGAAGTTTAAATACCAAAGGATGAGGTAGCAAACAGATACTTTTGAGTACATTAGAACAATATTAGCAATGTTATAGATCCTACTTGGTTTTACCCAAACAGTAAAACATAAGTATGAAGAAATTAAGAAGCAAGCATACCAGATGCCTATGTCTGGTATATGTCTGAGGGGAGCATAGCAAGGTGCTGTCAAGTGGGTATGACTAAATACTTTCTAATCCATAAGGATAAGTGCAAAAAATACTGAGTAGAAATTAAAACAGGCCCAGGTAACCTGCAGCCAAAAATTCCAAAAATGTCTTGTTTCATTTAATGTAAAATTTTAATAAATCAGGAACTCCAAGAGAATCACCAGAAGAGTGGAACAATGCTGGTGTTGTGCTACTATCAGCTGTAGTTTAGCTAATTAAACACTGCCAACAGTGAGCACAAGTAAACACCCTGATAAATTTTCAAAAATATTTGCTTAATGTTACTGAGTGCTTTATCATAAACTGCACAACAGTGATTATACTCAGTCTTCCTGTTCCAGCTCTGCCATATTTATGATGTGATCCAGTGGAATTGCTCTCCTGCTTTCCATGTACAGTCAGTGGAGCACAGGGAGTAAAACCAGTCCATCCAAACAGACTTTCATGGGAGGTAATGCAGTTATTTTTAGTGAAGTTTAGACTACTAAAAGATAATGTAAAAGTGCAAAACTTCATTGTATTTTCCAGCTGTAGAAACATGTATTAAACAGCATTTAGTCCAAAATGTTTCTGTCACTCTGAAGCTGCCCTTACTTAATTTATTTTTACCAGCATTATAAAATACATAAACCTCAGAGGAGACTGCTGCTGGGGCATCGCTCTAACAGGAGATGGTGAGTTTAAGCTCTCTGCAGATGCAGAAACATTTATGTAACATTAATCTTAATTAGTGGTTTTAATAATAAAAAGATGGGAATTCGTTCCTCATACCTCAGGATTGCAGACTTATAATTGATGTGCAATAAGCTCCTTTATTCCACCACACCATAAATCTTTACAAAACAAAAGATTAGTAAATCTTAACATCAGCATAAACATGTGGACTTACTTGGGAAAACTTTCCTATGTGATCAAACCTTTAGAATTTACAAGAGGTTCTGGACTTATCCTCTCACTTATGAGAATGATAATATGAAAAGTGCTTCCTCATTTGGTCATCCATAATGACTTTTTTACTTCTCTCAGGAGATAAGGTACACCAGGAGTTTTATTTAGCTCTCATAATTTCTTGTTTGTTTGCAGTGTTAGGATAGTGGATAGCTCCGCATTGCCAGATGAGATTAGCCTACCATACAATTAAATTAGCAAAATCTGGCTATGATAAGTCTTAGACACCTGGTAGAAAGAAACCTGGGCTGCTGCTGGTTGTTTTAAAAGTATTCCTATTGCAAGGACAAGTTTTCCCTTTTGAGAATTAGACTGGTTTGTGATTTTTATATAATTAATTATTCACATTCTGAGTTCTACTCTAATTCATATCCTTTAGCCCAGGCATTTCTGTTGAAGGGTATGTTAAGCAGTGTGCACTTGGAAGGTGGTTGGATCTGGGATATTTTTCACTGCACCAGTATTTGTGGTCATTGAACCTGTCAAACTAGTTTGGGCCAGTAAGAAAGTTTCTCTGAGTCTACTCCTTTTAAGGAGTGCAGCTACTGTGAGTTACTGAGCAATGACATGCACAAAGTACACAAAGTGCGAAACAAAATTAAAAAGTCAGCTGAAATAAAACTTTATCGAAGTGTAAAATAGCAAAACAATAGAATAGCAAAATAAATAGAAACTAAACCCACCACCGTAAAGAGAAAGCCACACATTATGTTAGAGCAAAATTAAGGTTATTTTAATCTCCCAATTTTGGAATATGCATAACATTTGGGGTCTGTTTCTGTTTGAGCATCTGTGTCCTACATAGCTGTCTGCTCCTAAGAAAAGTGGATATAAGCCACTGCCAAATAAAAATCTGTATCCATTTTTTACAGGTTAAAATGACCATGCCCTATGAAGGCTCAGAAAAAATAAGAGATTTGTCATTTTTCAGTACTTCTTGAATGAATGACTGCAGGATTTCTCATGGTGTTCCACCACTACTTTCGCTCATAGTAGGTATGAACATACACATAGCTAGAAATAGTTAGGAAAGTGTATATGTTAAGTTAGGAGTAAAACTAAAATATTATTGGTATCAAGTATTCTGCCTTGAAATTCCCTCTCCATATCAACAATACCCAAAAAGCTGCTGTGAGCCATAAAAAGAAAAAAAAAGTAAACATTTAAAAATAGAAAAACTGGCTACTTCCCCACTGAACCTACATTAATACATTTTTGCTTATGTTTTTTCCAAAACATCATCTGCTCCACTCCTGTACTAGATTACCTTTTTTATTCAACCAACTACTTCCATGTAAAGCACATCATAAACTACAAGCCTATGAAACATGTAAACATTTCCTTCTACTTCCTACCTCTACTCAAAATATCACTTCTCTTCCTGGTTACTACAGAGCAGTATTTCTTGGCCTTTTTGGTTGGTACCCTCCTGGTTTAAAGATTATGTTCATCTTCAAGGAACCATAACAATGGTTCCATAGCAATGGAAATCCGATCAGCAGAAGAGAGCAGTAAATGATTCTCTTGAAGAATAACAATGTGCAACAGAAGAAGAAGGGAACTACCTGTAGCTCTTTTATGATTTTTTTTACAAGATATTCGCTGAAAATTACTTCTGACTATCCTCCATGAGGTCAAAAGTAACAACCACCCAGCTTAACAAAAAGGGGTGATTTACTTTTCCCAACTGTGTGTGTGAGCTAGTTTTCAGTAACATGGGCATGTCAGACAAGAAGATGTTTGAGTTATAAGGTTTTGTACATCACCCCAGATTTTTAAAAATTTCAAACCTACCCCTAGCAAAACACACATTTTTTCTTTTTAGCTGAGGGCAGAATTTTCACTCCTGATGGTACAATACAATTTATATTGTAATCAGCTCTCAAGAAAAACAGTACTGACACCAACCATTTACATACTCCTTTGTTTTTGGCAACCTTATCAAGATTGTTGTGAGTTCATATGCCTGAATCTCTGAGAGTGGATGTGACTCATTAATGGTGGATCAGCCAGAGGAGTTAAAAGGAAATGGGTTTGATGCTCATATCTGGTCTAGGAAATACCACTGGCTGACAGATATTTCAGGTGGCTGTATTTCTCTTCAGCGGAACTGTGCTGGTTTTGGCTGGGGTAGAGTTAATTCTCTTCACAATGGCTGGTGTGGGGCTGTGTTTTGGATTTGTGCTGGACACAGGGTGGATAATACAGAGATGTTTTTGTAACTGCTGAGCAGGGCTTACACACAGCCAAGGCCTTTTCTGCTTTTCATGCTGCCACACTGGGGAGGAGACTGGAAGTGCATGGGAGGCTGAGAGGAGACACAGCCCAGACAGGTGACCCAAACTGACCACAGGGATATTCCAGACTATATAACATCATGCTCAGTGTATAAAGTGGGGGCAAGGAAGGGAAGGATATTTGGAGTGATGGCACACATTATGTTAGAGCAAAATTAAGGTTATTTTAATCTCCCAATTTTGGAATATGCATAACATTTGGGGTCTGTTTCTGTTTGAGCATCTGTGTCCTACATAGCTGTCTGCTCCTAAGAAAAGTGGATATAAGCCACTGCCAAATAAAAATCTGTATCCATTTTTTACAGGTTAAAATGACCATGCCCTATGAAGGCTCAGAAAAAATAAGAGATTTGTCATTTTTCAGTACTTCTTGAATGAATGACTGCAGGATTTCTCATGGTGTTCCACCACTACTTTCGCTCATAGTAGGTATGAACATACACATAGCTAGAAATAGTTAGGAAAGTGTATATGTTAAGTTAGGAGTAAAACTAAAATATTATTGGTATCAAGTATTCTGCCTTGAAATTCCCTCTCCATATCAACAATACCCAAAAAGAAAAAAAAGTAAACATTTAAAAATAGAAAAACTGGCTACTTCCCCACTGAACCTACATTAATACATTTTTGCTTATGTTTTTTCCAAAACATCATCTGCTCCACTCCTGTACTAGATTACCTTTTTTATTCAACCAACTACTTCCATGTAAAGCACATCATAAACTACAAGCCTATGAAACATGTAAACATTTCCTTCTACTTCCTACCTCTACTCAAAATATCACTTCTCTTCCTGGTTACTACAGAGCAGTATTTCTTGGCCTTTTTGGTTGGTACCCTCCTGGTTTAAAGATTATGTTCATCTTCAAGGAACCATAACAATGGTTCCATAGCAATGGAAATCCGATCAGCAGAAGAGAGCAGTAAATGATTCTCTTGAAGAATAACAATGTGCAACAGAAGAAGAAGGGAACTACCTGTAGCTCTTTTATGATTTTTTTTACAAGATATTCGCTGAAAATTACTTCTGACTATCCTCCATGAGGTCAAAAGTAACAACCACCCAGCTTAACAAAAAGGGGTGATTTACTTTTCCCAACTGTGTGTGTGAGCTAGTTTTCAGTAACATGGGCATGTCAGACAAGAAGATGTTTGAGTTATAAGGTTTTGTACATCACCCCAGATTTTTAAAAATTTCAAACCTACCCCTAGCAAAACACACATTTTTTCTTTTTAGCTGAGGGCAGAATTTTCACTCCTGATGGTACAATACAATTTATATTGTAATCAGCTCTCAAGAAAAACAGTACTGACACCAACCATTTACATACTCCTTTGTTTTTGGCAACCTTATCAAGATTGTTGTGAGTTCATATGCCTGAATCTCTGAGAGTGGATGTGACTCATTAATGGTGGATCAGCCAGAGGAGTTAAAAGGAAATGGGTTTGATGCTCATATCTGGTCTAGGAAATACCACTGGCTGACAGATATTTCAGGTGGCTGTATTTCTCTTCAGCGGAACTGTGCTGGTTTTGGCTGGGGTAGAGTTAATTCTCTTCACAATGGCTGGTGTGGGGCTGTGTTTTGGATTTGTGCTGGACACAGGGTGGATAATACAGAGATGTTTTTGTAACTGCTGAGCAGGGCTTACACACAGCCAAGGCCTTTTCTGCTTTTCATGCTGCCACACTGGGGAGGAGACTGGAAGTGCATGGGAGGCTGAGAGGAGACACAGCCCAGACAGGTGACCCAAACTGACCACAGGGATATTCCAGACTATATAACATCATGCTCAGTGTATAAAGTGGGGGCAAGGAAGGGAAGGATATTTGGAGTGATGGCCTTTGTTTTCCCAAATCACCATTACCTGTGATGGGGCTCTGCTCTCCTGGAGATGGCTGAACACCTGCCTGCCCATGAGAAGCAGTGAATTAATTTTGTGGTTTGCTTTTCTTGTGTGCACAGCTTTTGCTTTTCCTATTAAACTGTCTTTATCTTAACCTGTGAATTTTCTACCTTTTACCCTCCCAATTCTCTCCCAGTCCTACTGGTGGGAGAGTGAAGAAGTGGCTGTGTGGGGCTTGGCTTCTGGCTGGGATTAAACCATGTCATGCATCAAGAGAGATGTAGCAGAATTTTGAATTGACAAAGCCCACCGGAGCTCAGCAGAAAATATTGACAGTCTTGTAATCTGCACAATTCTATTACTCAGCTACAGAATAACCAAACTGTAAGTAGTGCAAGCTTATTGAAAAAAGTTAGTGAGCTGGAAAAAAAGACCATTAGTGTTTAGAAGAAAGCTTAAGCATATCATATAAATATTTGTTCCAAGAATAAATTTCCCAGAGGATTGCCTGCATTGTACTAAGTTGTTCTTAGATGAAGAAATATATGAACCAGAGTGTGATATGTTGGGAAATATTCCCTGAAAGTGTTAAAAAAAATATGTGGATATGACATTTGGTGATCTGTTTTAGTGGTAAGTGTGGAAGTGCTGAGTTAAAGGGTTGGACTCGGTTCTGTTAGAGGTCTTTTCCAACTTTACAGTTCTATGATTCTATGAAAATTCTTCAGCCTGTTAAAAGGTTCTTTGAATAAAGCTCATAAAGGTAAGACATATACAGAAAAAATAAATGTAGACCTTGATTTCTTTCCTTGGAGAGCCAACCCTAATGTGGGAACAGAGATATGATGTAAATTTTTTAAGTGGTTAGCATAGTGGGAATTGTACTGCTGTGTATATCCTTCTGTTCTTCCAACAAAAAACCTAATTCTGACACTTACCTCAAACTGTATGTATGAGTCGTCTAATGCTATTAAACAAGGCAAATATTTACTTGCACTAGGAATGAGTAACATCATTCAGAGAATAGCCACATTTGTATGAAACTCCACAATCAGCAAACGCAGAGATCCTGACTCCTTTAAAACCTGCCATATCCTCATGTCAGGAGAGTGTTATAAAAACTAAATATCAATAAAAACTACAAAAATATTTCACTTTCAAATATTCAAACAACTGTTACATAATTACTTACTCCTGTATATTTACTTTCTAAAGTTGGAGACAATTGTTTTCCATTGACCTAGAAATACTAAGCTTAGATTTTAAAAAATATTTTATATTCAAGATATAAACACAAATGCCTATGGAGGAAAAAATCCTCATGCTTGTTTAAATATTTGTTTATATTTCTATTTTCTAATGGTTTCACCTATCCCTGTTGCATAAATTTTAAATCAAAATCAAAAAATCTTTGGTATTAAAAGTGTTTAAAACTCTGGAAGTTCAAAAGTTTAAGTATCATTAGAAGGTTTGTTCTCTTTAGAATAAATAAGTAGAGAAAAACATGATAGGAGGATGACAAAGTAAAGTAGCAATTTCTAAGGAAACTTTGAACAGATGCATAAAGAAAGAAAAGCTGAGGAGGAAAAAAACCAACCTGTAACGTTTAAAAACCTGTAAAGTTTAATTTTTAATGCATATGGTGTCATTATAAACTTGAGTATCAAGCTTCTATGCAATAAATGTTTCTCCCCAACACAGAAAAAAAAAGAAAAATAAAAAATAAATAAAAAGCTTTCTGCACCTGAAATATCCTTGAAAAGAGATTTAAAAATTATGTTCTGATTTTACAGACCTTCAGTATGTTTAGAAGGTCATAAAGACTGTATTCTCCACTTTTTGCAGACCTCTACATGAGTCTCAGATTCTGGGACATGGAGTATGGCATACTGCCACATTATCAAGTGTGTCCTAAAACAGCTATGGAGTTGATTCTAGCCTGAGAACAGAAGGGGCTGAACCTGAAAAAAATTCCTGAAGCCATGGGATCTTTAGCCTGAAGGAGTTCCCACCTCGACCACCCTCAGCATAGAGGTATATTTGCAATTTTAGCACAAGTGGTTATGCAGCTCTCTGTGGCTACAGTAGTTAAGCAGCTTGCTTGCAGTTCCATGTCCTCAAAGGAGACGATAATAATTGTTCTAAGTCAGTGATTTCTGTATTAAGGAACATCAGAGATGCCTTTTGTAATGATGCTGCTAATGGCAGGGGAACCAGGGGGAGCCCCCCCCCAACCC
>NW_008238356.1:251988-253612 GCF_000691975.1 Corvus brachyrhynchos
GAAGGATGCTTTGCTACCGCTGCAGGTGAGACCTGGGTGTGAGCAATATTCCCAGACTGTGTGCCTTAAAAAACACAAAACAACAGGCTCAGTGCTAGATTCAACTATATAAGCAAGGAATTAAACACAGGTAAGTCCAAAAAAGCCCTCCAAAATTAAAACTGGCCAATACCCATGGCAGGCACATCCCCCGCCTTTTACAGCTTCCACACACCTTGGGGAGCCAGAGCTCTGCTGCAGCAGGCATCCTCTCATTCTTCCTCCCCTTCCCCTTCCCTTCCCTGGTTCCTGGTTTTCCTTTGAGAGGAACCAAAGGACATCCTGGAGCACCACGGTACTCTGAGGATGCTGTGGTGTCATGGATGGCTGTGCTGAGGCCCAGGAATTGGTGTCCATAGGCCTGAGCCCAGTGCGTGGAGTCACCCTGCAGAGTATCCCTTCTGCGCTCCCACATCCTACATCAACCACATGACTTTTTCCACGAGTTCTGTTTCACTGGTGCTCATCTTGGTGTGATGTTGGTGAGGGCTCCAGTGCCCTCACTGTCAGATGAAGCTGACAGCTTCAAACCTTTCTAGCCACTGCTAGTAAGCTCCACACAGGTGCCAAACACACCTCTAATAGAATTCCTGCTTCTCTGGAACCAGCTTGGGGTGGAAACTAAGCCCACAACAGTGGCCAAAAGAAAACCAGATACTTCAAACTACCTGATACAAAATCTTAAACTAGGGTGAAGCAGCCTCAGTCAGGCAAGTTTTGCTTTTCTGTGGCAGCTGTTTGTGCTCTCACAGCTTGATGCAAAAGGTCTCAGAGGTCAAAGATCCCAGTGTAGGAGCTGCTTCTCTGCTACAACCAGCACCAGAGAAGTCTGCAAGTGCAGTGAGCTGGCAGTACACTGTACTAGTGAACACTCCTTTGCTACAGGCTCTGCCTTCAGCTCTGATGTCCATGGGTCAAGACTTAGCACCATGAATAGTGTAGCTCACCAAATAACCAACCAGGCTTCAAAGAGAAAGTTGTCAGGAAGACTGAACAAAACTGTAGATCAGGAACTAAATTTGAACAGGCTTCTCTCAATATTGGATTACAAAACTTTTTTAATGCAAAACTGATTTTAAAAAAGAGAAAACCCTGAACACTGATCCACCTCCAGTGTCACGTATCTATTTTGCAATTGCTTTTGCCTGTTAACCATGTAGAAATCTGTGTCTGACTGCTGTAAGAGTGTGCACTGGTATCTGTTGCATTGTGTTGTGGATATTTATAAGAAATATGAATTGTATGTTAAAACACTGCACTACAGGAGTTTTTAATCTGTGCTGATGATGTCTTGAAATATTGTGAAGTAACTTTTACTCCAATTTGCTTTTCCTCAGTATAATGCTCTACCTTTATGTAATTTAAATGTTAGAGTGTTTACTGTTTTCTGTTTCTCTCCTGTTTGCTTCTAGGATATCACATGATGTACAATGTTGCTGTGCTTTAACTGAAAACACTCCAGATGATTTCCTCTATTCGTTTACTGTTTTTACCAGGAAAACAGGTGAGCATGAGAACAGTTCAGTTTGTTTTGAAAAACATAGGACTAACAAAAAAACTCCACTAGGCTAAAAGAGATATATAG
>NW_008238356.1:253628-278158 GCF_000691975.1 Corvus brachyrhynchos
TTCTATTTTTTCTTACTGAAAAAACTGTAAAACACACTTTCTCCAACTCCATGTAGGAGTGTACAGCTATGATTATTGCATGTTGTGCACAACTGGACAAGTTGTTTTGTTGAACAGGGTGGCAGTTTGAACATAAAGCAGAATATACAAATAATTCTTGCAGTTTCAGGCCAAGCATAATTTTGTAGATTTTTGAACAAGAAATAATAGAATCTTAGTGTGATTTTAGTCAAAGATACAGGAAATTTAATGGAAAGACAAAATCTAGTAGGCAAATCATAAGGAGCTGCTTCATCTAGAAACTGTGTATAGCTTCATAAAATACGAGATAAAAATTTTAAGTGGGGATGGTGTCTTTAGGAAACTTCTGCCTTCCTGTTTACAGCTTGGTTAACATTGCTGAGTCATGGTGGGGTGACCCCCAGGATGAGCAGCCTGGAGAGGCTTGGTTCTAGAGTCTGGATTTCTCCAATCCTTGAGTTATTTAGATGAAAATATTTTTCATAGTGTATTGATTCTGGCTGAGCTGGAGTTCATTTTCCCACAGCAGCCCTCACAGTGCTTTGCACTGGTGTCTGGAAAGGTGTTGGTAACACAGCTGTGTTTTGGCTACTGCTGAGCAGCGCTGGCACAGCATCAGCCATGTCTCTCAACATTTTGCCCCATCAGCAGGCTGGGGGTAGAAAAGGCCCTGGGAGGGGAGACAGCTAGGCCAGCTGACCCAAACTGACCAAAGGGACCCTCCACACCATGTGATGTCACTCAGATATAAAACTAAGGGAAGGAGGAGGAAGGGGGGCATTTGTTATTTACAATGTTTGCCTTCTGGAGAAACATGTACATGTGCTGTAGCCCTGCCCTCTAGGAGGTGGCCAGACACTGCTTGCTGATGGAAAGTGGGGAATAATTTCTTTCCCTTTGCTTGTAATCACACAAACTTTCACTTTTGTTTTAGCAAACTGCCTTATCTCAACCTGCAAGTTGTTTTCCATCTGATTTTCCCTCCCCTGTCAAGCTGAGAAGTGGAAGTGATAGATCAGTTTGGTAAGTGCCTGGCATCCAGCCAAGGTCAACCTACCACATGTAACTATCTTGGAGGAAAGCTTTTTGCTAGTTTAAGACTTAGATTTGATAGAGAAATTAGGGTGAAATCCTGTGTCCCTATTAGCTGCCATGTAAAATGAGAATTGGTTTGTTTTGAGAGCGAACCTCTCCATTACAATGTTTGAGTCCAAGTTTAAAATTTTAAACAACTGTAGTGCTATAACTTTAAAGGGCCAGACTAAGTTTGACTAATCTCTGGGTTTATCCCCTCGTTCTTCTTGCACTCTATTCAGCTTCTCCTTCTATAAAAAAGACTTTCTTTGTTTGTTGTAGTGCAAAACCATCAGAGAAAACCTTAGACAGAGCAAGAATATTATTATTTATTATTAATATTCATTAGTGATTACTATTAATATTCATTAGTCTTTAGAAAGCTGTGAAGCTGCTGATTCAGGGAGACCAAGAAGAAAGGAAGATGAGGACATTCTTTATGATTGGCAGTTAAGATTATTATGTGGTGGGCTAGGGAGATTTTATGTTTCTTTTCTGAATAGCCCCAAATTTTTTTTCTGGCAATCCATAACCTTACTGGAGGACTCCATACTGTTTACCTGCTATCTTTTCTGATATGAAGTCTGTACTTTAGCCTTTTTTGAGCAGAACTAAATAATACTGCTAGTAAAAAAAAAAAAAAAATTGTTGGAGAATAATAGATCATCTCCAGTCTGTAGTCCAAACATCTACATGGAAGTTGGATGGTATGCAGAACTGGAGGCACAGCAGCCATGCTTTGATCCCACTCAGCCTCTTAGGAGACTGTTTCCATGTAGTCACCACTCTTTCTCTAGGTGAGATCCTGTTTGGTTCATCTCCCAGAGCTGTGCAGGACTGGTGGTGTTTGGGTTCTTCTCTGGTTCTCTTTTGACCTGAATAACCTTTTCAAGCTCAGTAATATTTTGGCTCAATGGAAGTTTTATATGAGGTGTCTCTGTCTTTGAGGACATGGTTTCAGTTGCCTTCCAGATTCTCCCTGCTGCACTGCTGTGTTATTTTGGGCAGTGGTTTTATCCACACAGTCATAGAATAACAGAGTCATCAAGGTAGGAAGGAACCTTGGAGATTGCATCTGCTATGCCCCTGCTCAAAGAAGGCTTACCTCAAGCAGTCTACTCAGGACCGAGTCCACTTGGGTTTTTAATGTCCTCCAAAGATAAAGACAACCTCCCTGGACAGAGTGGTTGTATATTAAGTCACCTTCACATTAAATAAAAAGGTTTTTTCTTACATTTAATTATAATCTCTTATATTCCAGTCTATGTCCATTGCCTCCTGTCCTTTCATTGGACAACACTAGAGGAGTTTAACCCCATCTTCTAAGTTCTCACCATCAGATATTTATGCACACTGATAGTATTCATTTGTAAGCAAAAGTAAACAGAATTATGGGAACAGTAAATTAGCCTCCCTGTGTTCAGCAGCACAAAATACTAATATAAGATCCAACTTATGAAGGATAGTCTCGGCAAACATTTTAGAAAAACAGATTGCAATTTATGTATTTGAGTGCTGTATATCACTGGATCATAAAGAGTGGAAGACTACTCATGGTTCAGAGGCAAATCATGAGTAATGCATGGCAGATTTTTCTTTTGTTTTAAAGTAATTTCAGTCAAGAGTGTTTCATAAACTTGAGAGAACTTGGGGTGCTAAATTGCTAGGTTGTCCAGAAGCAGATAGCTCCAGCCTCCATGAGAGAAGGGGGGAAAAAAGGGGAAAAAAAGGGGGGAAGAAATGTTGTGCTGGGAAACTTTCATTTTGAGTGCTTGCTCTGTGAATGTCTCTATGTCTGTAAGATGACACATGAAAATTTTTGTGTAGTTTTGAGCAAGTCTTGATAGATTAATGTTTAGGCTAGTCCTTAAAATGATCTTTTTATAGAGCTCAAAGTGTGTTAATACTGATTGCTGTTGATCTCCCACTTCTACATTTTGTTTTGAGAGTAACTTGTAGTTTTGTCTTTGTCCCACGTATCACAGGACTTGCCCAGCTACTCCACACCTTCTCATAGGTTTGTGCCAAATCCACATGCAAAAGGCTGATGTTTGAACTCTGTGGTTGTGTTCTCATATCACTGAAATAGGTGGTATTGTGATGTGTGTACCAGAGGTAAGATCCCTTAAGGAAATACTTCTTATTGTCAGAGCTGGTCTTTTCATTCTAAGAGAAAGAGGATGACTTTTGTGCATGAAGTTTTTACTTTCTTACATAGTGAGGATGGCTTTTGATTTCAAATCTGATTTCCAGATTCTCTCCTGTCTTCATAGCTGATTTAACTAATGCAGAGAATGTGAGCAGTGAAAAATGCGCAAGTGTCTTCATCACATTTCACCTTCAGTTTGGAAAGCTCTGCTCCCAGGACTTCTGGGAAGATATGACATAGAGGAGCTATTTTGACAAATCCAAAGCTACTTGTGGATACAAAGTGTTTAGCTGCTGCCTATTTAAATGTTTCTTTCGAATTCTAGCTAGAGTTTCTGGTGTGCAAGGGATGGGGTTTTGGATTTTTTTGTTTGGTTTGGTTTTTTGGTGGTGGTTGTGGGGGTCTTTGGGTTTGGTTGGTTGGTTTTGTTTGGTTTTTATTTAATCTTTTAACTTGTACGTAACTTTTTTTTACAACAGCATAATTGTCATCAAAAGTTGATGACATTTAAAAACGATTGTGATATGGAATAATGGAATCACATAATATTCTGAGATGGAAAGGACCCATCAGAATAATTGTGTCCAACCCCTTCCCCAGTGCAGAACACCCCAAGAGTCACACCATGTGCCTGAGAGCATTGTCCAAGTGCTTCTTGAACTCTGTCAGGCTGGTGCTGTGACCACTGCTCTGGGGAGCCTGTTCCAGTGCCCAATCACCCTCTGGGTGAAGAAACTTTTCCTGATATCCAACCTAAACCTCATCTGACACAGCTTCAGGCCGTTCCCTCGGGTTCTGTCACTGATCATAAGAGTAAAGAGATTTGTACCTACCACCCCTCACAGGAAGTTGTAACTGCAATGAGGTCTCCCCTCAGTCTCCTCCAGGCTGAACAGACCTAGTATCTCAGCCACTCCTCATGCCTTCCCCTCAAGACCCTTCACCATCTTCATAGCTTTCCTTTAGATGCTTTCTAACAGTTTAATGTCTTTCTCATATTGTGGTGCCCAAAACTGCCCCCAGCACTCAAGGTGAGGCTGCCCCAGCACAGAGCAGAGTGGGACAATCCCCTCCCTTGCCCGGCTGTCGATGCTGTGCCTGATGCACCCCAGGACAGGGCTGGCCCTCCTGGCTGCCAGGGCACTGCTCACTCATGTTCAGCTTGCCATTGACCAGGATCCCCAGGTTCATTTCTGTAGGGTTTCTCTCCAGCCCCTCATTCCCCAGTCTGTCCACACTGCTGCAGCTTCTATCTTGCCTCTGTACAACGGCCTCTGTAGCTCCAAGAACAAATTTCTCTCTTTCTGCCATATTAAACAATTATTGATGTGATCTTGCAAAAACAAATAAAAAAGAATGTATAAACTTTAAATTTTAATCATGAAGGGTAATTTAGAAATAAGCAAGACTGTCGCAAAGCAGAGGAGTATTGCTGTGCTGTAACATGCAGGTTCCTCTGGCCTCCCTATTCTCTGCATGCTTGTTTCCAGTCTTCCCGTATAACATTTTCAATTATATATTATGGCATCTCTATCATCACCTGCATTTTCATTAAATTATTCAGTAATGTGGCATTTAGTTTCTCTAATTCCTATAGGAGTTTTATTTTTTTTAAAGAATTTGAAGAATATTTAAAAATGTGTTGATGACCTCCTTAGATTATTACTGTTTTGGTGGGTTTTTTCACCTTTTTGACTAGGTTTTTTTGCATTGTATATGAAATTTTTCTGTCTTGCAACTGCCAGAATTAGAGGACAACTAGAGTGGTTTAGGATTTTTGTTTGTTTTGGGTTTCTGTCACTAAATCCAGCTGTAGTCCACCCAGAAGAGTGCGAGAGTTGTCCCAGTTCTGTTCTGGGTCTCAAGACAAACTGTTTCCACACCCCTGCCATATTTTCTGCCTGTCACAGAAGTGGTGAGACTTGGTGGTTTTGGCTGGGTAGACTTCTTCTCTCCACTTTCTTGTTTGGTCTCAAAAGCCGGGTTATGATGTGGATTAGTGGTCATGGCTTGTATACCTAGTGAGATAGCCTTAAGAAGTCAGCTTGAGTGTCAGATTCTGTGGGAAAGTATATTATTTGGGGAATAATCACTGTCAGTTAATAAGTAATGTAACACTGGCTGGCATAAGATCCTTATGGAGAAGCTGATAAGTGATGGACTGGAAGAGCAGCCAGTGAGGTGCATTGAGCACTGACTGGCCAGGTACATAGTGTTATCATCAGCACAAAGTATAGTTGGAGGCCAGGTAACTAGTGATGTATCACAGGGGACAATGCTGGTTTCAGTCCTGTTTGATATCTTCTTTAAGCATAGAATCATGGAATGATGGGGTTGAGTGCTGATGACACCAATCCGGGAGGAGTGGCTGACAATCCCAAGGGCTGTGCTGCTATCCAGATCTCCAGGACCTTAACAGGCTGACAGAAACCTCATGCAATGAATGCAAACCTCATGCAAAACAAAGGAAAGTCTTGGGGAGGAACAGACTGATGCGCCAGTTACTGTGGGCTGACTTGCTGGGAAACAGCTTTGGAAAAGGTCCTGGTGAACAGCAAGTTGAATGTGAGCCAGCAGTGTGCCATCGAGGGAGCAAAGGCCAGTTGTATGTGGTGCATTAGGAGGAGTGCAGTCAGTAATTGGAAGGAGATGGACTTCCCCCTCTTCCAAGCTGGTGCAACCACTCTGGGAGTTATGGGTTCAGTTATGGTCCCCCCAGTGCAAGTGAGGTTTAATCAGAGAATTATCCAGGGAAGTTCTTCCTGAAAAATTTTTTTTGTTTCCCATTTAAAACCTGTCCAGGGCTACTATCAGTTTTATAGGCCACATATGCACTCATGCATGCATACACACGTGTCTGTGTTGTCTGTGGTCTACCTTTTCTATTATTTTAATGAAATTATTAAAGAAGTACTTTTAGCATTGATATTTTCAACAGTAGCAGATTCTTTGCGGGGTGAGGACAGTAGCTTTTACTTGTTCAGCATGTGAAATGTTTTACAAAGCCTCATACCACATGAGCAAAACCTTAGAGGATTTGACCAGCGGTTGTAACTTTTGGTTCCAATGCTGATTTTGCTCCAGTGCTTTCCTTCAAAATGTTTGGAATTACTTAGAATGATGAAATTAAGACTAACTTGGTCCTGCACTTCTATAGCATGAAAAACTGGAATGAGACATGGAACTTTAAGTTTGTATCATTGTTCCTCACTAAAAATTATGTATTTAATATCTTTTGATTTTCTAAGACTCTCATCATTTAAAGGCTTATTTGAAGATATATTGTCATTTCCACCTTTACACTTAGTAGCAGAAATAACACTGAAGTAGCAAGTTATGTAGGTGTCAAATAAGCCGTGCCAGAAGCAGACATTCAGATATATGCATAGCAATAGTCCATATGGACTTATAAATATTTTTTTTAAGTTTTTTTTCTTCTCTACAGAATTTTGGATGGTTATTATTAAATATGATTGGAGCCCCTCCCTCTGTTAATTTAACCTTGGGAATGGAAAAACTCTTATTCTGAATCATATTCCCTGTCATCAGCTGAGAAAAATTCTCCAGAATGTGCTTTTAACATGTGGGATTTTAGAATGCATGAGAGCTGTTTCCCTGGTAACCAATGTGGAAGGTGGTTCTGAATCCTACAGAATATGAATGATGTATCTGAAATAGCTTCTGGGTTTTGGGGGGATGTTTTTTTCAGTTTTTGTTCCCCACCTCATCTCCCTGGCCAAATTTGTTTCCTGATACATCCATGGAAAGACAACTTTTGTGTTATTGTTTAGTAAAAAGTGACAGATAACACTTCAAAATATTGCCTGGCACAGATATCAGGAACGCTTATTGGTAAATGACCAAGAGTAGCGAAAACACATTTTAGTTTTGGATTACATCCCTACTGGAAAACAACGACTTCTTATGAGTAGTAGAGATTAAATCTGCTTTGGCTTTTCCCCAGGTCTTGTCACTGCTTCGTAGTAGTGGAAATGGTCATGGATTTGTTTTCATGTAACTATGTGTATTACATTGTCAAGCTAATTTCAGCATTAATTATAGTACCTCCATGAAAGTGGTTAACAGAATGGGCACAGCAGTCCTCCAAAAGTGCTGAATTACTATAAAGATTTTCCTCTCTGATAACCCTTAAAAATTCTCTTTCTCCTGCTTCAGGTATCCTCCTTGAAAGAAACATTCTGGAAATTTTTCTGCCTCTGTTGGATTAAAATCCTATGTTTTTGTTATAACCTTATGTATTTTCAGTAATTCAGGTTTATTTATTTGAAAGCCATTTTTGTTATCTCCACACTAGCTCCGTTTAGTTCTGCATATCAAACTGTTGTTCCTACAGTTACAGAAGGGTGTTTCCTTCTTTCAGTGGAACAGGTCTATCAACTGCAATACAAACTATTGCAGATCCTGTGTTAAGGTTGTTTAGTTTTTCATGCAACAGTGAATCTCCTAATTTAATTACTAGAAGTTGTTATCTTTATTCTCCTACATATTTCTGCCCCTTTTTTTCTGTAGAGAGTCAGAAAAGTGGCCTGTCAGAGAGGTTTAAGAGCTGAGGCTTGAGGATACTGAGTTTTGCAGAGCTGGTAAGTCATCCAAAGTTATCAACATGATTCTCTTCAGGACCCTTTTCCAGTGGCTGTGCCTAACTGGAGAAAAGGTTATACTTACCCATGTGGCAGTCAGTATTTGGAAGCAGAGGAAAAAAATATGAATGGTTGAAGTGACTGAGAGGAGGATAATTATATGACATTCACTGAAGCATTTGCATGTCACCTTTTGTCTCTGACCCGGTCAGCAGAATACATATGCCATATTGTGGCAGTCATGATTCAAAAGGTAATTTCCTGAAAATAAATCCACTAAATGTGTTCTGAGAAAATGCTTATCAGAAGTGTCACTGAGGAGTAAAATACAATTTGCTCATTTTCAGGGGTACTTTTTTTCTTAAAAAAGCACAAATAACATTTTAAAACTTGCTTGTAATAACAGAATCCCAAGCACTGGCTGGTATACAGCCATGTTTCAAAGACTCCCATTCTCTAACGCTGCTAGAATGGGCGGCTTTAAGATGTGATTACATACTTCTAGGTATATAATGCATCACTATTTGTCTGCTCTATTATCTATACTTTCTGCGCTACCAACTTTTTATTACCTTTTTAGCATTTTTGTTATTCCTAATGTAACAACTATACTTTGTTTTTTAAAGTTGCACCAGCTGAGGTCTTAAAAGGTACATTCCAGTTTCATTTATTTTCCAGCTATTTTAATTAGAAAGATACTCCATCCAACTGTGTATGCTGTTCCATCCTGAATTTCAATTATCTTTTGTTTAATATCTCAGAAGTATGCATATTGGCCAGAATATTCCCTATTTAAGCTCTTTTTGAAAGCCCAGCCACTTCTTAACATGCTTTAAAATTACGCTCTGTCAAGATGTGCTCCAAGAGCCTCTTTTCATTTTAGCGAATGAACCCTGAAGAATTTTATGGGAATGGAGTAACAACCACCATGTATTGTGGAATTTGCATAGAGGCACAGTATCCAGGGTTTATGTCGAGAGGCACAGCAAGGCAAGTGAGGAGTTGCTGGAAGGAAAAATACAAGAGGAAGACTGTGTACTCCACTTAACATCAGGTGAGCACAAAACTTGTAAAACCATCTTGTATTCAGCATTATGAAAGGCCATGGGGTAAGGCAGGATGTCTCTGTTTTTTACCTATGTATTTCATTCCACCTTGTGAATCACTTCAATAGCCCATTTTCTTTTGCTATAGATTGATGTAGAGTGGATAAATTGGATATTAATAAAATACTAACCTAAAATTTCTTTCAAAATTAAATTGGTTACATGCAATGAAGAACTTATAGCTTGCACTATAGATGATGATCTCTTCAAACTTGGCTCTATCTGCCTTTGGTGTTTGTGGGGCTTGGAAAAAAAAATCTTTCTTTAAAAACTGAAATTAGGGAGGGGCGGGGGCTGTTTATTTCACAGCATTGTTATATATTCCTGGCAGTCACATAATGTTTTTTCTTTAATTCAGGCTAGAGGCACTGCTGTAATATGATAGGGCTGTTTATTTTGAGTCTTATAAAATTTAGGCCAGAAATTAAACGTAGATTAAGCAGTCTTCCTCTGAACTGTAATGGTTCCACTGGCAGTGAAGAAAGTTGGTGAAGGGATTTTTTGGATGGGTTTTTAAAACGGAATTGTATTTGAGTTGTACTTTTGTTGACTTTTGAAAGCTGCCATGTCAGGACTGCCTTCCTGAGGGCCATGGTATAAAATGTAACATCAGCACTTTACTAAAACAAATTCCTCCCAAACTTTGTTTTGCATGTGTTCCATCATATTTCTATCATATTTCATATTTATTTCAAGTAAGCCAATACAACACCAAAATTAAAGAAATCACAAAGATTTGTTGAAAGAGCAGCTATATTATCGTTTTTATGTACAAAAATATGAAATGTTTCTTATTCTTGTTTAAAAAGTTACTTCAGTCCTCTTCTGATGGTCGTTACCTGAAGAGCAGAGCTGGCTTGAATAAGGGACAGATGACAGCTTTGAAAGGAAGGCCCCAATGGATGATGCAAAATATAGAAAAAAGGTCATAGAGCAAGAATTAGTGACAGTGATAAATATTTTAGAAAAATGGCAGTGACATAAAAGTAATACATTACATACTGCATTTTCCTAGGTTGCCTGGGTTTTGCTTGCTCTTACTGTTAATAGTAGGAGCCCTGCAGTTGGGTGACTGTTCATTACTGTGATGGTAGGGTACTGAGATACAGTATGATGACATGGTTTGCCACAGTATTTTCCTGCTTTGTTATGTCTGAAGATACGACACTCAGAGACAGTCATTCCTCTTTCTGTTGACATATTTTCGACACTTAGTGGTACAAAGTATAAATTACTGAAGGTTTATGAACGGGAATCCTACTTCAGCAGCAGTAACTTCTTAGTGGAGAAATGAGGAAAATAGCATAGCTCAGACAGAATGGAGTTAATTGTTAAACTTTAAAAAAATTACAGTGAATGTTTTAAGAAGAAAGTATAACAAGTATTAATTTGCTCCTGTACTATCCTTCAGTTGTGGGAGAACAAGAAATCCTGTCCATGACCCTCTCATTTTAAAGCTCTGTGGGATGGGAATGGATTGATTCAGCCACATCACACTGATGCTAAACAAGAGGAAATATAGAGAAACTGAAAGGTATTGTGGGAAAGGGGTTGAACAATCACAAGGAATTTTTCTGCTGAGTACTAATGAAATCAGTAAAGAAGACTAAAATTTTCAGAAGGATATTGTGAGAGTAGGCAGTGAAATGGCAGGTAAAGTTAATTGTAGATCTATATAAAGTAATGCAGATGGAGATAGCACATGCTCTCTCTCTTTTAGTTGCTTACAGTGCAGGTAAGATAATGATGTCATTTCGTAAATCTAGGTTTTGTCAGCACCTTCGGATTTGACATTTTGGTGCCTCAGATATATCTCAGAGGTAAACAGAACTGATATAACTTCAGCAAGAGCCTAAGGGATGATCAAGCTTTGTAGTGTTTTCCACCTGAGAACTGAAATGACCTGGTTAGAACCCTTCAGTATGGGAAAAATACAGAAGGTAAATATGTGTTGTCCTTCTCTGTCATTTCCCCTCCAGCCATGGTTTAAGACCAGGTAGCAACCAAGCCTCACTCAGCTGCTCACTCACTCCCCTACAGCAGGATGAGGAAGAGAACCAGAAGGATAACAGCTGGAAAACTCATAAGTTGAGATAAGGACAGTTTAATAGGTAAAGCAAAAAATGTGCACACAAGCAAAGCAAAACACAAAATTAATTCACCACTTCTCATTGACAGGCAGGTGTTCAGACATGCCCAGGAAAGCAGGGCCCCACCAAGAATAACGGTGGCTTTGAAAGACAACTATCATCACTTCTCCTTCCCTTATCTCTGTATGCTGACCATGATGCCATATGGTCTGAGATGCCTCTTTGGTCAGTTGGGGTAACCTGCTCTGGCTGTGTCTCCTCCCAACTCCTTGTGCATTCCCAGCCTTCTTGCTGGTGGGGTGGAGTGAGGAGCAGAAAAGGCCTTGACCTGAGTAAACCCTGCTCAGCTGTAACTAAAACACCCCTGAGTTATCAATACTGTTTACAGCAAAAATCCGAAACTCAGATCCACAGTGGCTACCGTGAAGGAAATTAACTCCTTCACGGCCAAAACCAGCACATCTTCTTGCCAGGACAGAGAAGAAAATATGGTGAAAGAATTAATGGGTCAAGATAATCTGTAGAATTTATGGGTTTGTTAACTGTGGTACTATATGAACAAAATACAGTTGATAGCTTACTTTTCATTCAAAAAATATGATTGCATATGAGAGATATGAATACAAAAAATAATTATCAGACTTTTCATTATTTAAATTGGTTTCTGTTATTTTTTATCCTTAGGATTATAGAGAAGAAGGATAAAAATATATTTAAAGTAAAACACTGGGAAATTAAAATTCTTTTTTAAAAGAAATTTTTGTCCCAGAAGAACACATGGTGTCAACAAAAACAAGTTCTGGACTTCAGAGACTGAAGGAATTAGGATTATTCTTTCATGCATAAGAAAACTACTTGGAGGCTTAATAAGTTGTTTGTAAAACACCTTTGGGTCCTCAAGAAGGTAACAGTTACAGAAGCAGCTAAAATGATTGAGAATATACTTAATCCTAATTCAGATGTGTATATTTTGATGAAAAGTTATGATAATCAGAATTTATTTGAGGGAGTCTATTTTGCACTCTCTCTTACTGAATTTCATGTTTGGGTTTGGGGTTTTTTTCTTCCCATTAAGAAAAATTATGAAGACTTAATAAACAGCAAAGTTTTTCTTATTCTGAGCACTGAAAACTGAGCTGGATACATTCCCATAACACAATATTCTGGCAAAACTGTGTTCTTGATCATAGCTGTGCTGCCAGTGTCTTCAGATTCTGAAGATTATAATGCTATTTTACACTTGTTGGAGTGAGGCAGAATTTAGTGTTGTGCTTCTTTATCAGAGGTAGCAAAGTACTAAGGGATAAGAAGAGTTTGGCAAGGCCAGCTTCAGTGGCATATAGAAAGCAAAATCACTTTTGCTTACATGCGGAGATACCCCTGAGAGACAACGTGAAAATAACCAGGCATCACTCCAGCCACTTTGCAGAAGACTACTGCATTTTGATCTTTCATTAGATGCTGAATGCAAAGTACTGCAAGGCTTGTAATTGTTATTAGTTAATGGATCTTAGGCATGTAATGAAAAACAGTTGTCAACAACAGTAGTGAACAAAGAAGTTGTGATTCTGCTGTCACAATTGTATTGCAAAGGTATGTCCAGTGCTGATAAAGAAATCACCATGTGTGGTCTCCCACTTTACACCGTGTCTGCCTTTTCCATGGCATGACTTGTTTTCTCTGAAGTATTTGTTTCCCTATGGCACTTTTATTAGTTTTGTTTATCTGTTTGCTTTTTTATTTTTCCTTTATTCAGGTTTGTGCTTTGACCATGTCAGATTATCTCTTTTATGGGTCTGTGAATTCTCTGGCTGCTGAATATCTCTCTTTAGGGCTTTTGTAGCAGAGAGCAGATTGTTCTGTGCTGAGTGTCTATTCTTTGTGAGTGTGACGTGTCTGAAAATCTGTAACTCCTATATGGGTAGAATGTCAAAAGGGCTTGTTAACCCTCAGAAATAAAGACATTTTATTGAAGTTATTGAAAGAGTTCTCTTAGTGCTGTTTTCAGCTGTAGTTATTTATTTTCTTCAATAGATGCTGAAATGGGAGCGTAAGAGGGTTTTGTTTTGTTTTCTATTGGTCTGACATTTCTTGGATGAAGTAGTTATGTACTATAGTCATTCTTGGTCTTTACTTTGACTGAGAGAAAAATATTGTCTTAATTTCAGATCGTGTGTTCTTTGGGATATTTTTTCTTGACCTCAACTTGAAATTGGGAGGTGTCATTGCATGTTTTGGGCACATTTTAAACATAAATCCCGCAGATATTTAGGAATCTTACAGTTCATAAGGAATATAAAGAATTATTATAGTACTCTCTAAATTCTACAGTTCTGGAAGGGACTGTTCGGTTGGAGTTTTTTCCTCCTTTTTTTGTTTGTTTGGGTTTGATTGTTTGTTGGCTTTCTTGTTATAACCACTCTAAAATTTCCTGCTAGAGGTAAACTCATTGAGGGGCTGGGGGTGGAGAAAGTATTATTTATAGTCTATATTTCACTTTTTTTCAATATCATAGAGTAGGAATTGGTAAATTGAGTGTTGGTTGAATAGCCAGTTACAGTACAAGATAATTCAGAGTCTGAGGCTAGTCTTTTTGTGCGAGAGCTTGTATTAACTACTTTTACAAACTTCTTTCTGTGTGATAATACAGACTTTTAAAAAGCAAGCTGAAAGTTAATGGCAGCCTGGCTCTTGGCTTCTTTGAGAAACAGTGCTTGAGTTACTGTGACTACTAATGTAAGTAAATGAAAGATGAACTATACGTGTGAGGCACAGAGGAATGAAAAATCATTTGATAGCATTTGATAACAAGTCATTGGTAAGTGAAGTAGTGAAAGCTCTTTTTCACTATACAGGGGTTTTTAGTGAACTTAAATTGTAGGAAATTAAATTTCAAACAGGAGTCGACAAAAAATCAGTTGATGATTGAGAAAGGTAAAAGATACCATTCCACTTGTATTCATCCATCTTAAAAGGACAATTTTAAAATATATTCTTGGTTGATTGTTTCTCCCAGCTAGTCATATCTTCTGAATTATGTTAGTTTTTGCTGTTGCTACACATATGCAGAAGAAAGAAGCCCATAACTGGAGATGCAACAGAGATTTTAAACCACTAGTTCAACAAAACTTTTCCCTCATCTTCCAAACTAAAAAATTTCAGGAAAATCACTCTTTTCTCTCTCCACTTTAGGTGAATTTAGAAATTTCAATTTACTTACATTGAAGAAAACATAACTAAATATCAGAATATGTACATTTAGCCAACTAGGAAGACCTTTTTATATAGCTGTCTAGGATGAGGATCATAGAAAAGGAATTTAGTCCTGTTGTTGAGGGTTGGTTTGGTTTTATAAATGCACAGGTGAGATGACAGGGCATAGGTTTGCAATTAAAAACATATCTTTGTTGCAGAATGAATAATTTGGGTTTTTTTCCTAGGGAGAAAAACAGAATACTGTGAAAAATGCGTTTCAGATTCAATGTGTCTCCAAAACACATTGCGTCTCCAAAACACTTCTTACTTTCAGGAAATGGTAATCTAGTGTCCTTTAGTTTTGCAAAGTTGCCCCAGCATGAGTGTGCCAGCAGAACTAATTTTTTTTAAAAGAAAATAAGTATTATAATGCCGAATTATTTTTATGGGATAGGTAAATAGCTTATGTCAGAAAAGGGGAATGCAAAAAGACAAGTATAGCAAGATCAAATTTGGGAATTACACAAGGAAACCATGTCGTGTGGACAAATGGAAAACACAACAAAGAGGCATTGGTGGATTTCCTTGCATGTATGCATTTTAAGTTTTGGAAAATTATTTAACACAGTTATTTCTTCTCTTCATTATTTTAAACCTTAGCAGAGAAACCATTTCTTATAGCAGGTGCCTTATTTTAAAAGTAATCTGATGGTAATAATTTTATTTTATTCTTTTTAAAGCATTTTTAATTGCAACTAAAAAAGACACGATACTTTTTAAACTGATTTTCATTGGGCTGGCACTACTTCAGATGATAAAGGGACAGTCTAGATGTATTTTAGAAGTTTGTTTTACAGAGACTCTAATTCAAAACACTCCAAAACATATCTTGCTTCATAATAAGCATGTTTAGTTGTGGGCCAATGCACAAAGTCTGGGTCTAGGCCTTCCTCAGCAGAGGTTTCAACTTGATTTTCCAAGGAAATGAGGCTTATGTGAACAGACTAATTATGTCTGTCTTTGGACCTTTTGTGTGATTTCAGCTGAATTCTACAAAGAAGTTGAAGTTAGAAACCTGAAATTCTTTGCTTCAGAGAATTTAGTGCTGGTGGGTGGTTATAAACAGAGAAAAGAGAAAACTTCTCCAAGAAACCCAATTGCAATAAAAGTGAAGAGTCAGCAGAGGAGAAGCTCTTTTCGAAGCATCAGAAGAAGGAACTGTGTTCATTCAGTCACAAAATGTGACTGGGCATGTAGCAGCATATTCTTAGAGACTTGGACACACAGGGTGAGATGTTCTGCTTTCTCACAGTTTTTCTTGTTATTTTTTGTTTTATAAGCTATTATTTTGAGTGAGAACATTGGCCTCCTTCTAGAGCAAAGCAATTCATTATCCACTTTGGGGGCTTGAAGTTGCATGCTGCTTTACATGACCAAGCATAAAACATGTTACAAGTAAGTTAACTGGTCTCTACATGGAAGTCAGGAGGGAAATTTTCCACTTCTTAAATGGCAACCTTCCCTGCCACACATGGAATGTGCATGTGCACAGCTGGTACATGTTTGTTGATATTAGAATATGTGGGACTTGTTGAGGATGTGTTGAGAGTCTTTGCTTGTTTTATTTTGATTTTGGTTTGGTTTTTTTAGTCCTGTTCATCAGAATGCCCGATTGTATTTAAAAATTACCAGACTCCTCATGACACTGTTTCCAGTAATGCCACTGCTTCAAACGGTAAAACTCTTTTTCTGGCACATCATAGCAAAACTGTGTGCTTATAAGAAGTAATACTAGTTACTAATTATTATTAAGAGGCCTATAGAAGTCTGTACAGGATTGTAAATGTATGGGCCATTTACTTTAAAGACTACTATGCCGTGTTGTTGACAAGATTGAACACTGGGATCTATTTCATTTTCTAATTGCTGCCAATACTAGAGAGGTTGTTTGCGTCATTGTTTGCATTACTCCATTGAATTTAAATAAATGTGGCTGGGTTTAGAGTTGTTTTTTGGGGTTTCTTCTGCTTCTTCTTTGGTAAATTCAGAATAATGGGCTGCTGGCAGTCCTCCTTCCTAAACAGTTTCTAGACACACCCAGATGTAAAAGCAATATTGACATGCTTTTCCTTGTTTTCTTAGCATGTAAGATCTAACTACCCACTTCCTTATTTTCTAGTGGAATTGCTGAATTAATTTGTTGTTCCAAACAAGTGACTGTAGGCTAGAAATCTGCAGGTATTTTCCTTATAAAAATCTCAGAGCTACCAAAAATCTAACAGAGTTTTCCTACTAGCTTACAAATTCATTCCAAGTTTTGTGTCAACTTCATGTTATTTCGTTTGAGGGAGAGGCTGGTTTTTTGCTTTGTTTTGTGAGGTTTTTGGTTCTTTTGGGCTTTCTACCATTCTGTCAGTAAAATATTATGTTATATACATTTTCACTTTGCTTTTGGTCTTTTGCACTAGGAGAGATGGTTTAGCTTACTAGAAACAGAACTAACCTTTCCAGTTATTTCAGCTAATAGTAACTGACTTTTGGATGCTTTTGGGAAAAAAGAACATAAAAAAAATGAAACTGTAACCATATCACAAATGGAAGAGCAGAAAGGAGGAAAAAATATGTCTTAGAAAATATATACTTTTATGGTTCCTAGCAGAGAAGTGGAAGATGGGAGAAAGACTGTGTATATATATTGGATCTTAAAGAATGTTTGAGCTGAGCTGGCTTACTTGAGTCTCTGAACTGAGTTGCATTTGTGATAGTGGTGATTTTTAATTTCTTAGATCTCCTTATCTTTGAGGTAGGTTCATAATTTCTTTTTTAGAAGGAGCATATTTTCTCAAAAAATACTATGAAGGGCAACCATGCTTTAGACTGTGCTTTTTTTAAGAGAAGTAAATACTGGTGAATACTGAGTCGATGGTGAGAAAAATTGGGTTGGTTTTTGGGGGATTTTTTCGGGCAATAATATGGCCTATGTTTTCATTAATATGAACATTTGTCCAGAGGTACACCCATAGATCTACCAAAATCAGGTACTCCCTCAGAGCTGATACTTTGTTAGACTTTTTACAGAAAATGTCGTATCTGTATCTCCTGGAATTTGCTGAGGCTTTTTCTCTTTATATGGCCTTTCATCTAAAATATTCTGACTTTATAGTTGCTATTTCTATGTAGCATTTAACATAACACACAAAGTTACACAGGCACACAGCACATAGTTAACAAGGCTTGGGATTAGTGAATCAGGAATAACTGGGACGAAGCCCTTCAGCCAGCAGTGGATTTATTGCAAGTTGTTCTCCTCTTACTTTACAATGTCATAAATATTAGTGATGTAAATAGTACATATAGATAAGATGTGATCTGATAATGAAAAGGAAGGACAGGAGTGATGGGAAAAATCATTAATGATGCAGAGCTTGTAAGTGAAGTCTCCAGAATTAGTGACGTACTTGGAAGTGAAGTATTGCATATAAGGCTGCATATTAGAAGGATGTGTACAAGTGGTGAAGATTTTCTGGCTTTTCAGAACAGACTTCAGTGTACTGCAGACCAAATATCCTTTCTCTTCCCTGTGTTCCTTCCTTTGCAGCAAGTGAAAAATTGCCTTGCTGCCTTTATGGCTGCAAAAACATTATTTATTGGCCAAAGGGAAGCTTGAAAAACAAGTCTCCTAATGGTGCAGAAGACAGAACAGAGTCCAGTTATTCTCTGAACTGTGGCTGGAGGAGATTGAAAGTGTCAAAACTTTGCTATAGAGACTGAAATAAAGTCACTGTACAGAGACAGCTGTGGCTGATACGTTTTTTCACCCAGCTGCTCTATCAGAACTTGATGCTTCTGCATCAGAATCTGTATGGAAGCACATGTCCCTGGCTCTGTTGCCTGAATTCAATCTGGCAAGTTCACATCTGTAGTTGTCACAACAAAATCAACCAGATTACATCTCTCAGAGACCTTGGTCAGCAGAATAAGGAAAAAAGTAATCTCAATCAAAAGGGAAGAAAGAATTGTCATTTTAAAATGATTGATCTGTCAAAGGTTCTAAGAAAATAAAGTTTAAAACAACACAAAAGTTTGCATCTTTAGATTTGGCATGAGGAGCCAGAGGTTGAATCAGTCCTGAGAAAAAGATACTTGAAAATGTGTGTTGCAGATGGAGAGTTTTGATATGTGCACACAATTGGCTGTATGAAACACATGCTCTCTGCATGAAAGCCATGTGACTGCTATTGCTGACAACTTTTTCCAGTTCATTAAGTTTTCTTGTGTGGTCTTGTTTGCATACTTTGGTTTTAAGATAGAAATGAGTGAATCAGTACAGTTGAAAGATCTTTATTTGTAGAAGAAAAACATGCTATTTTACAGATATATTTACTGTAATATGTGAATAACTCCTTGCAATGGAAGATCCAAGGATTTTATTTTAATGGAAAGTTTAATGGACATTTCTCTAAAGAAAAACTGGCAAATTTCTATGTTGCTGCAATTAAATCCCTTAGTGAACAAGAAACGAAGAAATTAATCGCAGATGAAAAGACCAGTTAGTAGCAACACAGCCAAAATCACTTAAATCAGCATCTGCTGTCATGTTAAAAATGAAAAGGCCACTTCAGAAAGAGAACCAGCTGGAAAACTCCTCTAGTTTCCTTAGTGCTAGAGCCTGTGACACATTTTATGGATTTATGATCTGCCAACAAAATTATTGTTTGAAATGGATTTTCCATGATGAATAAGTGGTTTTAGTGTTAGTCAATTTCCTATCAAACACCAGGGTTCCATTTTTTCACTCCTGTTCTTCACCCCTGTATGTGTATTGAAACATGATGCATACTCTTCTTTTAAGGGATTTCACTTAGACATTCTTGCCATGTATGAAGTGACTCTAAAGACCAGTGTATTGATGCTGGTCAGCAAATCTGAGCATCTTTCTTAGAATGATACAGAGCATTCTGTAAGGTAGAAAGTGCAACTCCTGTACTGGATTTCTCTTTGCATTTTATTGGTATTTTGGGGGGGATTTTGAGGGGGTTTTATGCCTTGTTTGTTTTGGTTTTTGTTGTTGTTGGGGGTTTTTTGTGTGGGTTGTTGTTGGATTGGGTTTTTTGGGGTTTTTTGGCTTTGTTTTTTTTTTTTTTTTTGCTAGCCATTACTTCATTTCCTTGCTTGACTGGGAGAATTACTGCATCTCCTTGCTTGACTGGGAGATTAATTCAGAGGCACGGAGACATGCCTGCTTGCTTCCTAGAGGCCACACTGCCAACGCAGAAAAGAAACCCCTCTCCCCTAGCAGTGATCATGGTGTTGCCTATTTTCAAGGGCTGGTCTACTATGAGTAGGTGTTGTGCTCAGTAGCTGTCAAGTAGAGTCTACAAAGGCCCTGTTTACTTGCAAAAAATATGGATTTCAATGGCCTTGACATTTACAGCAGTATTTACCTCATCATCTATAGATCAGCAAGAACAGAGTAAATTAAGGCCAGATGGAATTTGGTGTGCAAACTTTATTCACTGTGCTTCATCAACATGTGATGGTAGTGCTCACTGGTGAATATGAGCTTTGAGGAGAATGGGTGGTAGCACAGTGGGGAAAAAGCCTGCAGAGCTCAGAGCAGCAGCTCATCACAGGAAAAAGAAGCTTTGACAAAACTTTCGTATCCTTTAAACAAAAAGAGCTTTCTTTCTGTCTCTTGATTCTTATCACCTTTACAGAAAATTTGCACTGGTATAGAATACATTCTATCTGGATGCAAAATACAGTGGAGAAATCCTGAATTAATTTTTTCAATTTTTGCTGTACAGTTAAAAATTGTATTTCTTAGAAGAAAAAAACATGTTATTGACTCACTAAATAAGTGTGACATATTAAAGATTATATCTCACAGTTTTCAAGTATTTATATAATGCTACTTAAAAACTAAAGGGAAAAGTGGACTAATTTGCCCCTTGGCTAGAGTGTACAACAAATTTCCTTGAAGCAACAGAATAAATTAATGATGGGCAATTCACATCTCAGATGAAAAAGATCACAAAATGTCATAAAATCACAGAATCACATAATGGCTTGGGTTGGAAGATGCCTTAAAGTTTAACATCTAGTTCCAACTCCCTTGTCATGGGGTGGCCTCCCTGTTACCCACTGTAGCATGTTTCCCAGGGTCCCATCCAACCTGGCCTTGAATGAGGATGTAAAAAACTGTAGTAACATGGGCTTTCAGGAATTGGCTTCAGGTCAGATTTTGTCTCTGTACTACTTTGAGCAGGTTTGGTAAAACAAAGTCTTATACTAGAAATTTGGAAGAAAACTATTTCTTATTTGGGAATTAAAATTGGTTTGGTGGGGTTTGTTTCCACTTGGTTATTTTGTTTCTTAAATAAACAGGTCTGTCCCTCTGAATCCCTCTCTCGATTTTATTGTCCATCTTAGAATGTAAGTATATTCAGGTGGGCAGATACACTATTCTGAAGGACATCAGTATTAATTCACAGAGAACTCTCTGAAGCTGAGACTTAGTGATAGGAAGTACAATAAAAGGGTAATCATATGCTTTATGGCTGGTATGTTTCTCTCCTGTTGTGTTTTCATATGAGTTTGTGCTGCTGCTATTTCTTCTTTTATCCTTCTTTCTCTTAGATATTAAAAATAATTCATTAAGTAAGTCTGAATTTTCTAATACCATAGAGAATTTCTGTAATTTGCAAGTTTCTGAATATGTTGCCTAAAATACTTTGTGTGAAAATTCTTGGAAATTGACAAGCACTCTTTTAAAAGAGAAATCTAAGTGTAGGTGTCCAAAGCAAGAACTGTGTGCATTGACAAAACTTTCCTGAGAGAGGAGCTCCAGTAATATAAACCATTATGGCATTATCAGTGGAAGAGTACAGATATTAACTTCACACTCATACTACTTTTTCATCCACATGGTTGCAGTGGAAACACTCTGACCATCTTGTAAGCCTTTGCCACATGTGCTAGAGGGCAACTACCCTGTCAGAATTCCACATAAACACTTGCACTTGCCCACCAGTGTCTGAGGTATTTCAGCACTTCAGTTATGTGTTCAAACTATTTGCACTACAATGAGTTCAAGCTATGCTCTGGAAATAAAAAATTATTTATGGGATGAGCAGCTGATGGTTGAGGGAATAAAAGAAAACAGAGATGAATTTCTTAACTCTGGGTGACCTCCACAGGTCTCATCCAACCTCAACCATTCTGTGACTCTGTGAACTCTACAGGGACGCTGATAGACAGACCAGGGAGAAGGCACAGTCCTCGGGGCAGTGTGGGAAGGTGTAGTCTGGGAGGTAGATAGCAGGGGAAAAAAGGTCCATAGGAGATCTAGTGAGAGCTTTAGTGAGTTTTTGAGCAGGTATCTGAGAGATCTTTTTGGTATTTGCAGGCCTGACCTTCTCCATAGCTGTGAGCCGAAAGATCATGTGTCCTGTGTTAGTTAAGTGCATAGCAAGGCTAGGAATATCTAGCATTGAATTTGCTAGTCTGAAAGAGACTTGACAAGAGATTTACCAAAACACTAGGCTTTCTCCTTGCTTTCCTTTGTTTCTTTTCCTTCTACTTAAAGGGAGAATTTCTGTCTGATGAGCAGAAGCAAGGTAATTATACAGGGCTACAGATGTTGTGGTGTTACATAAAGAAAGTTGCAAAACTTAAAAGTCTCTTTCTGCTTTATCAGTTGAAAAAGAAAACTAATTATTGCTAGAAAGAGTAGAGTGACAAGATTTTTTATTTTCTTTTTTCCCCCGAAGTCAAAGTAGAAAACTAGGGGTTTTTCAAGGAAAACCCCTTTGACCACAGGGTATGTTACAGTATTCTTGTACAAAAAAAACCCATTTGGGATAAGGGATCAGAAAGCAGTTGGGCAAGCTAAATATAAAGCTGTAGAAAGCCCAAATAGAACAGGGACAAATAATGAGCTAGAAAGTGGAGTAGGAATTCTAAAAGTAAGTATAACTTACAATTTATTGTATGAGTTAGTATTTTATTCCTAGTTGTCTTCTGTTGAATTCCTGTTTGTCTTCTTTTCCTTTTCACAGAATCCCAGAATACTCTGTGTTGGAAGGGACTCACCAGGATCATTGACTCCAATTCTTAAGTGAATGGCCTGTACAGGGATTGAACCCACAACCTTGGTGTTATTACCACCATGCTTTGATGCTGGATATATGCCTGTAATTCCCCTACTCAGCAGGCTTCTGCTGTATGTTCCTGTGACCAACAAATCAAATTAAATAAATGAAACATAACACACATTACGCTGAATTCCAAGAGATAACATTTCTTAGAAGTCTCTCAAAAGCTGACAGATATCCTTTTGTTATATCATGTCAATAAGCCCCAAGAGTGCCTGGCACAAAACTGCATTATAGAATAGCATAATGGACTAGAGAGATGTTGCTGCAAATTTCTGGTCTAATTTCCTGTACAACACAGGACACAGGACTTCCTTTCATTCCAGCTTGGCTGTTTTTCTAAAAGCTATGCTCCAATTAAAAACAAAATGAGAATTTCTGTAATAGTAAATTAATTTCAGTTCTTGGTAAAGTATTCCAGTGACAGGTTTTTCTCATAAGAATGGGTGGAAAATTCGCCTTGCTCTGTTCTATGCCAAGGTTCCACTTTTGGTGTATGGAAATTGTTACATATTTGCTGGTTATCTTGCAAAGTCATCTGTTACTTTCTGTTCTACACTTTGCGTGATTGAGTTACTCTTTCTTATTCTCTTTGATCCCTTAATAGTTTCAGTTCTCATGAAGACATACATTAGGCATGGCTCTAGTCCTTTAAACAGGATCAGTTCCAAATTTTTCATGATGAAGGACAAAAATCAAGAGGCAGGTTGGCTAAGGTGGCTTTTTCCCAAGTTTCATTGGCACCACAAAGCCAAGCCTGGCTCCACCCTCTTGACACCCTCCCTTCAGATACTCACAGACATTGATGAGGCCCCCTCGCAGTTGTCTCTGCTCAAGGTTGAACAGGCTCAGCTCCCTCAGCCTTTCCTTGTAAGAGAGATGTTCCAGTTCCCTAACCATTTTTGTCACCTCCACTGGGCCTGCTCCAGCAAGTCTGTGTCTCTCTTGTGCTGAGGAGCCCAGAACTGGACACAGCACTGCAGATGTGCCTCACCAGGGCTGAGTACAGGGGCAGCATCACCTCCCTTGACCTGCTGGCAGTGCTCTTCCTAATGCACCCCAGGACACCACTGGCCTTCTTGGCCCCCAGGGCACACTGCTGGTTCATGGACAGCTTGTTGTCCACCAGGACCCCCATGTCCTTCTCCACAGAGCTGCTTCCCAGCAGATCAGACCCCAGCCTGTGCTGGTGCCTGGGGTTGTTCCTCCCCCAGTGCAGGACCCTGCATTTGCCTTTGTTGAATTTCAGACAGTTCTTCTCTGCCCATCTTTCCAAGCTGTCAAGGCCCTTCTGAAGGGCTGCACTCTGGGTATTGGCACTCCTCCCCCATTTCTGTCAAGAAAAATCTTATCTGGGGCAGGTTATGTAAGCCCTATTTATTAGAAGGCTGTGGATTTTTCTATTTTACCACTACCAGAGCTCTCAGTTGAAAAGTATTATGATGGTGTCTTCTCATTCTTAAAACAAAATTAAACTACTGGTAAGTAATAACTGAGCCATGAAACACTGCAATTTGTCCAGCACAATTCTTTAGAAGGCATTTGTAAGGAGTTTTCAGTTTTAACAGGTTTAATATCTAAGGCAGTATAGGCAAAGAGGATAAAAAGAGGGTCTGGACTGTAGACACCAAATCTTACAGGAGCAGAGTATTCACAGATTGAAAATAAAATTATATACACTGAAAATGTTGATCAACATTGTATTCTGCTATCCAAATATGGTATTCTGGTACTGTCCTCATAAATGAAAAAATCTTTTTGGCTTAAAATTCCATGTCATTCTTTGAGATGACATAGGTAGCAACTTATTTTAAAAGAAAAAGAGTATTGTACTGTACTATATTTGTAAATACAGTTTTTAAAGCAATAAAATATAAATAATTACCTCTATTACAGGCAATGTTTTATTCACATTAATGTGTGTTGGGGTTTTAAGAGATCTAGTTTTTTTTCTGTTAAAGGAATTTTCCCCCATTCTGTTACTGACGATAAATCGCTGGGTGCTTAAAAAGAAGACAAAAGGGCCTGGCCACTCTTTTGTTTCACCTGCGTGTGGGTTCAGTTCGCTCTCAGCATCCGTCCAGAGAGAGAAGCTGGAGAGAAAGGAGCTGCTGGTTCCTTTTTTTTGGCCGTTTTTC
>NW_008238356.1:278707-287545 GCF_000691975.1 Corvus brachyrhynchos
TGCCTAAAGGCCCTTGATTTCAAAATTATAATAACTCAGAGGGAAAGGGGTTATATCTGCCACTTCAAGGGAGGCTTCTGCCTTCCTTAGCAGACACCTATCTTTCAAAACCAAGACAATGTGCAAAACTAAAGGGGTAAAGTTTACTATGTGAAGTCAGAGAGAAGCATAGAAAACATAAAAACTTGTCATGTATATTCCTTGTAAAATTGTCTTTAAAGAGTTTTTTGGAAACCTTTGCACACCAGAACACAGGCCCATTTCTTTCACAGAGCTGAAATTAGAACCTATACCTAGGATTTGCCAGGCCCTTGACAAGGTGGATTTGCATGACAAATAAATATTCATTCACTCTCCATCTCCTGTCCCAGTCTTTACAGAGTGTTTGGAACAAATTGCCAAAAAAGGAATACATCAGAACTTATGAGCTAAGATTTTGGAGTTTTTTTTCTTCCATTTGTTTTTTATCACTTTAAAAGTAACACAGTAGAGGAAAATGGGTTTTCTTACATTCGTTGTTGGCATAATTCAGTAGTAAACTGGGCAGGCATTTAACATACATCTTCTACCTTGGCATATTGGTTGTGTCAAGGCAATCCCAAGCACAGGCTGGGAGGAGAATGAATTGAGAACACCTCTGCCCAGAAAGACTTGTGGGTGCTGGTGGAGGAGAGGCTGGACACAACCCAGCAATGTGCACTTGCAGCACAGAAAGCCAAATGTGTCCTGGGCTGCATCCAAAGCAGCGTGGGCAGCAGGGCCAGGGAGGGGATTCTGCCCCTCTGCTCTGCTCTGGTGAGACCCCACCTGCAGTGCTGCATCCAGCTCTGGGGGGCCCTACACAAGAAGGGCATCAATCTGTTAAGCCAGAGGAGGGCCAGGAAAATGATTCAAGGTCCGGAGTAGCTCTCCTATGAAGACAGGCTTAGAGAGTTGAAGTTGTTTAGCCTGGAGAAGAGAGGGCTCAAGGGAAACCTTAAAGCAGTACCTAAACAGGGCCTACAGGAAAGCAGGAGAAAGACTTCTGGCAATATCTTGTAGTGGTAGGACAGGGGGGAATGGCTTCAAACTGAAAAATGGTAGGTTTATATTTTACATTTAGATTTTAGGAAGAAATTCTTTACTGTGAGCATGGTGAGACACTGGCACAGGTTGCCCAGGCAAGTGGTGGATATTCCATCCCTGGCAGTGTTCAAGGCCAGGTTGGATGGGGCTCTAAGTAACCTGGTCTGGTGGAAGGTCTCCCTGCAGGGAAGATGGAACTAGGTCATCTTTAAGGTCCCTTCCAACACAGGCTATTGCATGGTTCTATGTTTCTGTGATTCTGTGATTCTATGATTTGGTTAGAGGTTGTCACTGCTTAACAAGGCAATGACAGTGTATCTCGTTTCCTTCCTTTTGTCTTTCAGTAGTTAAAACCAAAATGCAGCGTGCTCTGCTTCCCCATATTTCAACACATGAGGGAAAAGGCTTTTGTGTCTGTGGATTTTAAAAAGCTCAGCATAATGAAGAGAAAATAAGGAAATGGCTTTCATGAAAATGTGAAATTAACTTCTTAAGTAAATTTATTTGGGACTATTCATCATTTAAACTGATAAATTAGTGAATTAAACAGAAGCTGATAATGCAAAATCTTCAGTTTGAGGAGGGAAGACGTTCTAATAGAAGTCCAGCACAGGATTCTCCATATCCCTGTTTGAGAATACAGAGATATTTTTGAATATAGAAAAATAATAGTGACATTTGTGTTTTGCATTCATCTCCACTTTCTTCTCTTCTGGGTACTGAAGCAAATAGCACATCTGGTGCCCTACATAGGTTGAAAGGGAATGGAGAAATTATTTCTGACTTGTATATATCTGAAGCCATATTTACTTGGGCTGGGCTGTAGGTGTCTGAAGTGTCTTTAGAATGTAGTCTCTCAGGGCAGGGTCATGTTATATTTGGCAGCAATCGCTTTCTGTACAACATGATATACCCTTACAAGCCTACGTAAGATAACATCCAAGGAATTCACTTAGCAAGGAAATTAGATAGCTGAGTAGCTTGGCTCAGTGGGAAAGCATCCACTTTCAAGGACATTGTCCTTTAAAAGAGTCCTTATTAATGGGGGAACATAAAAAAAATTGAAGTTCATTTTAGTTTACATAGCAATGGCAACTAAACTAATGTCTACAGATATGGACTGGAAACATGGCAAAACAGATTGTTAGATATTGTTATATATCCGGTACTTCCTGTGCTCAAATCATTTTAGAAATTCAAGTTGTGAGTTACTTCAGAGTGATGGTAGATTTATTATTTTAGAAAAGAAAAGTTTGGAAGAACCAATCTAGTATATAGTGCGGTATAACTGTTAACACTCAAGTGTGAAATGTTAATCTCATAAACTAAGATACAGTTTGGAGAATCATCTAGCATATATTCAGATTATTTTCAGTTGAGACCTAAACGTTCTTGAAGATGTATTTTCACATATCTTAGTATACTGAATTAACAGGAGTATTTAATACATGGTGTCCGGGCCTTCTACTGAATGGAACACAGACACTTGCATCAGAGGTTGCTGAGGGCTGAGATCCTGAATGCCTTCTTTGCATCAGTCCATCAGTCAGCCCACAGGTATCCTGGACTGAAGAGAGCAGGGAAAAGTTCTGGAGAAAGGAAGGTTTCCCCTTGGTAGGAAAGAATTGGGTTAGAGACCATTAAGTCAAACTTAACATCCACAAGTCCATGGGCCCTGGTGAGATGCATTTACAGCCACTGTGGGAACTTGAGGATGTCATTGCTTGGTCACTCTCCACCATTTTTGAAAGGTCATGACAGTCAGGAGAGGTTCCTGAGTACTGGAAGAAAGCAAATGTCACCCCAGTCTTCAAAAAAGCCAATGTACCCAGGAAGTTACAGGGCAGGCAGCCTCACCTCAGTCCCTGTAACAGTGAAGGAACAGCTCCTTCTGGCCTGCTTCAAAGACATCTTTTGAGCAAGAGGACAACATAAGAAGGTGACAAGGAGTAATTGGCATGGATTCACTGAAGAGAAATCATGCTTAACCAAACTGACTGTCTTGGCTGATGGAGATAGGCTTTTCTCAGTGATGCCAAGCAGTAGGACGAGAAGTAACAGGCAGAAATTGATGCACAGGAAGTTCCACATAAATGTGAGGAAGAACTTCTTTACTGTGCAAGTGACCATGTGCTGGAACAGGTTGCAGGTAATCATACTCAGCTCTGCTTGATGAAGCTGTTATACGTCTTAATGGAGTACATTCAAAAATAATGTCCATAATCCAAAACCTTTTCTGCAATTAGTTTGTATCCTGTAAGTACACTAGTAATGCTGCAAAGAGTGAATTCTTGAGGGGTGGTGTGACCTGTCAAATACCTTTGAAATGTCCATCTCTATCCTAAAAAGAACACCAGGACATTGTAAAAAGTGTTAGGTAGATGTTATGTTATTTTAAACTACTGGGTGATTATGAAGATGCAGCACTGTGTCCTGAAAGGAATCAGTGAAACTGTATTATATTTGCCTCTTTTTTCCTGTGGTATGTTGCAAAGAATTAAGGTGGCCAGCTGCTTTGAATATGGAGTCTGAAAAGATATGGTGTTTTTCTTGTTATTTTCGAGTTTGATGTTCGTATGTGTCTTAAAAATGAGACAGTATGGGATTTCATGCCATGTGCCTGCTGATAGCAAGTGGTGTCATGCATTTTCTTTATTCAGGTCAGGATTTCTTGTGTCAGAAGTAATGAAGACAGAAGTAAAGATAACCAGGGTTGGGAAACTTTCTATAGGGATCAACTGAGACCATCTCATTCCAGGAAAGAAATTAGTTTTCAAGAAAGGCTTATTTTATTGGCACTCTTAGTCCTTCAGAGGCACAGAGACAAAACTGCTGCTTTGTCTAGAGCTGTTTGAGAAGAGATAACTAATAGCTCTTGGTTTTCTATGTATATTATATTTTTATGAGACAGTCCTGGGAAAGGGAGACATTTATCTTTTGAGTTGGTCCTGGCTCCATCATGAAGTCTAAATCATTTGAATGTTGTCTCCAGCAGCTTGCAATGCCATACAGTGATTTAAGAAGCTGGAGATAGAATGCAGGAATCAATTCCTGAAATTTTGGTGTAATTATCTGAAACAGTTATTTACAATTATTGACTGCATAACTTCCTTTGCACAATGCATTCTCATTCTCTACAGCTGAAGAGTTTTCTGTTTGCAAGAGGTTGAGATATTTGCTAGTAGAACTACAGAAATAATAGAGAGGAAATTAATCGTGCAGTATCAGTGTTTACTCCTGCAGAAATTTAATATATTGATAGGTGGAAGGCCGATGGTTTTGACAGAAAAGCGGGAATCTAGTGAGCTTGCACCAAACTGTAGGAGTCAGACACCCACAACATCCACATTCTTGCCCTTCTCTAATTTTTTCCTTTTTGTTTATGTGTGTATGCATGGCTTCAGCTGATTAGAGAACCTTTTTGTGACTTCAGTAGCTCTTACCTATGTAATAACCACATATTTAAAAGCCTTTTAATGTAACTTTTGTTCTACACCAGCTAGTTTCCACTGTGAAAATTAGTGGTTTAAAACTGTGCACCCCAGAAGTAGGAAATTTTATGAAAGTTCTGTCCAAAAATATGGTTTTTGTGACTAATAGTTGAACTTGTTGCCTTGACAGAAGATCGTTCTTTTTCCTCTTAATGTTTGCATTTTGATTTATTTTTCTTTCCTACTCTGAATTCACTAACTGAATCTCTTCCTCAGCCTAGGAAATCTCCAAGTAGTGTGTACCAGCCAGAGTTCTCTGTCGTCTCCCATTTGAAAAGTTTTCTTCACACACAGGGCTGTACAGAACAGAGATGCAGGCTTTTGGATCTGTGAACCTTGTTACTTTCAAGGAAGGAAACATAGCTTGGATGAATTTCCTATTCTTAGCCAGCTGCATTTTTGTGTTTTGTTTCAATTTGATATGAATGTTATCTAACCACAACTTTTTTTCTCCCTGAATTTGTTTCCTTCCCTTCAGGAATCTACACATATTGTACCTCCAGACAGCTATTCACGTTTTTTCCTGATTCACTATGAATCTGAAAGAATTCTATTACAGTCAGTGGTGGGATACATGTTCAAACCAATCAAATCAAAAAACACCCCAGTAAATTTCTTCCAATTTAAACATGTATTTAGTGAATATTGTTACTTGGAAACATATTTTCTTTTCTTCACAGAATATTTCTTTAATTTACTGTAACTAATTAATAAGGCTTTTCTACTGTTATATAAGCCTGGAATAAATTTACTAAGTATTAAGTCTGGCTTCTTAAGCAAGAAGTATTCTGTGATCACGCTGTGCATTACTGCCTTTCTTCATCTCTTGTAGGTTTTAAACCCATTGACATGTGTCAGCCAAAGTTACAGAGGAGACAGATGTCAAAGGTAATTAAGTTCTGGCAGGTTTTGTGATAAAATTATTGCAAGTGTATTGGTGAAGGAAAAGGAAGTGACAAGAAAGTATTGAACAGAAGAGGCATATTTTGTTAGTTTTGTGTACCTAGAGCTATTCCTCTGATTTAATCTTTGAAAAGATTGTAGACAGTAATATATTATTCAGACAGTAAAATGCTGTGAGAAAACCAGAAGGTATGTACAGGATTAGCCGGATTAAATTCTGTAACATAAATTAGTCTACATTCCAGGGTTAGATAATCAGAATAATTTATTCAGGAAAAGGGACTATTTCTGCTATGGATATATATTCATATATTTTAAGGGCATGAAAATTCAGTTTAATTAATTTTTTTAAGCACTGCTAGAAAACAAAGATAGAAATGTAATCCTGTTAATTTTTCATGCCAGTTGACTTAACCCTGTTATGTTACTGCTTTATTTACTATATTGGTTATTCCTACACTGCACTGATTGAAATCTGTATTACTGCTGGAATAAGGAATATCAGAATGTGCTCACTTTTTAACATGTCTTCCTTCTTCTGATTTTCTGGAAGCCATCCTTAAGCAGCAAATCCTAAAGGAATACAAGATAAAGTTATCTCTAAAAAGCTTTAGAACAAACAGGACATAGATATATGAAATTGATTCTTTTTATCATCATCTAATACAAGTGATCAAATTCAGTCATAGATTTTGGCATCACAGACACAAATATTCCTGAATAGAACCTTTTCAAATAGTTGACATCAACACATCTCTGCTCAAAGTTGCTGGAATGGGCACAACTGGAATCAGAGAACAGACTATCTGGGGGTGTCAGAGAGGTTTGTGAGGATAAAGACTAGAGAGCAAATTTCTCAAATATTTATGCACAATATGAATAGATAATATTAATGCATTACCCACATGTGAAATGTGGTATTTTGTGACCTTTCAATAAATCCTACACTTTTCCTCTCCTTGTAAAAGTTGCATGTTCTTGAAAAAGGATGTGGCATTATTAGATGAATGATATCTATCAGATTCTGACCTGGGATGGGGCAACCATGGATTTATGGAAAGACTGGGGAATAATGCTGGGGAGCAGTGCTGTGGAAAGGGAGTTGGGGGTCTTGGTCAGTGGCAAGCTGAACATGAGTCAGCAGTGCCCTGGCAGCCAGGAGGACCAACCCTGTCCTGGGGTGCATCAGGCACAGCATCGACAGCTGGGCAAGGGAGGGGACTGTCCCGCTCTGCTCTGCACTGGGGCTGCCTCACCTCGAGAGCTGGGGGCAGTTTCGGATGCCACAATATGAGAAAAACATTGACTTTTTAGAGAGTGTCCAAAGGAGGGCAACAAAGATGGTGAAGGACCTTGAGGAGAAGCCGTGTGAGGAGTGGCTGAGGTCACTTGGTCTGTTCAGCCTGGAGGAGACTGATGGGAGACCTCATTGCAGTCTACAATTGCCTTGTGAGGGGAAGAGGAGGGGCAGGCACTGATCTCTGTGGTGACAAGTGAATGGCCTGAAGTTGTGTCAGGGGAGGTTTAGGTTGGCTATTAGAAAGAGGTTCTTCCCTCAGAGGGTGGCTGGGCACTGGAACAGCTTCCCAGGAAGTGGTCACAGCACCAGCCTGGCAGAGTTCAGGAAGTTTATGGACAATGTCATCAGGCACTTGGTGCAACTCTTCAGGCTGTCCTTTGCAGGAGCAGGAGCTGGACTTCAGTGATCCTTGCGGATCCCTTCTGACCCAGGAAATTATATTATTCTATCTTTTGTCTATTTTTCTGATAATCTGGTAACTTCCTTACTTCTGAGCAGATCCGTACTAAAGAAGGAATAACTTTTTAAAATATGAGTAATGTAGCAGAAATAAAATTAACTGACGTGTAGTTACACTTGATATTGCCTCATTTTCACTATTGCAAAAACTCCATGGCAGCAGAGTAAAAACTAACCTAACTCGAGCAGAATGTCCTGTAAGAATGCCAGTGTTTGGCATTGCTCAATGATGGGAAGCATCCTTTTTGTGCTGTTTCAGTACTATTGTATGTAGTGCTCACTAGTCCAGTGTGGTGGGCTGACCTTGGCTGGATGCCAGGTGACCACTGAGCCTCTCAACCATTCATTCCCCAGCTGAACAGGGGAGAGAAAATCAGATGGGAGTCAACTCATAAGTTGAGATAAGGCAGTTTACTAAAGCAAAAGCAAAGTTTGCATGCACAGAAGCAAAGTGAAAGAAATAATTATTCTCCATTTGCCATCAGCAAATGATTAACCATGTTCCGGTTCTTCCTGGGAGGGCAGGGCTCCAGGATGAGTACAGGTCACTCCAGAAGGCAAACACTGTAAGTAGCAAATGCCCCCCTTCCTCCTCCTTCCCTTAGTTTTATATCTGAGTGACATCACATGTTGTGGAGTGTCCCTTTGGTCAGTTTGGGTCAGCTGGCCTAGCTGTCTCCCCTCCCAGAGCCTTTTCCATCCCCAGCCTGCTGATGGGGCAAAATGTTGAGAGACATGGCTGATGCTGTGCTGCCTTGTTACACCCTCCATTTAAGTAGAGAGTAATAAGGTCCCTCCTGAGCCTCTTTATCTCCAGGCTGACCAGCCCCAGGTCCTTCAGCTGCTCCTCACAGGACTCATGTTCCAAACTCTTCCCCAGCCTTGTTGCCCTTTTCTGTAGGGTCTCCAGCCCCTCAATGTCTGTCCTGCAGTGAGGGGCCCAACACTGAACACAGGATTTGAGGTGTGGCCTTGCTAGTGCTGAGTATAAGGCGAGTATCCCTTATGTGGTCCTGCTGGCCACACTACTGCTGATCCAGGCCAGGATGGCGCTGGACTTCTTGGCGACCTGGACACTCATGTTCAGCTGCTGTCAGCTGCTGTCAGCACCCTCAGGACCTTTTCCTCCAGGCAGCTTTCCAGCCACAGCCTCCAGCCTTAGAACTGCTTGGGGTTGTTGTGACCCATGGGCAGGACCCAAAACTTCACCTTGTCAACCCTCATACAATTGGCCTCAGCCAATGGATCCAACCTGAACTGTGAAGGACATGCATTAGCTTCCAAGTATGACTTTTATTGGTGTATATTGCAGTTTGTTTTGCCCAGCCAGACAAGGAAAGATCTGAGGAATGAAGGTGAAGTGCAAAGACAGTAAAATACTGTCTTGGTTTTGAAAGACAGGTGTCTGCTAAGGAAGGCAGAAGCCTCCCTTGAAGTGGCAGATATAACCCCTTTTCCTCCAAGTTATTATAATTTTGAAATCAAGGGCCTTTAGGCAAAGATGTGGGAAATAGGAATAACAGTTCTTTACTATATCTATATCTATATCTATATCTATATCTATATCTATATCTATATCTATATCTATATATATATAGATATAAACAACAACAACTATGG
>NW_008238356.1:288095-357292 GCF_000691975.1 Corvus brachyrhynchos
TGCATATGGGAAAAAATTCCTTTAACAGGAAAAAAACTAGGACTAAACTAAAACCCCAATAAATACAAATGCTTAGAAAAATAGGAGCTTCATTAGGTCTCACAGTACTTTTAAAATTAGTAATTGCTGTCTATAACACTGAGCATTTAGGAAATATATTCAGTAGTTATTGCTGCAAAACAGATTGTTCTTCTCAGAAAGCTTTTGAAAAAAAGAAATAACCTGCTCCGAAAAGTAGGTGACAAAATAAATATGTATATACACTCAGGCCTTACAAGTACAAAAAGTTTCATAAGGTAGCACATACAGTTGTTTTGGGGTCTATTTAATATTTACTTTCCTAAGAAATAGGACAGAGGGGCAAGCTATCAAAGCAGGTACAATTTATTTCTGAGTATGAAGATTCAACCCTCCAAAGGAGAAGCTTTACTGAAACAATAGCCTTACATGTAACAGCTGGAGATAAAATTTATTCATATATCTTCAAAAAAAAATATTTTTCACTTGTAGTGTTATCCGTCTGTTGCCTGGCAAAGATTGTTCTTAGTACAAGTTTTATTTAATATTATAGTCATTCACCTGACATTTATGCCTCTTTCTTCTCACTTTCACAAAAGAGGGGAAAGCTGCTTTTGCCCAGTGGTATTACTGATTGAAGTGAAAAAGGAATACTCAAGACCCTGTCTGATTATTTTTTTTCTTTCTTATATCACTTTTTGATAAAAACAGATTAACAAATGGACCTCGCAGTGTTGCCTGTTATTTATCATCAGTTGCCCTTTTATTGCTGAATTAAATTTGATTCCCATTGGAGAGTAATGTAACATGTTTTAAAGAGACTAATAGACTCATCTGTTGCTTGTATTTCATTAACAAAAATTTCTGCCAAGAAGTGACGTTAACATGTGCTTGTGCTGTTTTTTATTTTCCCTCTATGTTCCTTGGTTTGCTCTCTAGTGATTATAGATTTGCTTTGAGCCCTTTCTGTTCTTTCTGTTCTACATGAGCTACCGCTCATGTATTTATAATGTTGCATATTTCCATAATATTTCTTGGGCTAACTTCTTAGTGGCGAGACTTCTATAAAACTCCAATCTTGATGAAAATTTTCAGGATATTTTAACTCCTTTCATGATACACAGTTGGAAATGCCAAAAGATATTTGTTAAAATGTAAACTTATGTTATTACTAAGTGTTGACAAGATTTAATAACCCTTTTCTAGACTTCTTAATTTTGAGAATCTACAGCAAAATAGCAAAAACCCTGCGAGCCTTGTGGGGCATCTTATCTCATTCAGTTACCCTTTAGAGCATTTAACAAGAGGGGGAAAAAAGGACATTTAAGCATTTTATCAGACTAGCTTAAAGAGCTATAGCTCTAGCAATAACTAGAGCTATAAATTCAAAGGCCACCTACTTGCAATAATCCTCAAAAACCCTTCAATGGGAGAGAAACAACAACGTAGAAGAACGAACATCGTGGTTAGCAGAACTGGTTCTTATATACTGGAGGAGATGTGAATAAAGCTTGGGCATTTACTTAATTTTCCAGTGGTTAGAGATTTTTCAGTTCCGTTATGGTTAATATTTGTCTTGACCATTACTGCAATACAGAAAATCTGCAACTTAGCTATAGATTATATCAAAGCCTGATAATCAATATTATTTAAAACCAGATCTAAAACAAACAATCAATTTCAAATTTTAATCCTATTTTACACTGATATTTTCTCTCATGTCAACGCAATTTTCTAGAAAAAGAATTTATTTCAATCATTACAGTAGTCAGGCTGAAACAGCTGGCATTGCACTGGTCTTACTTACAATGAACATTTCCTGTTAGTAGTAAAGCATCACACATGCCCTGAACACAAGCACACAAGCACAGGCACTCAAACAAAACACTGTGACACCTGCCTCTTGGTTAAAATGCTGATATTCCCCAGCATAAAAAACTACAGAACTCTCTGGCTGCCCTGTTTGAAGGACTTTCTGCTGCTTCTAAGGACATTTTTTAGAGTGTCTTTAAGTTAATCCCCTCTTCCACCATATCCTGGCTGGATTACTGTAGGCTGTCTCCTAGTATTATGCATTACTCATTTATCCTGAGGACTGCATTTTAAGGAAAATGAAAATTCCTGTATCTTGCTTTCATGTCATACTATCCACTATAACCCACACCAAAGGCATTTTTTATGCGTAACATGCCTGTTTACTGAGAATGAGGAAGATATCAGCTTTGTACTATAATCACTTGGTGCTTTAAGTAATTTTTCACTTCATTGTAGGACTTTTCTTTGAATCATAGCATGAGACTAGCTGTCAGTGTCAAACTCCTTTTGTCATATACTGTGAAATTGATGATTAATCCTGATGTAACATGGCTCTTGGCCACATACGGTGACTGAGGTTTGCAGATGTAAGTGCTTATGAAGTAATTCTTTTCAAAAGACCCTCATTACTAGGATGGTTTTGCAGCTACAGTTACATGAAGCCCCTTTGGATATTTGCAAAGTTTTAGCATGGAATGAAGCCAGAGTCAACCCCAGTCAAAATGCTGTGATATACATTTGCATGACAGTGCTCTTTAGTTTCTCTACAAAAGGATGTCTGTTCTGTGACTTCAGTAAATTGAAGGAAGAGTAATTCAGAATCAAAATTATTCTGCACATCTTTCCCCTGGTAAGATTGAAAATATAGAGAAAATGTACTGCCAGGACACAGGGCCTCTAATCTCTCTGATCAGTGCTGACATAAGAGATGTTTTTGTTATTGCTGAGCAGGTTTTACACATAGCCAGGGCTTTTTTTGCTTTCCTTCTTGCCACACTGGCGAGGAAGATGGGAGGTTGGGAGGAGTCACAGCCAGGATAAAGTGGCCCCAACTGACTGAAGGGGTATTCCAGACTGTGTGGTGTCATGCTCACTATATAAAGTTGGGGGGAAAAGGAGGAAGGGGAAGTTGTTTGGAGTGATAGCATTTATCTTCCCAGGTCACTGTAACATGTGATGGGGCCCTGCTCTCCTGGAGATGGCTGAACACCTGCCTGCCCATGAGAAGCAGTGAATTAATTCCTTGTTTTGCTTTGTTTGTGTGCATGGCTTTTGCTTTTCCTATTAAACTGTCTTTATCTCAACCCATGGGTTTTCTCACATTTATCCTTCCAATTCTCTTCCCAGTCCTACTGGTCAGGGAGTGAGTGAGTGGCTGTGTGGTGCTTGCCTCTTATGTAAACTAGGTATTTCACACCATTTTGTTCACACATGCACAGCCAGCCCTTTGGGGCCCTCCTCCAGGAGGTGAGTTGCTGGCACAGGGGATGGACTGAGCAGGAGTCTCAAGGCAGAACAATAAGTTGGCTCAGCACAGCACTGCCCCACCTCTGCAGGACGCTCCTCTAATCACAACTTTCCTGTTGCAACAGTCAGAAGGCATAACAACATGGTTATGCCTGGGTCCTCCACAGACCCAGGAATTCACTGCTCCAGATCCAAACCCCATCTGTATGCAGCACTACCATTTGTGACCTCAATAAGAGGCTGGGAAGAAAGTTTATTTCATTTTTATATGGGACCTAGGTTAAAAAGTATTGACGATATCTATCAGTGTACTGGGAAAAGTGTAGGCCAACTGAATTTACTGTAACTGATTTGTTATATTCCACCCACTAAACAGTTTATTACAATATTAATGAATTTTAGAACAACTTTTTGCAGACCACTAAAGGTGTTAGCAAACATTAATATATTCCAGTTCAACAGTTACAGAAGACAACACTTCCAATCATAGAATGGTTTGGTTTGGTTCGATTTGGTTTGGTTTGCTTTGGAAGAGACCTTTAAAGATCCTCTAGTCCAACATCCTACTATAGGGGCACTTTCCACTAGACCAGATTACTCAGAGCCTCATCCACCATGATCTTAAACACTTCCAGCAACAGGGCATCCGCAGATTCTCTGGGCGACCTGTTCCAGTATCTCACCACCCTCAACATGAAAGTTTATCCCTTATGTCCAAACTAAATCTACCCACTTTCAGTGTAAAACCACTGCCCCCTGTCCTTTCTCTACAGGCCCAAGTAAACATTCTTTAGCTGTCTGCTGGAATCACTCCAACAGGTCTTTCTTGTACTGGGGATTCCAGAGCTGTATGGAGTACACTGGGGTGGGATCTCAAGAGATCTCTCTCAACTTGTTGGCCACACTGGTCAGTTGGATGTAGTTGGCTTTCTGGGCTGCAAGAATACATTCCTGGCTCATATTTAGTTTGTCATCCACCAGTAGCCTTCTCCTCAGGGCTGCTCTCATTCTGTCTTATCTCCCAGTCTATACTGATGTTGGTGATTGCCCCAACCCAGGTGCAGACCTCACACTTGGCATTACTGAACTTCAAGAGGTTCAAACATTCAATAGCAGTCATTTACTTGAAAATTAAATGAATTCAAGGATTAAAACTCCTTGATTTCTCCCAGGTTCCTTTGTGATGCCTAGTATCATTGATGGCAAGAGCATAATAAACAAGGGGGAAGTGGGCTGCATCATGTGCCATCAGCAATCCTGTCTTACAGTAGTGTAATACTTTAATTGGTTAGATGATGAAAGAAGTGGAAGTGAGTAAAGTGACATTGCTCGAAAGACAAATTGAGACAATCAAGAAATTCCGGGAAGATTCAGGAACTCAGACTAGGATGGGGCAAAATGACTTTAAACTGAAAGAAAGTAGGTTTCAATTAGGTATGAAAAAGAAATTGCTGAGTAGTTTGTACAACTTCTATCCCTGAGTCTTCAAGGGCAGGCTGGATGGAGCTCTGAGCAACCTGGTCTAGTGCAAGGTGTTTCTGCCCATAGCAGGGGTGTTGAAACTAACACACCTTTAAAGTCCCAAACATTTTTTATGATTCTATGAATTCAAGAATTCTACAATAGACAGAGGGAATCTCTTAGACTCCTCTAAGCAGTAATTACCATGCCTAATTACAGCAACAAGCAAGACTTAAAGAGTTAAACACAGAATTGTTTCATTCTGAAAAAACCCTTATGATTATTGAGTCCAATCATTAAACTAACACTACGAAGTCCACCACTAAACCACGTCTCAAGGTGCCACTTCTGCACAGCATTCAAACACCTGCAGGGATGGTAACTCAAGCACTTCCCTGGGCAGCCTGTGCTCTGAAAACACTTTCAGTGAAAAAATTTTTTCTTATATCCAATCTTAATCTCCCCTGGAGCAAATTAAGGACATTTTGTCTTGTCCTATCACTCGTTACTTGGGAGAAGAGGCCAACCCCCACTTCATTACACCCTTCCATTCAAAGGGTTGCAGAGCGCAATAAGGAAGGGGTATCCCTGAGCCTCCTTTCCTCCAGGCTAGACAGCCCCAAATTCCTCAGCCACTCCTCAAAGGATTTGTGCTCCAAACCCTTAACCAGCTCCATTTCCCTTCTCTGGACACTCTCCAGCATCTCAATGTCCTTCCTGTGGTGGGTGAGGGACCCAAAATAGAACACAGGCTTCAAGGGGTGGCCTCCACAGTGTCAAGTACAGGGGACAATCCCTTCTTCCCTGGCCCTGTCATCCAACACTACTTCTGATAAAAGCCAGGATGTCGTTGGCCTCTTTGGCCACCTGAGCACATGCTGGCTCATGAAGAAGAGATGGTTTCACTCTGAGTTTATTAGTTATACCTGTCTCAATGCAGAGGTACCTGTGTCTATAGTCAGTGGTACACAGCAAATTTAAACCTGGAGTGACTAAAGTAACTAATTTTAGGCCTTCTGAACATACTGGAACCATCATTCCTCCCAATTCTGGGATCAACACAGCTGGTACATAACTGAATTTCCCTTGGGGAAAATCATGAAAAACAGCTGCACAAAATATATTGACAACAAGCAGGCAGGTCAGACAGTTCAGTTACATGAAATGTTTTGCATATAAATAAGAACGAAGATAAGTTTCTCCCCCAGTTTTCAAGTGATTTCATTGGCAGGAGGTGGGGAGGAGAGCTTTATTCTGATAACAGAAAAATTACATTTCTATTTCTGCCAAGGTTGAGAAGTAACAGGGTTACATTTCAGCAAGGAATATTTAGATTATTCATTTATGGTAAAATTTAACTCAGGACAGTTACACATAGGCAATCTGCTCCTCTGTGTCAAGCATTATCATTCTTGTCATGTGTTTGTCTGCATTTTCCTTAAATAGTCCTACATTGAAGAAGAAGGATGTCACTTAACAGTCTATTGTAGCCTCATTATTTAAGGAATCAGCCACAATCAATAATTAGTTTTACTTTGAATTTTATTATATCTTCCTTTTACTGTTACTTATGATTGAAATCTCAACAATAGTTTGTTGCTTTACTGAAGAAGAGGAATTTTCATATTCTTAAGAGAAAACTTTTCTGAGCAACTGGTTACACTGTATTTTTTATTCTGAAGGACAAATGTGAGGGATGCTGGGGCAGCAAGGGACAAATACATCCAATTCCTCACTTTTCCATAAAAGGAAAAGGGAGAGAGAATTTGGTGCTTAAATAAAGGAAGGTTTGTGCTACAACCGTGGTGTAGGATTTGGAATACATCTATTTTTTTTGTTCTAATCCTCCTAGGACTTCCGCCCTCGTTAGGGATTTGGATGATCTAAGGTTGACATCTAGTGGTGGGAAGGTAGATTGCAGAGAGGAATCTTGCCCTCCTTGCACACAAACACATTTTATCGAGGCACAGGAATGTCATCCTAAAACTTAAACCCAGACATTAAAACCATAAGACTTGTGAAGCTAAGGAGAGCAACGTTAAGAATAATAGCGTAGTCAGACAAGAAACTAAATGCATCGTCTTTTATATTAAAAATATTTAAGTCCAAAGCATTCTTCTTTGCAGCCTTTCACTTTAGTGTACGATATAAACAGCACGGATGAAGAGACAGGGGAGAGAGTACTGTTGGGAAGCATTATTAACTAGACTGATATTTATATTTGCCTTCAGATCTTAATCCTTATGTTTATTTTGGGGTAATAGCAAAGATTACTCAAACAAATGTTAAAGGGTTTGATTATTTTATGTCTGCAACAACTGTGCTAAGGCCATGCACAACTGAATTTCTATTCAGCTGCTTCTGTGGGAACACTTTAGTGATTTCTAGTTAGTACTTTGTGTTTGAGTCAGTGTGATTAATTTATGATAGTGCCTTCATCTTGTTTCTGTTGTATTAACTTTTCAGTTGTCTCCCTAACCTTGGTCATATTGTTATGTTCTCATTTGTGCCAGCTCGTCAAGATATTCTTGGAGTCCTAGTGCCAACTACAGGAATGATTGAGTGTCCTTTTTATTTAGAAAATATTCTTTTAGGTAAGATGACCTGCCAAATAATTCAGTATACAACTGTGAAAGTAGTTGCTGCAGCTTTCCTTCTACGGTCCTTCACGCTTTTGCATTCAGTGAGTGTTGTATGTGTTTCCATTCCTTTTAGTTTTTCAAAGTTAACACAGTAACTTGAATGGTGTTTCAAAACATTGCTTTAGAAAATTTACCTTATATGAAAAAAGCTTTCCAATTCAAGCAACCCAATTACCGTGTATGCTGAACTATTAGTTTAATTAAGTCTTGGATGGGGGAGAGAAGTGGTGCAAAGTATTTGTAGTAACCGGAGTTCCTACTGGAATGTAGTTTAATTCCATTAGAGCTAACAGTTTCTATCTCCTGCCTGTAGCTGTTTGGAAGAGAAGGCCCTAGTAGATATGCTAAAGCCCTGAAGTATGTTTGCAGCTTCCAGTTGCATAAAGTTATGGAAGCAAGCTGAAGACACTGAGAGAAGGAGGAGGGGTAACAAAAAAAGCTAAGGGTCGCAATAGTGGATGCTTCTATTCTTCCTGCCAAGTAATAGAAATAATTAAAAGAAAAATTATGTTCAGTGGACTTGAGAGAAAAGGTGAAAGTTATAAAAGCAGCCTGAATAACTTCCCTTAACAAATGTTACTGATGCTTTACATCACTAAGAACATATATTCTATTACTTAATACAGGATTATATTCTGCAAGACATGTATCAAGCCTCAACATACACCAGGGGAGCTTCAGCAGCAGGGAGGTGGTGGGTGGAGTCACCATCCCTGGAGGTGTTCCAAGAAACAACTGGATGTGGCATGCTCTAGTCGACAAGGTGATGATCAGTCAAAGGTTGGATTCAATGATCTTGAAGGTCTTTTCCAACCTAAATGATTCTATGATTCTATGTTGAATCCTACAATCAGAAATTAAAAATATTGTATTAATTTATTAGCTATAGAGAAAACACATGTTCCCTTCTTGGCCAAAGAGAATCCTATTTATGCTGTGTGTTTTAGAAAACTTAATTTCTCTCATGGCCTTTGACAAACTATGACAGTGTAGCATATTAACATATGCTGGATAATTTCAGTAGGCTTTTGGAAAAAATTACTTTGACCTGTAAGGTTTACCGTTGAAAAAAGCATACTCCACACATTTTAGAAACAGCCTTTGTTCCACTAACATATGAATGAGAAAAAGCTAACAAGGGACTATGTCTTTATGGTGATTTGACATTTAAATACAAAATTAGACTGTTTCGATACTGTCCAAGTTTTTCTTCCTTAATCTGTATCTTTTAACTATTCAAAACCACAATTTCCGCTTTGGACTAAAACAAGATGTCAAAGCTGTCAGAGACTTAATTTTGGACCTGTATCAGGATCAGAATCCAGACAAGAAGATAATCTTTCCCACTTCACTCATGCCACAGACAGAAAATACTAATTTTGTCTTTGCTGTTGTCAAGGCCATTAAACCTGAGGGAGTTTAACCTGTTTCAAAGGAAAAACATGGTTGCAGCCACAAAGTGTGGCTTGCTCATAACACAGCCTGCGTTGATCAAAAAAAAGGCATCTTTTTAAATACCGTTTACAGAAATGGAAGGGGGATTTATATTTACTGAAGAAATATGGATTAAAATAATTTTAAAGAATTAAAGTTTACTTTTTAAGTTATACATTTAAAATATTGTGTTCGTATTTCGCATCTCAGATTTGTCTGTGAGTTATTTGTTGACAGCTGTAAGAATCAGGTGTATTTAGAAGAATTTACATAGCTACACTGCTGTCCAGCTAGTATATTCTTAAGATTTTTTTTTTAAATTCAGCATTTACAATCACAGGTTATAAAATATTAAACAGTAATGCCTCAAAAATAACAAGTTAGGGGTTTTTAGGATGCTAGAAATTTTTATACTTTTGTTTTGAGCAGTGCAGTTGAAAGACTAGGGTAAGCCTATTACACTTTATAGAAGTAGCTCTCTGTAGCCTTGATAGACCAAGTCCTAGGACATTCAAAAAATAATTACAAAATACTAATCACTGGTGAATCTTGTGCATCATTATGTTTTTGTACAAATGCTTTACAAAAATACTTTCTCAAAGAGCAAGGCATTTAACAAATGTTCCCAGCATTCACTTTCATGGGAGCTGAAATATTAACCTGTGATAAACTAGGCCTTAAACTCCTCCAAGTCACTAACATAACTTGCTATTTGCACTTTGCATTTCCCCTGCCATTAAGCTTCATGGGTGGTTTTCTACAGCTTAGAGAGCTCTTTAGAAGATTTCCAGCCATTTTCCTACCTGCTACAATTTCTGCCCAACTACAAACCTCTCCACTAAAGAAGTCAACACCACTAATAGCACAGTCAGCTCTCCTTCACTGGGTCAACAGTTCTCAGACAAAACAATTAAGGCACGAGGGCCATTTTCAAAGCTGTTCTTACCATGCAAAACTTGCAGAGGTTACTGGCACTCGATCAGCTCACCCAGCAACACTGGTAAGTACAGCATGTTAGTAGAACAGCCTCTTAATACTGGTAACTAAGCTCAAAAGATGTGCTGATGTTCTCCTATATTTAAATACATGAAAATGCCATTTTTCTAAGAGAAAATAATATAGCAATAGTTTTTTACTATCAGCATAAAATAGCAATTTCTGTGCAGCACAGAAAAAAATAAAGTTCTAATGACTTTTTAGTTTGAGTAGTGCTTTTGTGTATTCCGCCAGGTGATAGCTCTCACAGCTCGGTCCTGGGAAAAGCACACCCTGACCTTTCCCTGCTCATAAAAGATGTTTGCAGTTTCACATATCAAACAATACAGATCCCTTTTTTCCAGCAGTACAGAAAAAGTAGTGTTTCCAGAAGAAAACAGTCTGTAACATTTGACTCATCTGCTCTTTCTTTAGTGTTGGAAAAAGCAGGAGAAGCCCCTTCTTAACAATGCTTTTATGTTTTTAAGGAAGTGAAGGACACTGACCTATAACACTGTGTCCATACTTAGTGACTGGCAGTTCTCTATGCTGAGGGAACAGTGAAGAACACCCTGGGATGAAGCACAGGCCTACAGAGCCACTTGCTGAATGAGAGGCAGCCAAGGGGGGGTGGCAGAAGGCACAGAATACAACAGCCCATCTGTGTGATTATCGGCCATGTTCCCAGGACGTCATCTGTACCCTCCTTTAGAAGTACTGAAGTCATGCTAAATCCTCAAACCTACTGTCCTAAATTAACCACTGTTGCTCAGAGCATAATTCAAAAGCATTTCTTGTCATGAAATCTATAGAAAATGGAGTTTTACTTTAAAAATTCCAGTACATGAAAAGACATCAACACAAATACTTGCCTAGGGCAGCAGATTTATTAGAAGAAAGCATATGAAATGCCCAAATGCTTGGACTGCTTGATCCAGTTTTGAGCCCCTTGGGAACTTCCAGAAAAATATGTTTAAACTCCTAGAGGTTTCCTCTAAGAGTCAAGATTTGCTGTTTATATGAGTAGGACACTGGAACCATGAATGCGGGAGCCTGGCTTTGCTGGAACAGGAGTTTTGCAGATGGTGAGACTGTTACCATTGCAGGACTCATCAGTGCAAGACTGCTTTATTGTCACACTTCAAAACCAACAATCAAAGCCTACATGAAGGCACTTACCAAGAAAAACCTCTGCACCCAGTTCTCAATCTGCTCGATGCAATAAGCAGTGAACATGCACAAAGATAAGAAACCACTTGGAGACATCCAGCAAAAAGATAATTCCATTTTTTCCCCTTTTTGCCTATTAGTGTTCTACCCCATCATGCCTGTTCTGGCAGTCACATTTGTTTCAAACTTTGATGCACCATGGCAAGTTAAAAAAAAAAAAATTACATGAGACATTCTTTTACTTCTTGTTGGAGCAGACTTAAAACAAATTTATTCTTCCCTTAAAGTATTACAAGAATATTCAAAATTCTTGTTCCAGATTTGCCATGAAGACAATCAAATCCTCATAATAAAATCTTGTGTGTATGGTCAGTGAACTGTAGATTCCTGCAGTCACAAAAGAAAAAATTGTGACCAAGATCATAGTTGCACAGATTACATAAAGCTTCGGCTCCTAGGTGATGCATAGATGTACTTGCATATACATACATACATGTATGTTTATATGTATACACATAGTATATACTGGGCAGAAAGTTCCCAAGTGCACAGGTAAGAATAATTTTGTAAAATGCTAAAGATAACAAATAGCTAATGGCATACATACAGAATCTTTATGAGGAGGAGAAAAAATTTTAAAAAGAGGATTTCATAAGAATTGAGTTATTCTAAGGGCAAGTACAGGCTGGGTAGAGAATGCATTGAAAGCAGCCTTGAGTAGAACTTGGAGGTTCTGGTGGATGAGAAGCTGGACACAACCCAGCTGTGTGCACTTACAGCCCAGAAATTTAAATGTATCCTGGGCTGCATCCAAAGCAGTGTGGCCAGCAGAGAGAGGGAGGGGGTTCTGCCCCTCTATTCCAGTTTCACAGGACTGCACCTCTAGTGCTGTGCCAGCTCTGTGGCCCTCAATAGAAGACACGGACCTGTTGGAGATGGTCCAGAGGAAGGCCAGGAAGATGGTCTGAGGGCTGGAGCAGTTCTTTTATGAAGACAGAGCTCTTTTACGAATCAGGAGGTTAAGCCTGGGAAAGGAAGATTCTGGGGAGATGATGCAGCAGTCTCCTGTACCTGAAGGGGGCCTACAAGAAAGCTGGAGAGGAACTTTTGACAAAAGCACATAATGACAGGACAAGGAAAAATGGCTTCAGATTAAGAGAGTAGGTTTACATTAAGCTATCAGGAAGAAATTCTTTCCTGTGAGGACAGGTTGCGCAGGGAAGTTGTGAATGCCCCATCCCTGGAGGCATTCAAGGCCAGTTTAGATGGGGCTCTGAGGAACCTGGTCTAGTGGAAAGGGTCCCTGCCCAGAGCAGGGGGTTGGAACTAGGTCATCTGTAAGGTCCCTTTCAACCCAAATCGTTCCATGATTCTATCATCTGGCAACACCATTATGTCTTTTTCAATACAGCAACAGAAGAAAAAAACAACAAAAAAACAACAGCCAAAAAAACGCCCCACACCTCCCAAAAAACAATTTAAAAATAAGCTTATACATGTTAATCCAGTTACTAAAAACTTGTCCTTACAATAAACCAAAGGTAAATTCTAAAGTCTGTAATTCTGTTTTCCTGAGATGACTGCAACAGAAGTTTGACCACGTGTTCTCATGAACAGGATTTGACTTGACCTACAAAATTCTGAGTAATGGTACTCTCTATTAATTAAAGCAGTATATAAAGAAAACACGTAATAATCACATTTCAGTCAAATAAAATTCAGTTTCACTTTATTCAAGATTAAGAAGGGGGGGGTAGGGTGGGGTGCAAACCAAGAGAGCCATGCCATGAAAGCCATGCAGATGAACAAAAAGGAAGTGCAACAATTAGACTTACAAATGTTTCTGCAATTTCTTAGAGGTAATTGTAACCCTTAGCAAACTGAAAACCCAAATGACATTTCTCAAATGTATTAAGTTTACATAACAGTCATATAAAAGAGAAACTGTTCTTTAGCATTTCAGTAAAGGCCAAGATACACTTTTAAACACCAGAGTAGGCAGAACTAAATGCCTACATTTTAATTTTTATCGAGATCCCCTTTTCTAGTTGCATATACACTTTCAATAAAAATTAACATACCTATTCAGCCTTCTTGTTGAAAAAAATATGCATATTGCAATAAGGAATGAGGCACAGCAGAGTAGACATCTCATACAATCTGCAGCAATCCAGAAAATTACACAATGGCCCAAGTCTGAATACCTTTCTCTTCCTCCCGGGGTGATATATAGCTAAAGGAGATAATCGGTGTTTGCCAAGAAATGGCAAATTTCTTTCATAACTGTATGGAGAAAGCTTTATTAAAAAAGCCAAAGTCAAAAGACACAACTTATGGACTAGAAAAGGGACCTATAGAAAATCATATTTTCATTACAAGTGGAAACAAGGGATGTGGAAGAGAGGTCCCACATTGACTTCTGAACATTTCAGACCCTGTCTTAAGGCTTTTAGTTAGCACAGAAGACCAAAATATTTTATACTCTGTAGGAAAAATGCCATTCTGGGGGAATTGCTATGCCTTCCAAAACATGAGCTGCTTAACCACAAATACACACATTTAAAATAAATCCTTCAACATTAAGTGTTAAATTGTTTAAATATTACTGAAAAGCCAGATGAGATTTGAGAATCAGAGCTCGCTGGCAAAATAAATGTAAGAAATAATTAAAACATAGGTTCTGTGGAGAAAAAATATTTAGAATCAGGTAAATGGAAAAGCTACACACAAATGGGAATGTACAAAGTACACACACAAGAGGTATTGTAAATGAAATTTGCAGCAGGTACTCCGTAAATGCTGGGGATGGAGAGGAGACCACATACTTGTCAAGAACATTATGAGGATATTAAATGAACTATCATGCCTAAGACAGAAATGACAGATGAAAAACAAGTGACAGATAAAGAATGGTACTCAGTGCACCTAAAACCACTACTTATCTAAGGCAAAGTATGAAAGTTTGGCATGATACAACCTGAGTTAATACTCTTGATATGTACTTGGTGTACAAAATGAGTGGAGTAACACCATCATTGTAATATTTTGGAATCCCCTTAAAATATTTTGATTCCATTTACAGTTTATGGGGAAAATTGCAAGATTACATGTATTTTGTAACCCACTAAATGGTTACTCAACACCAATGGCAAGACTTACAGTAAATTAAATATCTTCAACTATAGGTTACATGCTAGTTGTTTCACATTTTACAGTAATGGAACAATTTGGATATTTCAAGCATCACCAGCAATGTTAGAATTCTATCCTGTAGCTATGAGTATTCCAAACTATTGTTTGGAAATCACATTTTGGCAGTAGGTACTTTCTATATGTACAAGATATTTTGAAGACTTTGATATGCGAATTTATGGAAACCTTCATATAACACTGTATTTCATGTGTAAAAAAGTACATGTGTTTCATGTATTTTTTGTATCAACTGCAGTAAACAGCCAATTAACAATACTATGAGTACTACATCTAAGAAATAAACAGAATTGCAGACATTCAAGCTAATAAAATGTTGCTGTCTGGGTATGAAACAAAAAAGTTCCATTAGGTAAGAAAATTTAACAAAAGCAACTGTGACATTATATTTATTATTTAATATAAATTTGACTTCACCAGTCACTTGCTTAGCACACAATATTGTGTAATTCAAGGCATTTGTTTTTGGTATGCAACAGTGCACTTATAACCCCATAAACTCCTTCTTGAGTTGCAAGACTGTTCCTAACTTCTATTCAAAATAATAGGCTTTTATTAATATTTTTTGTGCAGAGTTAATTCTCCCCAATACACATTTTTGTAAACTGTTATATTTTCTGTAATAATTGATTGAGGTGCTGCAACATTTCCTCGAGTAGGATATAAAAAAGTTTACACTAAAAGCAATACTGTACTGTATCTGTAATTGTGATCTGGTCCACTCATTTACAAAAAAACCTAGTATTGTCAACTAAGCAGACACTTGTGATCTAAATTCAAATTCTCTGATCAGTAGCCTCCTCCTTGTATTTCGAGTTGTAACACTAGTGATTAAGTTAAAATTTCCTTTGACAAAGAAATTTGTATTTCAACACAGCCTCAAGTCATATTAAAACTAAGACATAAAGTATTGATTTTCACCATCAAATCAAAACTGCAAGATTTGCTCTGAATAGTATCATAATAATTATTCCAGAGTTCAATTTCAGTATCAAAGGTTAAGACAAACTCACTTTATACTGCTTATATAAAAAATGAAATCTGAAGTTCTTACATTAAAAAATCAAGCAAACCAAGACCAAATTTGGCAGAATTTTTTTTATCATTACATAATTTTTTAAGCTAACATCATCTACTTTTCTGATACAGACCATTGTGACCATAATAAGCAACTGGATAAATCTTCCCTCCCTCCTGTCTTTGCTTTTGTTGCTGATATTCAAACAGTTCTGCTTGTGAAAGAGGAATTAAAAGGTAGCTGTTCAGTGTTCTTCATATCTTGGTGCTTCTCCATTCATTACAATTTTGGCTGATTCTCTCTTACTTCTTCTAGTTTGGAAAGGATCCACTGTGTGAAGAAAAAAGTAACAATAATAATCTTTCTGTGGTACAAAACAGACAAAGCAGCTGAAAACTACACTGGTTTTTGTCACTACTGTCTGCTCTCTTCCTAACCAAGTTTTAACACTGTGTTAAAAATACTTCCATAGATTATAAACCCCTGGCTTTCTAACATGAAAATGGAGCCATTCATGCACCAATATCTGACATTTGATACCACGTCTAATTAAACTTGTTTCCTGGTCTGTACTTCAAGGAGTAAGATTTTAAAAAAAAAGAAGACAACATTTAACCCCTCTCCTGGCTCTGCTTTAGTCTACAACTCTAGACAGATGACAACAGAGAAGCAAGGATCACAACAGACAGAAGACAGTAACAGGTTGCAGCAATGTGATAAATTATTTAGAAAATAAATAATCTTTTCCTTACTTAAGACTTGTGGTATACGTAATATGATGTACTAATTTCACTTTTGGAATTGTTCCTGATTTAGCTGGGGCTTAGACAGGATTCTTTTCCCACAGAGACTAAGGGACCTCAGCTCTGCCCACCCCTGTTCCACCAGAGCCAAAAAGTAAAACCAGAAAACCTCAGTACCTCCAAAGATTACAGGCAAGTCAAATTCAGCACAGGGCCCTTACCTTTTTGAGGTAAGAGTTAACTGCTATCACGTACCTGCAGCTAGAAACTACCCTCACAAAGACAAAAGCAATTTAAACTAATGAGAGAATGCAACTTTTGCAAGCTGTCTCAGACCATGATCCCAGGGAACCACACCCACTGAAGTATACACAAGGCTCGTTTATTTTTTCTGAAAATTACTAGCTACACTAGTTAAAAACAAGGCAGTACTTTCACAGGCAGCTACCTTATAGTTCTGGTAGCAGATCTGAACTGTTCCTACTATCTGTTGTAGTCAAAACTAGTGATGTTAAAATGAAAAGGTTATCAGAAAATGTGTATAACAATAGCATTAATACCATATATCAAATAAACTACTGGTATTCTTCTTAAGGATTTTCTTCATTCTTCAAACAAAACTGTATCTTAAGGAACAGAGCAGTAACACCCCACCCCTGCCCCCCACCAGGAACAAAACTAGGAGTGATTTACAAATATTTTTGTTCTATTAAAATGTAATATTCTGGTGTTGGAACTGAGTATTTTTGAAATTCATTATGGAGTAGATTATTGCTATTTCCATCTCTGTAATGGATATGTGGAAATACTGAATTTTAAATATACATAGTTTCGGGTTAAGAGTATTTCTGTTACACTTTTTAAGTCAAATTTACCACAGTATAATTTTAATAGTATTTTGACTTTACCTTAGCATCCTCTGGACTTCTAAAATTAATAATTTTTCCAAATTCTTTGGCATGGAAGACAGACTTAACTCGTTCCTAAAAAAAACAAAACAGTAATTTAAAATTGAAGTTAGTTACTTCAGGCTTTAAGAATAGGATGCTATTTACTAGCAAGGCAGCTATAATGGTTCAAACAGCCACATGTACCAAGAACAGTCATCTGAGTATGTTTGCATCACATGCACATACCCTGAGAGAGGTAATTTTCTGCATGAAAGCACAGTAGAGTGAACACTCCAGCAATAACAGACTCCCCTTTCTACCATGGAGTCCCTGGATAAGGGTCTATAAAAGTGTGTAGGAATGGAAGGCAGATAATGTACATATGGTAACAAAATCCATTACTCTCCAAGGTTTTAATTTGTAATTCTCCTTCAAGTCATTACTTGAGTGGACATTCCACCAACACTGACTTGCAAGTAGTGGACTTAGGTAGCAAAACCAGCAACTTAGGCTTCAGAAAGAAAAACAGAAGGAGTTATTTGCAAAATACAGTTTTCAATCACAGATTTCAATAAAGAGCATACTGCAGACATGTTAATGGATTCTGAAATGACTGCTGTGTAGGGGTAAAGATGGATATGTTATTCAGCATTGTCTAAAATGGCAGAAACACTAAGAATTATTTCATCCTGTAAAAGTTCACTTGCAGTCAGAAATCCAGTTTGGAGGATTCCAAACCAATATGGCTCTGCCTTTCATGCTCTCTGCAATAGAAACAAATAATCTGAGTGAAAAACTGAATGACGTTGTGCACTGTCAAGACTGTCCTGACAACCAATATGTGTAATTACACATGTGAAGCTTATTAAAAACACCAGCAGGCAAATTCATTAAGTGAAACTAAATGCAGTTAACATTTCAATAAGAATTCAAGATTTTTTATTAAGAAACTGCCTCTGTAAATAGCCATTGGTGGTCATCTTTCTCCTTATGTCCTTTGCCATCTTACCAGGGAAAGGAATTTTAAGGTTTGGTTTCTTTTTTTTTAAGGAAAAATTGCAACTAAGAGCAACATTCTTCAATTTGTATTGAAAGAGAAAAATATATGTCATTATGGTCATTTTTGACAACAATAAAACCTTATTATATGCCCCAGAGAGCATAATAAAAACATTCTGTAATCTTCTGAGCCTTTTGTAGTATCACCATTTTCCAGACTGTGAATACACTGCGAACTGGTACACACAAACAAAAAATGCCTGGGGCTCAAGGAATAATTTCATCTGCAAAGACCAAGTCACCATGCTGCTTAGAACAGCCAGAGACTTGTTATCTGAGGAGTTCACCCATGTCAAATTTTAACTCCCTTCTCTGAATGCATCTCAAATACAAAGGAGATCAAGAACTCAAAGGAGAGTGAGCAGAAATTCAAAGTTCAATTTTATAAACAGTAATACAAAACAACAACAAAACATGGTAAGAGTAATGTACCTTGGCCTCAATGCGCAATCTTCGACCATCAACGATGAATGGTTCTTTGGTAAATTCATCGTAAGTATATTGCCATTCACATGTCAGCTGTCCAAATGTCCCTTTTGTCACAAATAACACACCACTAGGCACCAGAAAATAAAAGTAGTTTTAAAAATTAATATAAAAATATTTAGAAGTTATTCACTAGAGCAAGTTATGAATTCACTTGCTCTAGTGAATTCATTCATCATTGCAAAATAGGTTTCGTCTCATGATCTCTAACTATACAGCACACTTTCCAAAAGAGTGATTTTTGAAAATCTAACATTTAAAATATTTTTAAAATTTAAATTTAAAATTCATAGCAAAACTGTAACACTACTTCAAGCAATACTTGAGAAGGATGTCTCATACTCCACTATTAGACATTCACTGTTCCTGTATTATCCTCTTTCCTTCAATACACCATTGTAAGTGAATCTCACAGTTCAGCTGATTTTAGCCTAACCCAGTTTATAACAAATCCTTCTCAGCTAAAGAAATCTTAAAACCAATACTCCTTTTCCCTTCTTAAATAGGAAAGAAATAACACTGAACACTCTTCTCCTAACAATGACACTGTTAAAGATTATTAACAGCACATTAGGCATGCCTTCCCCATTATTTTGTCTACATATATGGTGACAGTGCAGTTACTGATCAGCAATCATCAAGGCATGCACATTTTGATGATTGTTTTAAGTATATATTATTCAGAGTTAAAACTGTTTACCTTTTTGTTACCATTAACAGATCAGTACTGTTGACCATAGCATGTGCAATATATCTGAGTTTTGCAAATCTTCCATTTTCAATTTTCTAAAAGAGATAAAAGTTTTATAGCTTTTAATATGCTAGTAAATTAATGTACCAATTTTGTGCATAAAAGGTACTTATGCTCCAAAACTATAAATGGTAACAAAGCACATACTTCAAAATAAAAGGCTACTTTCACAAAGTCAGAATACAACTAACATCTGTAATAGCTAATGTTCATAACTACTTGGTTGCTGTTAATACAGCTATATAAATAAAAATCAATCCTAACCAAAACTGACAAGGAACAATATCATTTCTCAAAAAATTTCAGGACTCAGTTTTCTACACACTTTTGGTACACACTGAACTTCTGCTAACTAATACAGTTCTGAGACAACAAACAAAATAAAAATTCCTTTCCTACTTTATGTCTTTGCCTACAAAACACTGACTAATTAACTCAGAGAATAAATCTATACCTAACTGTATGTAAGCACCATTATCATGTAGACAGTGAGACAATAATACACTTGAGGCAATACTTAGCATTCCTCTATATTCTTTTGTTTCCCCACGAACTTAACCATTTCCTATAATTAATGTGAATACTGTAGCAGAATACTTTTAATGAGCAATATATTTTAAATGCTGATGACGGCAGATTAATAACTTTTTAAAAACAGAAGCCCTGTACCTCTCACATGACTTGGCAAGCGTTGGATTTCTGACTTTCTGAGCACTGAGTGATTAAACTAGTGGTCAAATTAATATTACTGTATCTTGGTTGGGAATAGCAACATGATTGCTTGTATGCTTCCCAGCTGTTACAACTTGGAAGCAACACCAGATTAGAATAAACTAGTATAATTATCAAGAAAGTTTTAACTACAAACATATAGCTTCATATATGTATGCCAAAATTTTAAAAATATCTAGATTAGATCTTAAAACAATTAGGAAAGCAAACCATTTAATGCATGTTCCCCACCACAGTAAAATGATGAAGATATCTGATTAGTGTGCCGTACAAATTTGACTGTGTGGATAATTCCACTTGCCCAAACAGACTTTTTAAAAATTACGTCTTCCCCAAAGATACCAATTCTTTTGTGACTAAAATGCATGAATATTTGAGTAGCAGGTTACCCTAAAGAGAGCTTTCCAAAAAGCTCTTAGAAAGTTCAAATTATTTCTCTTTCCCCAACTCGGTTAGGGTACAAAATCACAGCTATTGATCATGTGCCTACTTACAGAAGTCACTACTTGCGTTTATTTTTGCAAGAGCTACTGTTGGGAGCAGGATGAATTCAGCAAGAAATGAGGAACTAAGGGCTTGGAAAATAAGCTTTGTTTTTTTAAATTTTTGGAAACTTCTTATGCAAGCTTTATCGAGGCTTTGCTCTGCCTCTGAAATGTGTCTCCCTGCCTCTTGTATTAAACAGAAGCTTGGACCTAAATAAGTAAATAACTAAAAAAACCTCTCTAAAAGGTAGCTGTTCTACAACATTCCAGTACGTAATACACTGGATGGTTAGAAGACAAAGGAGGCTGTATGGACAGCCTCTGGACAGCATGGATAGGATACGTGACCCACAGGTCAGGCTACTGGTCTAGGTCTATGCCCTGATGGATTTTCATTAGTGGCTTAGAAAGAAAGACAGGGAAATGGAGAAGGCTGACAAGAAAAGAAATAACACGTGTGGAAAGAGCAAGGGTGGTTCAGAAGAGGTAAAAAATACACATAACTGCACTTAACTGCAAGACACTGTGACAATGACACAAATATCTCTTACTGACCAAAATTATAAATGTCACACAGAATGACGAGTATCTCTGTTCTATTCAAAGTAAGTATAGTGTAAAAACATTTAGCAATTTAGCCTTATTAGGATGGAGAGGATTTCCCATGTTGGAGGAGATATCTTTCTTATGCTTTGCATAGCACTGAAGTAAGGCTCTCAATCCAAGTATTAATTCCCCTTAAGTGAGATTTAGGAGAGGGGTGCTACCTCTTTCTGTCTTCTCATTAGCTTGCTAGCTAATTTTCAAGAAGTCATGTCCCCTGCTGTAACTTACTCAGCTTACTGATAACAAATTGGGAATTGTGAAAATTATTATGAAAGTACAGTACTTAACCACTGCACAAATGACAACCCTAAACAAAAACTATTTAAATGTATACCAAATTATACAAAAAGTGTTTCATTCTACTAAGATTCCCGAACATGTGATTTGTGGAGCACAAAAACATTGTTGGCATGTAGCATACACTGAGATAACTAGTCCTCATTGCTAGCTATGAGTCAAAAATCATAAACTCAAGTTATCTGTTTTTATAGTAGACAACAGGAGTTAATTCAGAAATAAAACAGAGGGAAATGCTGCACAGGCTATTTACAAAGGGAACACTTTTATCTATGCCAATGCTAAGCAGTAACTAATTTTAAATTTTCTGCCTTTGGATTTTTCTACCCTTCATTTACAATCTTTAATCCTTTTAGTATTAGACTTATATCTATTCATTAGGAAATACATAATAGAGGGATACTGCTGATAATTCTTATAACAAGCTCACTACTGCACTGCTACTGAAATGTCTAATACAACTCAAACATAAAATGACATATAATTGATCACTCAATACAGATGCATAAATAGTTCTTAAAACTTCTATAGTATGTAGCCATTGTTTGGAGAAAGACAGCAACTTGGACCACTGTTTGGTGACGCAAAACTATGAAAGGTAACATGGATCTGTCATTCTTTGTTCAATGTTAGTTTCGACATTGTAAGAAAACACATACAAATTTTTTAAAAGACAGTGTCTGTATTTCAAATTAAAAACATTTTAATAACCTGATTAGGTATATGCAAATCTATTTTAAAAAGGACACTCCAGAAGCTGTAATGCATGAATTAATACAAGAACAGATCCCCCTCCTTGCAAATTCTTACATAGTACAATTGCTTAGATGTCACTGCAATAATCTAACAGTAAATGTGATCAGTAACGCAGAGATATGCCAATATGCTCACTGTCTTAAAAGTGGTATCTCTGCACTTGGGAGAGATTCCTAATCACACCACACTCTCTTAATGCAATGAGAAGCAAGCAGAGAGGCCTTTGATAAAGTTAGAAATGATACAGAGTTAAACAGTGTTAAATAGTGGAGGCAAAAATTAAAATCTATGATCCTTCTGGTAATAGTTCTAAAAAATACTAGTATGTGTGATACTTAAGTCAGAATGTTTGATAACCTTTTGAACTTATCTCAGATGAAACAGTATGCAAAAAAAACACTGAAAAGGCTGTTACTGTTTAAAAAGTGGTTATAAGTCTGCTGTTCTCTCTTGATGTTGACATTAATTTTCATCTGGATTACCAGCATATTTCCCTATGAACTGGTTATGTCCAAATGTGTCAGTTCTGAAGGCAATCCACTGCTGTTAGAAATTCCAACCCTGAATGCATCTTTCAGCTCAAATTGTAAGGTTACTTTTTCAAAAGCTGTAGAATTCCTAATTTCAGCAGGCTAACCTGGTATAATTACCTATCCCGTCTTCCCCATAGAAACATTTAGTAGTTCTAAGAAGTTCCCAGGTGACTTGTCAGATGTAGTTTGAATGAATGTGAAAAAGAAAAAATAACATATAAAACATTCTTTTTTCGCCATGCAAAATTCTCTCATCATTTATGAATAATAACCACCGATAATCCTTTATTACCTACTTCCTCACTTCAGTTATCCTAATGTGCAACGTCATTATACAAAATGCAAAGCAGTGTGCAATGTCCATGATGTGTTAGTGTCAGTATTCAAGATTCCATTTAGCCATGCTGAACACTAACTCTGAAACCAACATGGTTTTATTAAAATCAACAGGAATTTGTGGTTATGGTTAACATTTAAATCTAAGGTCACAGTATGCAAAACAAAAAATTAGGACAGCAGCTCAGCTTTCTTTCAAAACCCAAAACTCCTACTTCACAGTAGAAATATAAATTGCCTATGCTGACTGTCAGAATTACCTTCATCAATTTTTGATCTGAATACACAGGAGCATTCATTTGAACAGCTGACATGGAGAAATCATATTGATCTACACTTTCCTCATGATGATCACATCTAGATGTTCTGTTTCCTGCCAATACAACCAAAACTCTTGGATTCATAGCATTTGAAGCATGATTACTGCATTACCAGGGAAATGGAAGAATACTGTCTTTAAGCCTCAACCACAATCAAGCTAAAATGAAACTGAGTCACGCAAGCTTCCATGTACCTCTGCAACAATTGGCGTTAGCTGGTTTCATGGAAAATGTCTTCTATTTGGGATTGGGCAATGGCTGTGTAATAGTACCCAAATGTTGGACATTTAAGTGGTAAGGATCCTGCTTTTTCCTTTAACCTAGACAGACAAGATTTTCCAAAGCAGGACAGATCATGACATCTGTGACTTAGTAATGGGACCAGCAAACTAGATGGCATGCATGAATATCTGGAAAGAGTCATGACAATCTCAAATAAAAATGAAGTTATTTGAACTTCATAAAGAATATAATTTTATGAAGTGAAACCTTAGTTTTAGGGTACTTCATGATATGGATGTTTAAGTTTTGATTTGAACCCCAGCTCAAGAGCAGTGAGTGAAAGAGAGAAAGGATTAGCATGACATAGTTTTCCGACTCCTCAGATGTTCTTCCTAGCAAACCAAAGTGTGAATACTAAGGAACGAAGGCCTGTTCAAATCACTTCAACATCCTACCTGATCTGAAGCTCATGACCAAGAAGAATCGCTAAACCAAAAGCTGAACACCTCCAATGCAATAGGATATGGTATTGAAGCACAGCTTTGAAGGACTGTCTTCTCTAAGCAACAGAATTGTGCAGCAACTTTATACTAAACACAGTGTAAGTGTTCTGACAAACTCACAGGTTATAAAAGCAAATTAAAAATAATAATAAAAAAATATTTTGCATATATTTTGAGGTTGGGTAGACATTGACACAGAGAACCACTGACTGCACAGTACAAATGCTAATGACTTAGCTTCAAAAGCACAAAACCAGTCTTTCAGCTTTATTCCCCTGCAGGACCAAGACCTTGCAGGTCTATTGCTTCTGGAAATGACTAATAAAAATTAATGTATAAACAATCCATTAAATGATCCCAGAAACCGTCTAAAGTATCCCCTGGCACTGACCTACGTCTACAGAGCATCTTGAGAAAACCAGACCACCAGAGAATCCTGAACAAAAGGGATGCACTGGATAATGTCAAAGGTAAAGAGCACAGCCAGTTATTCACCTCAGCAACGAGGAAGTTTATGCAAGTCACAAGAAGAGTAAAACTGAACTCTTGGGAAAAGCCATATTGTCAGCTTGTCAACAGCACAAAAGCTAGCAATCTGAGACAAAAGAAGAGCACTTAGACCTGGAGTTTTCAGGGACAGTACTGGACTTCAAATTCAATTCAGCAGTTAAAAAGGGATGGGATGGGGGAATTATGCAGCCAAAAGTTGAACTGTTAAAATACTTTAAATTGAAGAAAAAAAATAATTAAATATGGTCTCTATTTTTTGCTATATTACTTTAAATCCCTCAAAAAATAATCTCTACATGTTTTGGGGTTCTTGTTTTAGTTTTGGATTGGGGTTTTTTTCCATCCTGAAGGAAGATCAGTTTATGCTACTAGTTTTCACAGCTTTTTGTTCCATGACCTAAAGACAAATTAAGTACTAATATCCCACATGGTAAAGTTTTTTGTTATCTAAGATCCCCATATCCACACATCCAATTTATTTCTTTTTCCATGTATAGTCAGAGGAGCCTAGACTCAAAAGAGAGACATGTAAAATACTTGTACGAAATTACTATCATTTTTGTTAACAGACAAACTTCAAAAATAGAAAAATAGAGCTATACCCCACCAAAGAGACAAAATATTCTAGGGCATATAATCATATCTGCCAACTCCACTTGCAAGTTCTGTTACTTTTGTTGGCCTTTTTTTTTTTAGTTAGCATTCTACAACCCTTTAATCTAGCAAGTAAAGAAAGAACTCTTCTCTGTTATACTGCAGTGTAACTTGAATTAATAATATCTGACCCAGAAGTACTACCATTCATGTTTAATTTTACCTCCATGTTCCGCATAAACTTGTAGGATTTTAAGTTAAAAAAATTTAAAAGGTAGGTCAATTTTTGGTCAAAAAATGGTGACATTTCTAAAGCTGTTTTAGAATGAGGAAGAAATGTTTTTTTCATAAAATTGACATCATTTTCTAGTAAGACTGGTCATTATGGAAGAAAAACTATTTCACAGGATAAAAAAAGAAATTGCACTAAAACAGCACAAAGGAAAAAGATGATGTTAGGTAACATTATTTCAATTTTCAAAAACCAGTAAAGTTAATTGTCACAGTAACCTTTCCATAATGTTACACCTAACAATTTCCTCAACCTTTCGACATGATGTGTCTTTTTCCCGAACTGAAGATCAAAATGATTTCCTGTGTTCTTCAAAGAAATATGGGAGATCCATTTGTACCCGAAACATTCAAAATCCTTCCCAAAATGCTTCAGGCAGTAACAGACTGCAATACAGCCTTTCATCTATTTCTGCAAGGCATCCTTTTGAGGTGACAACATTACAAAACAAACAGCAACACATGACCTGTAGCAGTCATAAGCATCAGCAATTTCAGCTAAAATCGTCTCCCAAATTTAGTTTGTTCCCCCTTTTCTCTGTGAGAGTAGAGGCAACAGGTCCCAAAAGATCAGCCTATACAGCAGTTCTTGAATGCATAGTGCCAGAATATGCAATCTTAACACATTTCAATGGGTCTTCCTCCAGAATTTTGATCAGTGGAAGCCAACAGACAGTGAAAGACATAACATTACCTTGTTAAATATGCAAACATTTCAGAAGTTCTTATTGTTTTAGAGCAATGCCAACTGTCCAGATGTTGGCAGAAGAATTAATTCTCATTATAATACTTACTGGTACAGAATTATCTATTACAAGATATCTTTAAAGTGCAATAGAAAAATCTGAATTTAGTAACAAACCATGATAAAGAATGAGAAAACAGTGCAAGCATTTCAGTGAATACAGAATAAATATTTTTTAAAGAAACCAGTAACTTGTAAAGGTATTTGGTAGAATTTATAACACCAAATTGTAGTGGACCAGTGTTGACACTTCCCCCTCAACCCCCATGTCTAGGTAAATAAAAAAACTAAATACTTCTGCATATTCCATTTTTTCTATTACGCAGCATCTTGAAGAACTACTGGTATTTTTTACACCTGTCTGTGGTTTTTACATGGAGTTTAGTTCTAGGGCTGATTTTTTACTTTTTTTTTGCTGCTATGAAAATAAAGATACTGATTTATGAAACAAACACTTCATAGTCAAAATAAAAAAACAAAATAAACTGTTAGTTCACATGTTTAAGGATATCAAAAGATACACATAATAAATATTTTAAAAATTATGGTAAAACAAATGAAAAATCAAAAGTTTATGTTAAATGTTTCTTGCAAAATGTATGTATTTTATTTTTCAATACCTTTATAAGCCATTTAGTGTTCTTACACTATCTAGTTCCAGGAAACAGGAGAAACAATGTTGGAACAGAACAGATGAATCCATTTTAGATATACTTTAGGCATGTTTATTGTTAAGAAGAAAAGCAGACAAAATACTTTTGAAATAGTAATTGAATAAAACAGTCAAACAGCATTTTAACACCAATAATGACTGTACAACTCAGTAAAGTTTTACTTAATACATTTAAAGCAATTGTAAATAAACCCTGTTAAACACTTATATAAATGCAAAAACATTAAACACAGCTGATAAAAATACATCTGGAAATAAACTCTTAAGTCATGGTATTACTTATTTCTTCATATTATTCAATACTATTTTACTAACGTCCAGTTTTATCTGTAAGACTATCTTTATTATATTATTTGCTTGTTTGTCTAGCACTCATCAACACACAGCTTATTATCCCCACGTTTTTTCACAGTTTAAAAAGTAAGAATTTAGTATCACAAAATCTGATTTCTCAGCGGGTATTATAGCAGCAACATTTAAAACTTAAAGGTCAAAAGAATGCAACAAAGGCCATGTATATCTGTTACAATCCACATTATCCTAACTGTCATCATCATCACTACTACTGTGAGCCATAGTCCACTCTTTGTAGGCCTGTCTTTTCTGAAAGCATGGTAAGGGAAGAAGAAAGCAGAAGTATTAGTTCAAAAGTACTAGTTTGCCTGGCAAGTTTGTTAATTAAACCAAAACAAAACTACAGAAAACAGAAATTCTGAAGCAACATCCTAGTTTAGGGCACAGTATGAGCACACAAAATAACCTATATCCTATTTCCTTTGATCAGCATATACAATCTCAAAATGACCAAAAGAAGTTTTATTCCAACCTAATCCTGTAATCTGTTGAAAAGCTACAATATAGTGACCAGTATTGTCACCAGACCTGTATGCAAAGAAGCATTGCAAAAGGGGAGAACAATCTTTTTACACATAAGAAAATATTATTCTATTCAAACTGTTTCAAATACTGGACATGCAATACACTGAGTCTCATGCAAAACTAAGTAACAGCTATAGAGCCACAAACATTAAAAACCAAGAAGATTAGTATACTTAAGGGTTAAACTAAGATTAAGACACCAAATATCCTACAGCATAATTTACTGTCTGGGGGAAAAAATATCCAAATCTCTATTTTCTGATTTGACTGTCTACAGGGAGAACTGTCTACTCTGCTTGGAGCTTTGAAAACATTTCTTCAAGAGTAATTACTCCCTAGAATCATCAGTAGCAAAAACTAATATGAAGCTAACAATTTTTCAGTTTTAGCTACTTTCAAATGGTGGCTCCCATCACAAAATATCAAGTGCATTACACAAGGCCACACCTTAGTGTTTTTTAAGTTGGATAATGGAAGGTACTGTACTCAGCCATACAATACAGAGAAATTAGAATTACCTGTTACATGGCAGATTTTTGTAAAAGTTTCTCAGAAAAAAACCCAAAATACAAAAATGTACAAATTTAAGAAGTAAAAGCAATGTAAAGTCAGTTCATTAGAGCTGACTCCGTTTACCAGCATTTGTTTTAGCAATACACTTTAAAACAGAAAAGGAGGTGTTTTTAAATTTATTTTCTTACCAAAAAGAGGATAAAGACTAGTACCAAATTTACGCTGTTCATAAGTAGTAGCTTCTAACTACCCTCTGGTTAAGGAAATACTGCTTTGTATCACCAGTTATAAATTGGAGAGCACAGTTTAAAGCCATCTCATTGCAAGAAAGGCACAGGTACACTATTTATTATCAAGGCATTTTCACAGTCTGCTGAACTACATCACCAGTGAAAGGAACAGTGAATATAGCTAAGGCACCCCCAACAGGTCAATCCTCTTCTACCAGAAAATGAATGAGAAACTAATGAAATGCAGGAGAAAGAGAAACAAGAGTGGAACTCAACATGGAACAAACAGCTGTGGCAATAATCAAAATGAGTCATAAAATGCTCTCCAAAGGCTACTTCATTCTTACCTACTTCCCCAGAAATGTTATTCTGGTATGACATTTTGATGGCACACTGTGAATCCTTACATGTGCATTTTTAAAACTCTGTTTAAATTCATGCAACCGCTAATTACTACTTTATTTGTTATGGTTGAACATTTCCAGAAAGAAGCTTTATTTCTAACAGAGGAAAAACCAGAAACTCAGTAAAGCTGTGTGTGTCACAACTTAAATTATTTCCCTTTATGAGGGGAATTTTTTTAAGTCAAATTTGCTTAAATGGCAGATGAATCATTAAAGAGTAAGGGCTGTTCAGCATGTACTTCCTGCAAACAGAATTCCACTTCAGAACTGTTTAAGTTCTTTCAATGGCTTCAGTATGACATAAATACAACTATTTATAAGTGTCTTTAAAATGCTGTTTTACATAAAATTAGGACTTAAAAGTCACTGTTTAAACTACGTATTATAAAATTGCTGAAAAAACTACGTGTACTTATCAACAATTTTCACAAAAAAATAAAATTTAAAGGCAGAAAACTTTTCATTTGCACATATAAAACTTTTTCTTCTGTCAAAATGCTCTATGTCTTGCATAAACTTTTACAGATATACTGATATACTTTATGGTGTCTTCCTCAAAAGTTGTACCACAGCAGCCAAATCCCCAATGTGGTTACATGCCTAAGCAATTAAATGAAACTTCTTGACTACTGAGGCACTAGGTAAGAAGTGAATGGGAATTTAGGAAGTGGGAAATTCAAAAGTATTTATTTCTATGTGTAAGTTTAAATGTATGTCAATTTATCTTTCATTTTCTTCACCTGTAACATTTGACTTCCTGTTCCATCTCTTAATCTGTAAGGTCTAATAACTCCATCTTCACCAAAGAAGCGAGGTGGGCGCAGGCTTATCACATCTTCTGATGAATCTGCAACCCTGACAAAGCAGAAAATTTAAGACACATGTCAGTATCTCTACTCAACTATAATATTTAGCTATGGAATCAAATTATTTTGTATACAAATTGACTCGTAAAACAACTGTTGTTGTCCATATATGGACTTTTGCACAGGAACAAACATTACATGAAACAGCAACAGACTCACAAATCTATTTCAGAGAATCACTATTATCAAATTAAAATTAGATGGCACACAGCAGCACATGCCTGCAAAGAATTAGTGTCTAACTGCTGCACATCAAAACTTCAAAATTAAACACAACTGTACCATATAGAACTTTCACTCTGATATTTTTCTTGCATTTCTCTGCTAAAGAACTTACACAGGAAAACAAAAAGAGACTGGCATTCTTATGGTAACAGAAGTGATACAATTCACTAAGAATTCAGGGCCACTGAACAATTTTATTCAATGTTACTAAGTGCCTCTTCAAAACACGGTCTCCTAGTTTGCTGCACATAACAGTGTGAGATAATCTTCAGCAATGAATTTATTAAAGTGAGATTATCACGGTATTTAAATGTAATCTTAACATAGCTCTGAGACTGGCATCATCTACTGGTCTTGGAACTCATACAGTAATAATAATAAATAAAGTAACTTTGAACTCATCTGAGAAGTCCTTTTTTTCCTGCTTATTTGGGGTAAAAGTTAAAAATCATCAAATGAGGGAATTCTGATCACTGAGATTTTTAAACTAGTTTTTTCAGTAATGCTAGAAATACCTGAGATTTGTGTCTGTGGTTTTTTAAATTATATCAAGTATGTATTTTGTTAAAGAGCCACCTATTTATTATGTAAATAACATAATAGTGATACAAAGACACAAGATACTACTAATACTACTATTGTCTGTTTCATGCCATATGGTATTCTGTACACATATTTTACTTACTTTTTAATACCCTGAAATGTGCTGCTTGCCATATCTATGATTCCACCAGTGGGCCTAGCTACTGCTCCCACTAAGCCTTTTCCAACACCTTTGAAAAAACCAGCTGCTCCTTCTTCCTGAGCTCCTAAAAGCATTAAAAGCAGTAAATCATTATAAAACATAAGAGTTTTTATTAAAATCTTAACAAGTTTTGCTACTATTTAATTACAAATCTTACTTGATATACAACTATGTAGTCTCCACACAAAGTTAATGTAAACACATTTAAACTGTAAGTCAGCAGAAATATAAAATCTTGACAAAGAGTTTTATAACTCTGATTTACAATGTCTCATCCAATATCAAGAATTTACTATTGTGTGAACATTTAATGCATCAAGACCCAAACTTACCTCTTATTGGTTTTGTAACTATGCCTGTTATGCCACTGACAAAACCCTACCAAGATAAACAAAACAGACATTACAAATATGCTTCAAGATAACATTTTTCATTTTTAACTTTTTTCTTTCTACTTCATTGGTGAATACCCTCAAAATGTATGTGTTGGGAGTATTCTAGAATTCACTACAAGCTAACAGAATTAGAGACACCTGCTTCACAGTTTCTATCTTCTTTTCTACCCTCTTGTATTTTTCTATAAAACTGTCGCTCAATTGTAGCTATATGCCTGCAAAACCAAAATTAAAATTAAGAAACAAAAATCTAACTAAAGAAATTACAAATCAACAACTCTGCTGAATACAACAAGCACCTGTTACTCTTGCCTGCATAAAATTAATTAATTTTTGTTTTCCTCCTTACAGAAACTAGTCCTTTTCCACCACGAGTGATGCCCTCTCTCAGACCAGTGGGTTGTTTATTCATGGCTTCTCTCCTTTTTTGCTGGTAATCCTCATCCATAGTTATTGCAGCTACTCCTTTCGCCATAGCACCTGTGATTCTCGAGGCAGCTCCTGCTAATCCACCTATTAGAACATAAACCAAATTAAAATTCCAATGCAATTTACACACACTCACCTCTACTGTTTACTATTGGGCAAACCACCATTACAGTGCTGAAAACTTACCAACAGCTCCCCCTACCAGTGCTTTAAGTCCTAGTGCCATCCCTTCTATAAATTCCTCAGGGCCCTGGATGGCTCCCTATGAGAAAAAAAAGACACATTCATATGAGTTTTGAATAGTATGCATTATATATTTTTAAACCTTATATTTTTACTGGGATTTATATGTAAGAAATAGAACAACAGGATGAAACTGAGTGATAAAGTGTGAAAGCACCCACAAAAGCTCCTGTGACAGAAAGACAGACTATTTTAGAATACTAAATAATTCCCTGAAGTCTGCTTATTTTAAGGAGAACAGAAAAATGGTAAGATTTATTTTAAGGTATGAACTGTAAGAAACGGCCTTTTGGCAGTTAAGTTAAATGGATTTCTCTGTCCTTTTTATCTCACTTGATTTTTCCAGGCATTTTCACTTGAAATTTTCAATTTTAAATCTAAATTTAAAACCGGAAAAGGTATCAATATAGATTTTCAATACAATGCATATCGACCTACTTGTAAAAGGGCAGCAGAGAATTTTACCTGGTAAGGTTCATAGAAGAAAGCTTCTACTCCTTCAGACAAGCCTCTTATGAATCCAAATGGATTACCCAACACATCAAGGCCAAGAATAAGAACATACATCTGTTTAATAGCCTAAAATAAAAACAGTTATTAGTGAAAATATTTCCTAAATTACACTAAAACAAACAGTGTAGTATCTCAGATTAAAGTAGTGAAGAAACATGAGTTCAATATAAAAACCTCAAAATTGTGTGGAAAAGTAGAAGCAGTTGTACTAAAAAGATGAAAAAGTCAGTGAGTAAACCATACTACATCAGCCAAGAAACAACAGTACTTAAAGGCATTTCAGTAACCCTTTATTATTAATGATAGACAGATAGAAGAGAACTAATTCTTTTATGCAAAAGTATTTGTGTTGGATTCTCTCCACACAGGACTTTCAACAGTACACAAAAGCCAAGAAGGAACCATAATTCATATAGTACTAATGTCCAACAAAATGCATTAGTATTTTAATGCCAATCATGTTCTATCAGAGGTCCATCGTGTTTGGTTCCTTTAGCTATTCCAGCAAGCTGTTTTGTTATCCATGCCACTTGGCAAGGCAATAAAATTCTATTAATGAGTAATTGGTTTGTATGCGTTTATTTAACCTTTGTACATAGATACAAAGATGAAAGTAATTCTATTTAATTTCATAGAATCAAAGTGCACAGTAGCACTTTCAAAATATAAATTTATTGGAATATTGACATTTACTTATTCTCACCTGTTTTGAATAATGCCTTACAACTGATGATTGGAGCTGCTGTGTAGTACTGAAGTGATACCTGAGCTCAAAGAATGCCAACCTAAAAAAAGAGAAGAGAGAAGAAGTAAATCCTTAGTATGCAGAGCAAAATAAAACTTAACATATGTAATAGTGGTATAATCTTTGTGAGTGGTTTTTGCATTTGTATTTTTAACCTACTTAAAAACAAAATCAGCAGGAGATTCACGGACTGAAATGGTATCAATTCATTCTTTCTTTCTTCTTTGTTACTATCTTCTCCACCTGTACTGAGTGAAAAGCTTAAGTGTAACTGAAAGATAAAAACAAGATTGGAAAATAACATGGTTAGTTCTTAGATGTATTATATCTCTATCTTTATAATCTTCTAGATGATTTAAAAATTGAGTTAGGACATTTTTAGTCTGACTGAAACCAGTCTGACTTTGTAATAGAGTACACAAATACACAAGGTAGGCCAAAAAACCCCCATTGACATTTAAAGCCAAAGTGAAGAATTTAAACCACCTTTAAGAAAACAAGAACTTGAAACTGCTTACTTAAGTTTTCAGAGAAGATCTCTGGATTCTTTTAGCTGTAATTTAGGTTATTTGGTCATTTTTAAAACATTTCGTTTCTCTAAGTTATACCCAAAATGAAAGCAGACAGAAAATGGTAGCACAGAACAGTGTCCAAGCAAGAATGTAACACAAAAGCCTGAAAACAAATAATTACTAACACAAGTTTTGCAGATGCTAAATAACTACTGGAATACTGATACAGGAAAAATCCTACCTGTGCACACCTGAAATAAAGCATTTGTTTCACAGAAATCAAAACAGAACAAGGAAAGTTGCTCAAATGGCTCTTTCATAGCACAAAATGGTACAAATCTATCCAGCAGTTTTCAAAATCAGATTAAAGGAAGTTATACCTGTTTCTGACTCTCTGAAGACAGTATCACACACCATTCATTATGTTATAACAGAGTTTAACTATAGTTCATTTCAGTGATACACAGTTCACCTTGCAGAATCATTGTCACATAATTCATAACCATTAAAGACTAATCTTTCACTAAAACCTCAAGCCCATTTATTCCATCCTGTTTCCTCCATGCAATTTTTCTTGTCAAATATAATTTCTAACATCTCACAAGACACTGCAAAGAGGTGAAACTCAAATCATTCTTTGATCTACTTCCCATGGGATTGAGGGGAGTTTCTCTTAAGAACTGTTATAGAGCCTATAAAGTCCTATCACAGTTGTAGTAATGTCAGCTCACATTAATCTCCTACCCTGACTGTGTGCATTTTTTAAAAATTATGTCATTCTCCAATCCACAATACACTGTGTGCACACAAACCAGGGCATTTTAAAAGGACCTCTTAAATAATAAAAAGAAAAAAAATTACTTATAAAAAAAGTCATAGGAATGCAATAGTAAGTTAGTGGTAACAATGAAAGTACTTTTCTGGTGCTTTTTTTTAATCAGCTGTTTCAATCTTTCTTTATTTCCAGTGCCTACTATCCTGCACAAGACAAAAATTTTCAAAGAGCTAACTCAGTCTGTAATGTGAAAAAGGAATACCTTAATTGGAGAGATATGGAAATATTCATACAAGCTGATTTGTGATGTATCCATTGATGACACACTCATCAGTTCTTCTTGAAGGGACTCAACATCCTTTTTGAAAAGTTCCAGCTATAAATGCATTTGAAAAAGATATTACTTCAAAATTTGCAGTATATAAAACTACTAGTCATTTGCCACTGACTCAATACATTGACTAATACTACTTATACTCTCCTATGTACAAACTCCTCTCACTGTCCCCATACAATGAGGTTTAAAGCCTTCTTTGCATAGCATACAAGATGAGGATAAAGGAAAGAGTCTACTATCTGTCTCAGGTAATAGTGATTAAAAACCTCATAGCTTCATATTATTCCCAGATACACAGCAATTAACCATTGAAATGGACACAGAAAACCATTTTAAACTTTTTTTAAATACAAGTTGAATAATTACAAATTTGAAATCTGTTTATCTTCAAACAATGAAAGGTTTCTACCTCTTGGTCACTTGGCACATCAGACTGCGTAAAGAATTCAACAACTGCATACAGGAAGCCAAGATCTAATCTGAGATCCATCTCTTGAATAAGGACCTTAAAATACCTATACATGAAACAGAAAATAATTATTAAGGTGTTCTACAAAAATGTTAACACTTAAAACAGCATAGGTATTTAGACCACCTACATATTACTTCAGGTACCATTTTTGGCAGTTTTTTTTGTTGTGGGTTTATTGTTTGTTTGGTGGTTTGGTGGGTTTTTAGGGATTGTTTTGAGTGCATGTGTTTGTATTTTGTTGGTGGTTTTCTTTTTTTGTTTGTTTTGGGTTTTTTTGAGGGATTTGTCATTACTGGTGAAAAGAAGGCTTCCCATATAGGCATTAGATAAATACATTTCCAAGTAACCAGAACCATTTTAAACACACAGCAGCATTTAACACTGTATATGACACCCCTATACATAGATTTTTTTTCTAAATAAAGATGACTAAAAATCTGCATTAAAAAGACATAAAAATTTTTGCTTTACTCTTCAGTTATGTGGATGACAAAGGACACTGAGCTTTCATCTCTGTTAAAGTGCTCTGAGTTTCCAAGACTGAGTTTGTGTTAAAATTACCTTTCATTATGTTTGCCTCTATAATAATTTTAATTTTAAAGTTTGGTTAAACATAACCAATAGTAATAGAGATGGAACATGTCAAAATACTTACTTAATATGAGATATTTGTGAGTGTCCCGCAGTTCTCATGACGATACTGACATCAGTAAAAGGTTTTGGTGCTATGAAGTTGTAAAATAAAAGGAGATCAGCACAGATTGTTATATGATATACGTAACTTCATAGTTTTTTTATGAAAATGTCATATACATTCAGGGTTTTCTTGATCCTGTACAACAGGATTACATAATGGATATGACTGGCAAACAACTAAGACAGGGAAAAGAGCAGGAACAGAAAGTAATAGGAAGACAAGGATGAAACGGATGCTATTTAACTGAAAATGCACCATTTTCATTTAAAAGCATACTAATATAATCTTAGATTCCTATAATTTCTTTAGTCATGGAATAAAACTTTCTAATGGCTGATACAAAAATATAAACTAAACAAACAAAAAAGAATTCTGCAGATTCATGCACTGCAGCTTAAAACCGGTCATATTTAGAATGAACAACTGATATCCAACTAGCTTCTGTACAAAACTGCAAGTAGTATTCTTTGCCTCAATCCAGAATTCCTTTTGATATTACTCAGGTTTTCCAAGTGACTTTGGTGTAAAAAAATTAATGAAAGACTGCGGTTCATCACATAGTATAGTGACATGGAGCTCTATACTCCAAGCAATGGAGAAGGCTACATAAAAACTAGACAAAATAGAATTTGCTATCTGCAGAGGTTATAATCAGTGCCTCACCTAACAACTCTGAGCTTAGGCACATTTCTTTTCTTATGAGTCAAGATAACTTCAGATAGGTTACTAGGTCGTGCATTGCATGATACTGGAGCACTAGGGAAATAGTGGAAGACTAAAGACGACAAGTGAATCCTCACTGCCCCAAAACTCCAAATGCAAGTAGCACAGAAAGAGTGCAACAGATTCACTACCATCAAAATTAACAAGACTTATTTTATGAACAGACAAGTCTTCTCATATATTAGTCAGCATTAAATTTTAGCTGCGGTCTGAATGCTATACCTCATTTTAAGCTTATATAACTTTCATGTTTATGTTCTCCAAAATCAATAAAGTAATGTGCCAAAAAGACACTCTTAAAAGGTATGATAGTGACAAATAAAAGACAATTTCTTTTCCTCTGACTGTTAGCTCTTGAAATGGCTTTCTGCATATCTTCTTTGTTGAGGTAACTGCTTCCTTACTTCTAACACTATTATTTGTGTTATCTGTAGTCAGAAAGCTCATGCAGACTTCACCTGACAAAAGTAATAAATCTGATAAAATGGTTAACTTCAGTACAAGCAACTTGTTATTTTAAAAGGAAGAAGTATGTTAAACTAGAACAAACCTGAATCCAAGGTGATGGACTTTGGAGGTTTAATAGGATAGAACACAAAGGGAAATATGGCTCCAGGAATCTGGTTTTGTATCTAGTAGGGGTAAGGACAGGACAAGGTGCAGCACATTAGCTTTTCAATAGTGAAATTCAATAGTGAAATATTTTAAAATCAGGACAAACTCTAGAGATATGATCATGTAGCCTTCCACCAAACCAAAAGCAGAAAAAAGCCATCATTGTCTTTAAAACATTTCTATTTTAAAAATTTAGTAATCCAATTCTAATAATTTAGAAAAGCTTATTTAAATTGGTAGTAATAAATAGTACATAAAATTTTTGCAAAGGATTTGTTTTTAAAACCTTGTGCACAGCAAGACAAGAAATTTTACCTCTCTTTTTGCTTGTTATACAGAAATACTCCAAGAAAAAGCAAGTAAGATCAATGGCAAATTTTTTTTTTCTGAACAGTCATAGCTGTCTTCCTTTTTTTCCAAGAAGCATTTAGATAGTATTTTCAAAGATTGAGAAGCACTGATGTAAAAGCCAATGATTGCAATTAAACTGAAAACATGAGAAATCCAAACAATTTTAACACAAATTTCCATAAAAGTTGTTTTTTCTGAATAAATAACTACTACTTTTTGACATGACTCACTTGTATCCTGTAAATTTGAATTCTGAAAGACTTCTGATGTGCAGAGGAACTGTATTCCACTTTTAAAGCTGGCAGATAATTTCTTCTGATAGGAATCTCATTTGGCTGTTGAATTTTCATGTTCATTCCATTAGGAGTTAAACATACCTATTGTATTATCAAAGAAAATTTAGTGTGTCAAGTGTTTTAAAATTCTGCTTTATCTAATACTCTTAAAAATTTACATTGTTCACCAATATTTTAAAGCTCAGCAGTGAAAGTTCTGCAGCTTTTAAGTTAGATGTCATAACTTTATTTAAAGCAAACAAATTTTGCAATAGATTTCAATAGAAATAAAACTACAAAATATTGCAGTATTTGGGAGTTACTGTCATTTAATACATAGCTATCCAGAGGAAAAGCTGAACAGTGTAATGAACTATGACTGAGATAAAAACTGGATCATTTACCTATCCAATGCTTATTTTCCTACAGCGCATTTCTAAGGAGGCCTAGAATTTATTGATAGACAAGGACTGAGTATTTGGAGCATAATGTGTTTCTACGTTACAGAATAATTTCTGAAATTTCTTTTTCAATTGCATGTAGTTGAATGACAGCTAAATCATTCCACAGCAAGCTATATTAAGAATACAGGATTTCAGGCTAAAACAAACAAATAAACAAACTCCAGACTAACACATTTACTGGTATAATATATGAACCAAATGCAAAGCTTCCTTACTGTAGTTTTATGCATATTTAGTACCATGACCCCCAAAAAGTTACACCTCCATTTCAAAGTTAGGCATTAACAACAAAAAGTCTATAGCAAGGTATCAAAAAATTGTGAAATTTTTCCTGCAGTTTTTTAATACAGAGATAAAGAAGTGTTTTCAAACGGAGTAGGTAAATCAATCATTTCAAATTTCACCAGAAGTTTTATCAAAGACAGCAAAATTGATGTATTATCTTTTTCTTGTGCATACATACAAGCAATAGAAATTAGAAAACTATCAGTATTACCAAAACATTCGATTCCAACTCAATAATCTTGTTTTCTGAAGGACTTAGCTCACTGTAATCTTTGAATTCTTGTTCTAATTTATCAATTTGCTTAACACTCATTGGTCTCCATCTTGACTTCTTCTTGGGTTTTGTCTCCCAAACCACATCAGAACTTTTAAAACAGAACAAAGAACGGAAAGAGAAGGATCAGCTTTTTGGAAACAAGTTTTCAAAAACACACCTCCTTTAGTGTGACTTTTAATAGGTTGTAACTAGGGAATGAGAAACCACAACATAAAGCACTACTGTAGCAAATAGAAGTGATCCAAATCACCCACTGCCTTCTTAGTACGAAGCAGAAGCCAGTCTCTCCAATATAATGGCGGGAAAAAAAAGTTAACAAGTCTGTGTAACTTCCCGTTTTGATGAAGATGGGTATGTAGTGATACTCAAGGAAGCTTGATTTCAATATTCATTATTCTGCAATCTAAATGTGGTTTTCTGCTTATACTCCTGCATTTATTTTAGCATTTTGAATTTACTGAAAATTGAAAAGTTCAAGTCAAGACAAAATGCCTAGTGCAATGCATCTTATTTTTGACAGCTTGTTTATTTAGTCTTTCCATCTAAAATCAATAGGTGATGATTTTGTTTTACATGTTTCCTCTACTGATTTCATGGTGGGAGTTTTGGGTTTGTTGCTTGTTTGTTTTTTAAAAATGTTATCCTTTCTTCTGTCTCCCAGTTTTATTAATGCAAATAATTAATCAACCTTTAAGGGCATTGTACTTTTTTCCACTGCTTCTGTGAAACATTCTTGTGCCTGATTTCACCTTATAGTCAAACTTAAGGCACAAAATAGGGCACAGACCAACACTATCAGGCAGGTGGAAGGTACTTTTTTCCACAAATTACAGCCTACAAATACGTAGCTTATGAGACACAGCCATCTAACCTCTTTTAGCTACATGTGTGTCTGTGTTGAGACACATCAATGGCAGAAAAAAAAGGTGAGCTAAGGTTCAAAACAACAAAAAACTAATTACAAAAAAGAGTACTATCTTAATTGCTAATAGCTTCTCCTTTTTTTTTTCTTCCCACCTTTTTTGTTTTCACTTTTGGGTTTTGGGGATTTTGTTGCTCCTAAAAAAAAGCAAGTCAATTTCAACAGTACTGCCATCCATTTTCCAGGAGTTTGACATCTCACCAGGGTTTGACAAGAAAACAAAACCAACTATAAGCACTGCTAGACTAATGACTATGGATGACTGCTTCCAAAGAAAAACCAATTTAGTGAAACCTCAACACTACTATGTATCTAGGCAATTAGCTGCCACTTTTAATGGAGTGTTTCTACTGTCTAAATATCAGAACACAGTTTCTCAGGTGAGGGCAAGTACTGGAATTTTGTTAGTAAATGATGGATGTGACTATGTGAAGCCTATGTGTATGTGAAGTTTATGCTTGTTTGCTTTGCAGTGCAGTCCAAAGAATTAATCAAGAAAAAACAACCCTCACTCTGTCAACCTCAGAACTGTGAATATACAGAAGGGTGTGGATTATGGCAATTATATTCAAGCATCCCTTGATGATTTTGAAGAGCCCCTGTTCAAATATATGATAACACACATTTCTGAAGCATTACATAACTTTTCTGCTTCCCTCTGAAATGTTGTAGTAGGAAAACCAAGCAGTAGAGGCCTGGATCAGCATAATTAATCAACCAAAACTAAAGAGACCTATAAACTTTTGAATCAAAATTTTCAACACAGAATTCAGCTGCTTCTGTAGTGAAGATAACAAAACCCACTGACACAAACTATCCACAGACCTTACTCCTTAAAACTCTGTTAACACTTCTCAAACTACATGGGCAGGAAATACTTCTGTTTGGTGTATTGGGAAGTCTGCCACACAGAGTTACAAATACATGTTCCAAAACCACATACATCTAAATACAGAAGGCATATGCATTACTACAAAACACAGTGAAAACATTTCTCTTGACAGCAGGAAAATATAGTGATTAGGTTTGAATATTATTAACCCAGACTTCTTTTTACTCTTTCATCACAAGCCAAAATGAAATTCACGGAGTGAAAATACCTGAAGTTAAACATTTTAGACTGCTGCACACAAAGTAAGTTACCTTGTAATTCCAATGTACGACACTTCTTGTTTTGTGTAATTATTAACCAATGAAATTCCCACATCTTGCAAAGACAGAACAATTTCTTGTTCTGCTAGTTCTGCTTTTACACTTTCATATGTCAATTTAAATACATTCTCATCTTCAGTGATCAGGACAATACGCTGCAAACCTTCATAAAACGACATTAAATAGATCGCTTTTCTTGAATCCACACTGAGTATTTCCATTTTGTCCTACAAATAAGAGAGGAAAAGTTTTTACAACTCTATTAATCGTTCTACTCCACAAAAAAAACCCAAAAGTCTTAGCAACACAACAATGGAAGACATTTTTTTGAAGTACAGGAAAAAAAAGTAATTACAAAGTTTTACAACAGTCTCTCACCACACACACTGACACTTTTCAACTGAAGACAATGTTTACTGGCACAAGCTCTGGCAAACAAAATGTTATTACTGTTCTGTGTTTGGAACTCGTGTGAGATGGCTGATCATACTCATATTAAATATTAATTATGAATTAATTATGAATATGAAGTTTCATGCATACACTGATGAATGGACATATAAACATAAAAGTAGACACCTTTAAAAGGAGATTTTGATAAAAAACATACCTCTTTTGGGGCTAATTCCTCGGTTCTATTTCCACATCTCCATTTTAATTTCCTAGATCCTGTTGGGTCTGCCCAAGTATACAATACTGCCTTACTTGGCTGAAGACAGTCTTCAAATTCACTGAGGGAGCTAGAACAAAGTAATTTTAAATTCAAATGTCGATGAATATTTTGTGTCAATGACCTTTGCATTTTAGCATTTCAACAAGAACACTAATTATATTTTCAACTAATGAAAACAGACCAAAAATAACATTATTAATGAGAAAAAACACAAAAAACCATTCTCAGAACAGTAATAAGAACAAGGATTTGTACTTTAAAATACATACATGTACTTTAAAAAAGTATATACAGTAGATTTTAAATACACATTTTCTTCCCCCCTTATGATCAACATTTTCAGACAAATGTGTTTTAAACTCCATTCCACCTCAAAAACTGGCAGATTTGTCTCCTCCAGCTCTCTGAAAAGAGGCTACCTCAGGAGAGGAAGTGGAGAGATGCTGATCTCTTCTTGCTGGGATCCAGCAATTTGAACCATTCCCTTGCATCCACACTGTGCCAAGGGAGGTTTAGACTGGACATTAGGAAGACTTTCTTTCAAAACACTGGAACAGGCTTTCTTGGGAGGCAGGAGATGTCCCTTGACTTGGACACTAACCTTAATACATGCTTTAACTTTTGATCAGCCCTGAAGTGATCAGGCAGTTGGACTAAATGATAGGCCCTTCCACTTGAAATGTTGTACTCTGTTCTAATTAAATTGACACTAGGGATGCTCACAACTCCCCTAAAAAGATAAAAATTCCTAATCTTTACAGAGGAACACCAAACCAATCAATCATATTTTTCAGAAAAACAGGAAGCAAACAGGATTTGACTAGCAACGCCTCCATCTTCCAAGTAAAAATCTTTAAACAACACTGCTCTGCCTGACTGAGGGGAAGAAAGAGTAGAGGCTGTTTGGCTTTTAAAAAGAAACAATTCAAGAATGCTGCAGGTATACACTTCTCAGCATTGCACAGTATCTGCATATGGTGACAAAGCATTACAAAGACATTACAGCCCGAGAACAGAATAACTGTGTGCACGTGCAGAACTAAATCTTCAGTGACTGCAGAAAACTAGTATTTGTTAAAATTATCCTAGTTTTGGTCTGGCTTGGCAAAAGTTATGTGACTACCTCTCATTTTTTAGTACATTCCCTCATATCTCACATAACTTTAAGCAATTCTTTCAGCTAAATCTCCCTTGTTACTTATTCTGCACAGTCAGCACCTACACAGTTCCAGAAAAGCACGTCCTTTGCCCCCAGCAAGAATGTAGATGTCAAGGCCACAAAATTAATATTAAAAAACCACCACAAAACATCTCACTTGCAGAACTACCTAGCACTATATAACATTGGTAACAATTCATTGCCTTCAATTTACGAAGCAAGAGATTTTTGGGTGCTCCAACAAAATTAGACAGGCACTTCTTTAAAATAGGCTTCTTTAGAGAATACATGCTGACAATACACAAAATTACAGTTCACATGTCTCCATGCAAACATCCACACTAAACCTTTTCATACATACCTTTGTCCATACTCAATAATTTCCTCTTTGGTATGGTTTATCAACAAAAATGGAGCTGCACCATCATGGTAATCAGAAAAGGTAATCACTGTAGAATGTTCAGTCAGATTAACGTCCACTGCAATTCCTCCAAGCTATTACAAAGTAAGTAACAGTGGAATTGATTTCCAGCAAAGTAAATGTAATTTCAATATTTTGAAAAACTTTTCCTCTCATCATAAGATGAAACCATCATATAGTAAACCTAGCCATTTTACCATATCTTCAAAATATTTCCTTGATCTAAATGCTAGGTAGGAGGTATTACACTTAGTAATTAAAACTATGCAGCAGTTCTGTACTGTGAAAAGTTAGGCTGGTGGTAGAGGAACCTTCCTTATTACCAGCACACACATTCAAGCCCTCAAGACCATTATACTACAAAAACCACTCACCTACTTAAAAACTACTGCTAGATGAGACTATCTGCAACATACAAGTAAATTTAGTGGAGTCGAAGCTACTTTTCAGAGCAACTCAGTGTTACTTTAGAGCTTATTAATACTTCTCACAAATAATACTTGCAAAACAATCTGCGTTTTAGCTCCTGTAGAACTGCTTCCCAGAGAAGCATTTAAAACAGAATACCTACTTATATCTGTACACAGACAAAAAAGAGAGCATGGGAATGAAAATGCATAAACATAATCTTATCCTCAGCTAAGGTTTTGCAATACTTGATTGCATGAGAAAAAACAGTTTTGAGAATGAAAACGAAAAAGTGAATTAATGCTGTTTTACCTAACAAGTAAACATGGAAGGCAACACGTTACCTTATTGTCCAAATGCAGTAAAAGACAGTTTTCTTGCTGATCAAAATTTATCTTTTTTGGAGGGAGATCAGAATTTTCAACTCTAACAAGCAGTTTGTTGGCATCATTTTCAGGCCAAAAGGGAATGCACTAGAAAAGAAAAATCAGAAATTTCAAAGTGAGAATACAACTGAGGCGTCAAATACAATTCACATTAGCCCAAAATTCATCTACTAAATTCTATTCAAAACTGTATTGATTTGGATCAGAAACCCTATTAAAAAAACCTAAAAGTTAGTACTTACCTGAATACAATAAATTCAAAGGAAGTGAAGAAATAATTCAGACTACAGTGAAGAAAGTGAGGAGTTAAGGAGCTAAAGTGAAAACAGTAAGACTTCATATTCACACAAAGAAGTACCTTTAAAATGGATAAAGTACATAAAATCCAGTATAAAACAGATACAACATTGAAAATGCCAAGCTTAAAAAAAAAAAAAAAAAAAGAGATAAAACTGTTTTTCCATTAGCAAACCTTTTTCCAAATAAGTATAAATTTCAAATCAATCTTAAAGTGACAAGGAATGACAAAACAGGATATCAGCATAAATGCCACTCCAGGGTAACTTGACATCAGCTACTAGCAGTCCTTTTAAAAGTGGTTCATATATATTTAAAAGTACATATACACACATGTATGTGGGTATAAAACACATATACTGTATGGAGCATTAGGCAGCTAAAGCAGAGCACATGTTCTGCTATTCACATTCACAACTGAAATCACAACCATTATGGATTTAAAAATCTCAGAGACAATCTCTCTTCCATCGTTTACTTGCTAAATGGATACAACCAGAGGGTAGAGAAGACACAAGTTTTAATAGTAACTAATGAAAAGTCTCTAAAAAATTCATAGAGTCCTGCCACAAGAACAAGCTATGACTAACAGTAATTCTCAACTATCAAGAGCCAAAGTCTATTTAGATAGACCGTCTTTCCCGTATTTCAAACTGTTGACATGCAGCAGCCAAAATTTGAGAACCATCTTTCTCTAACATAGTTTAAGAAATGAGATGTCCATATTTAATTACATCTGAATCCTAGAATTAATTCTTCAGTGGTGAAAGACTAGTTCACCAACTTACCATGCCACTAAGTTCCCTTTCCCATTGTTTCTCACACCACAGGAAGCAGGAAGACAAAGGAAAAAAATATAGTTAAATGGTAAGATTGAAGGTGTTATTTACATCAGCGTATCCCACAGACAAAGGAAAATTAAACTGTGTTGTAAACTACCATAAAACACAGCAAGTAAGTCTCAACATGGAATTATTTGAGCCCAGAGGACGTTCAAGGAAAATCAGTCAACAGTAAATGAAAGTTTAAAATCCAAACCAAATAAGTGAAAAGGATTGGCTAAACAAGACATTACAGAATCAACTACAGAGAATTGAAAGATTAAATTTTTGTAGTAGACTTTAGCCAGATTGTGTCACATAATGATGTCATTTTCAAGCCTTTTACCACACACTTGCTAAGTGCTTATATTTACACAACAATTTTGCTCCCACAGTGGGATCTTTAATTTATATTTAGCAGTGGTGTTATGAACAGTCTTCAGCAATATCTTCTTTCTCGAAGGATATATGTTGATCAATTGCTTTGCACTATACATAATGCAAAAGACTGTCCTTAGCAAGCCACTGAACACTAATCACTGTCCAACAAACTCTATTGCAATCTTTGAAGAACGGTGAATTTTTCTAAAAATAGTGATTAAGGTTTCTGATATATTTACTGCTTTCCAGACAGGGAAGACGTCTCAGAGGAGATTGGTTCTACATAAGAATTGCTTTTGTTCCTGAAAAGACAAGTTATCTGTCACTATAGAACGAACAGTGTGTTTAAAATAAAAATCAGCAGGGGCTCTGCTTAACTTAAAATGACAAGAATACAATAGGGGGAGAAAGGAGCAAGCCAAAATATGCATTAACATTTCAGCAAGCTGCTTAGTTTTTTCAAGATCGACCTAATGTAAGAGAGTTATGTGAGAAATACTCAAAAAAATCACAGGCATTAGTTCAAAAAATAATCTAGACTAGCAGAACAGCAGAGCTCCCCATTTCAGCAACAGAATCAGATGGAAACTTCCTCCTGGAAATTGTTCTGGATTAAGAACAGAGATAGACCAAAGACAGACCAATAGAGGCTTGATACTACCTACATTTAGAAGAGATGAAAAACATACTGGATTAGGCAACTGAATTACAAAAGAACAACCCTGGCAGACCAGGTTGTCACAATATGGATTTTTAGAGACTGCCTATCAAGGGGAAAAATATGGACACAATGCGAATAGAATGGCTTACAGATTCTTCTGTTGACCTGTACTGCTCTATTTGGTAAACTGCCATTCTAACCTTTTAGAAGTTTTTAGGAGTGATCCCAAGATCTTCAAGTCTTCCCTGGATACTTTATAATTGAAAGAAGACTAAGATTAATTAATACAATTATGAAATACCTAAGAAACACTGACATTTGTGGGACAAACTAGAAAATCCTGTAGGCATACGAATAAAACAGCCAACATAGGAAACCTAGAGAGGATATATGCAGATGTATTTCAACTTTCAAAACTATTACCTTTGAGTAGTTTTTGCAGAAATTACAGAAGTTTCTGTAAATAATTTAGCTTATTCTAATAACGAAGATATATAAAATATAAAACAGAAAACAAGAAATAATACCATCTGACTATATTTCCTAAGAGTACGAAATTAGATATGAAGTTGCCCATACCACCACATATACACTATTATACACTATACCTATTGTCATTTCAGATCTTTACCAATGAACTAGATGAGGAATCATACATGTAAAGAACCCAAAAACTATGTAAGGCCAAGCAAAAGTTTGGTTCAGAGGAACATAAGAATATTAGGAAAGAGAACAAACATGTAGGCTTATGTCAAACAGTCCACTGTTGAGTAAAAGCAAAGAAACTTTTTTTTTTAAATAATGATTAGCATAATGGAAAGCTGAACTGACTCCAACATTTAAAGATCCAAACATCTTAATGCACACTTAACAAAAATCACAATGGAACAACATATCAACATCAGTAACTGAAATATTACTTAATGGCATGTCTCTAATGACTGTATCATTAAAGATAATACGCACAGCTAAGGAGCATGTACTGAAGGTACCAAAAAATTACTGAAAGATCTGGTTAGGAATCTGATTGAATACATTCTTTTAACTTTTGCAATTTGGTTTGCAAGCATTTTTGGTAACAACTTAGAGTATTTACAGTGCTGACATTGAGGCGCTGGAGAATGGCAACAGAGCTGCTGAAGGGTGTGGAGCACAAGTCCTGGGAGGAGTGGCTGAAGGAGCTGGGATTGTTTAGTCTGGAGAAAAGGAGGCTCAGAGGCCACCTTACCACTCTCTACAACCGCCTGAAAGGAAGATGTAGCAAAGCAGGGGGTGGTCTCCAAGCGTCAGGACCAAACGAAACAGCCTCAGATTGCACCAGAGGATGTTTAAATTGTCTGTCAGGAAAATTTTCTTCACTGAAATGGAAGTCTGGCATTAGAACACACTGCCCAGGGAAGTGGTGAAATCACCATTACTGGAAGTGTTAAAAAAAACTGTGGACATGTTATCTGGGGATCTACTTAGTGGTGGTGGTTTATTTATGGTAGTGCCAGGTTAGTGGTTGGACTTGATACATTATCTTAGAAATCTTTTCCAAGTTTAACAATCCTGTACTTCTAGGATTCTAAAGGAAATCAGCTGGGCCTTCAACCATGCTATTTGTTATGTTAAACTCTGTTTTGGATAATGCTCTCTTAAAGAGGGAAGGGGAGTGGAAAGGGGATTTCACCCTTCCCAGAAAGCACTGCAGTTTTAAGAAACAAAATCCCTACATGTACTGCAGGAAGGCAGAATGGCCCAAAGACTCAACACACATACAAAACATAATTGTGTGATACTGCAGTGCAACCAGTCAAGATGCACACAAGTCTGCAACAGGCTCCACCTCTGCAGCACAGACAAAAGCCCTAAAACCCATTTTCACACCACTTGGCCTGAGGGCCAAGGATGCCTTTCTAGGAAGTACACATTGAGCACCTAAAAGCAGAAGAGAGACTAGATCCAGAAGATCAATTTGAATCTCTCTGAACTGATCCATGTGAGGGAATTTCTTCCCATACCAAAGTGGCTTCATGCATACCAGGTCAGTCAAAATATTTTACCATGTACCACTGCTAAACTGAACAGAAGCTCCAGTGCCATTTCAGAAAGCTAATACATTCATAATATAATATAATATAAGTCTCCTCATACTACTTATGATGCAAGGTGACAGAATGAAAAATTCCAATTACAATGTAAACCAGCTTTACAGTATGTCCTAATGCAACACTGAGAAATGGTAAAGGACACAGGTCATTTATTGAAAAAGCATGGTATAGTCAGGCATTGTCATGGGACACATACATGGCTCATGTTTTCCATCAGTGAGTGCTCAAACCAGTTTTTTTTCTTTAGAGACAAAACTTGGAATAGGTTCCATTATAAGTTTACCTGTTGCAAAACAATGGGAATCCACTTTTCCTTGCCTTCTTCAGCTACTTCCAAAGTGTATTTACTTCTATTTGAAATCATAAAAAATGGAGTGAAGGTTACAATTCTAGTAATATTGAAACTGCTGTTGTTTATGGTGACACCAACCTGTGAACAGAAAGACATTATTTTAAGTACACATTTTTACCCCATTTATATCTTGTGAAAATAATGAATTTGAAAGATAAATTTAACTCACTTGATATTCCTTTTTATGACTCTTGCATTTCACAGAACCATGACTTCCAACAGTGTCCAATGAAAACTGATCAGACAGTTCACTGTCAGTTACCCTAAGTTGTACCTGTGAAGAAGCACCCTGAATTAATTTTCAATTTACAAGTCACTACAACATTTAAAATTATATATAAAGTACGCATAAACATAAATGGAAATACTGGTGTTTTTATTGAAAAGTCAGGACATAACAACTGCCAGTATCATCTCACATGGTATTTTCCACCATGCTTAGTTATAACCTATGTGAAATAAGCATTTTAAGTGTAAGACACTCCAGAGGAAGCATCACATAAAGATTCTTTAAAAAACTTATCATAATTAAAATTTCAAAGGAAAATCAATGCACAGTTGTAATCTCTCTCATTCATCCATCAGTAACATTCAGCATTAAAAAACTCAGGAAACTCAAACGGTAAACTTAACCTTAGCATTCTATGAACCCAGAACCAATCTACCAACCACCATTGCAAGTATTCATTTTTCAAGTAGCATTCATTTTTCAAGTACCCCAGCTTTACATTTCCTACACAATTTCTACGTCTTATTTGGAGTAAGAACCTTTACTGACAGTTTAAATCTAAAATGAAATTGTTTTATTTAGAAAACACTTCTCAGTGACCTTTTTCTTTCAAAGTGAGGATCTCATTCTTAACAACACCTCTGACAATGTAAATTTCGTATCTCAAGCATATCTGACAACACTCATTTTGAACACTGTTTTTAGACAGAGATATTATAGGTTTCATGCCCTTTACAGAGCATAGGATAGAGTAAATAAATTTTAAAGTGTAAAAATGCTTTCATACAACAACGTAAGGGAGTACAGGGCTGTCAGATTTGCAAAATACAATACCTTATTATTTTGAAGGAAGTTTTTAGGCTGGAAAGTAAAAAGGAGGGGCTTTTTGTAATCTGGAGGATGCTTGCGGTGAATACCATCAGCTTTGTATTGTAACATTCGACCGGTTTTATTCACCATCCAATAGGGACTGTGAATTGCTATAATCATCTGCCCAGTTGTGTAGGTCACGTGAACAGCAATATCCAGTTCAGTCTTATCCAGCTCTGTGACACAGTGAAATGTTGTGAAGCTGATATCAGGCAGATTGCTTTTTATATGGTACTCGCTTCTCCAGTTTTGATCAAGATAGTTAAGCAACTGCAAATCTAGTTTTGTTTGGTCCAAGACTGCATTATGAATCTGGACTGAACATCCTTCTTCTAAAGTGTCATATTTGTTCCCATTTCCCTTAAAAAGACAAGCAGACACCAAACAGGATACATTTACATGAATCACACACAAAATTCATATCAACTTTTATGTTTTAGCTAGCTTTAAAAATTATGACAGAAGTTATTAGGCACAATTTTAAAATATCTTTTGTGTTATTTAACTATGTTACTTTCCTAAACATCTACCTTAAAACAATATTTTGCAAAGAGAACCCTAATGCATGGTAATCAATGCTCATCATCAAAAGCCCATCTGTCACCAAATTCAAATACACATATGTTCTTAAATGATAAATTTCCTCAACACAGTACTTTCTTCGCTAAATTTAAATTCGTAAGAGACATACAAAGATGAGCCTGTTACTTCCATACATTTGGTACAAGCTATGGTCTCCAGTCATAGTAATTGTTTATTTGTGATGAAGTTTTACTATTAGATTCTAATATTTGAGGTCAAATACTAAATATTAAGACCATCTGAAAAAAAATCTGTCTCCCAACTGTATTTCTATTATCCTAAGTGATATCAATAAGGAGTGGGACACAATTATACCAGATCCATAGAATGAAACATATAGTGCTGAGGAATCAATGTCTACACTGCATGTTTTAGGTATTTTACTCAAGACTGTCTCTCATCTGGCACTGGAAAGAATGCCTGCTAACATTCAAAGTGCACCTAATTGTTTAATTTCATCTGGAAAGAACTTGAAGTCTGGCACTAGGCTGCAATTCAAGCCAAAACCTGGCAAAAAAGGCAGGCCTATGAGAATTTGTTAAAATAATGCTACTGCTGAAAGTCAGTGACTGCACATAAAATGCTAACACAGGGTGATCCACTTGAGGCAGGCTTCACAGGAAAAGCTGCACTATTTAATTAGGCTCAAGACGCACTGGAGCAACTGAGTGACTCTCACAGGGCCAAACTTGTACAGTGCTACATTTTACTTTGCATATATCTAAAGAATGGCTTAATAACGCCACATGTCACATTCTGTGGTAATATTTCAATTCTGTAAATACAGACTTTATTAGACTATGCAAGATGTATGCCCTTATAAGACCTGTGAACTTGCTTCACAAATACTCCATCAGAATCCCTTTGTTCTAATCTCCATTTCAACCAGCTTTAACATTATAAGTGGGAAACATTACTAAAATTCAAGCATTATGTAATTACCTCTACAGAATAAGTTATTTGATAAGGAAGAAGATTGCGGAGAAGAACAGAAGGCCATAAATGCACAACATATGGAAAATCCCATTCATCTTCTGCACATAATGATGTCATCAATGAATCTTTTACAGGAACAATATTGATGATAAGTGAGTGGTTAGTTGACCTCACAGATTGGCATTTCCTTTGCAATAAACTGTCAACATTTTTCATAATATCATCAAATGTAATTCCTTCACACATATCATATTCTCCACCCACTCCGTTTTCATTGGCTAGTGGTTGCAAACTCAGTATGGATCTGTAAATGAAAACATTTTTAGACACTTAATACGGGACATATTAACACTTAATATGCAACAGGGACAGTCTAATATTATTTGGATTTAGGAAGATTTCTGGCAGTAATTTATTGCCTGCCTTTATCTTGATTAAAGGAGGAATCAAAAGATGGACTGGGTCCCAAGAGTTTATACTATTGTAACAGCTGGGGTTTTTTGTTCCATACCTCCACACGCTTCCCTTACAAAGAAAGGGTTATTGGAGATTCTTATGAAGAGACTACTGAATTTCCTTACATGTGCTGCTCTATTCCTGTTCTAAGCTAAAGGTCTGGATCAACAACTTACTCCTATAACAGATACGCAGAAAGTGCCCTTCTTTTCAGTCCCATAAAACATCAAGTTAGTTCATGGATTATTTACATACATGGCTTTTATAAGGCAGAAGCTTTAATCTAATACAGCTGCTCCTCACTGAAGATTTGTTTTAACATTTCCTGACTGCCTAGTGGAACTCATCTGTGCAATGAATCAGAACATCACTAAATCTCATTAATGAAATACAGATAGTTAAAATATCAATGAATTAATGAACCTACAGTAAAATGTAACTTAAGTAATGAAGAAGATACAAAGCTTTCATTGTAAAAAAATTAGGAGAGTGTTTGGGGGAAAACGGAAGGAGGAAAGAGTCTCTGCAACCATAAAAAAAAAATTAAAGCAAACCTACCTACCTAAAACTTGGTGATAGTTCAGCTAAAATGTACATGCAAACTCATTGCAGCTTTGTTATTAGATTGAATGTGATAATAACATAGCTATGCTGTAACCCAAGTTTTTCTAAGGTGATGAGTCTTCTTTTACATCTTTGATAGAGTTTAAGTGTATATCTTTTAATCTTTTACTTCAGAATCAAAAAATCAAAAGAAGCCTTTTCAGAAAAAAACCAAAACTGCACTAATTCACCAAACATCACCCCACTAAGAAGTGTACTGTGTGAATTACAATCACTGTGTTCCAGAAGTACCTGAGCTCAGATTCTTAAAGTAGCTTAGCTAATTTAACTTGTTCATAAAAATGGATTTCAAAATTTTAGCTTAAGACTACCTGCCCTGAGAAGATCCTATCCAACAATGAGAGCACAGTATTTTTTCAGTATTAGGTAGCAAGGGTAAACAATTTTTTTAGCATAATTGTATGGATACAATAATAAAAATAAATAAACATATTCCACAATAAAAGAAAAATACAGCAAAGTACCTGTAAGAGGAAAAGGGTATGTTGAATTCATTTTCTGGTGAAGCAGTCCCTAAACATCTTCCTTCTTCAAAAACATTTAACGGGATTGAAAAGTGATTCCTTATCTATGTAAAATAAAAATCCAGCAACACACATTAGGAAAAACTGTAAGGACAAAGTATTTTGAGCTTAATAAAGCAAGAATGGGAAGTCTTGGTTTTCATTTTACCCATTTACCACTCAAGGTCAGTATTTCAGGTGAATTGTCTCTAAAACAGCAAATCTTTTTAAATTACCTGGTTGTGCAGTTTGATGCTGTATTTTGTTTATGAAATAAATATATTAACTGCAAAATGCTTTTCAAGGAGAAACACAAGACTGAAAAACCAAAGGCAACTAAATCTCAACTATATGGTACCTTTCCGAACAGTGGTCTCCTAAAAGTATAATAGATACAAGGTTCAAAAATCCATAAAGTGAAAGTGTAAGGGAAGTCAGAAGTTTAAGGTTAAATCAGTAATGTCCATTATCATTCAGGGGCATGCAGTTATCTTTCTTGCAAACATTATTTTTTATTTATTTCAGGGTTAATTTAATGGCATTAATTAGCTCTTAGAAATAAAAAATTTAAAAAGAACCAAACAGTAAATTTTGTTATTAATCAAGTCATAAACCACTTTGAATGAAAAAAAGCAACTGAAATGAAACAAGAACACTATCACTATAGAACTGTAATATCTGATTCATCACTGTAGCTGTAAACCACATAATGTCTATCGAAAACACTATTCAATCAAAAGACATATACACTTGAAGGTCTCACTTTTCAACTGACACTGTACTAAATTTGAAATTAACATATCAATGGTACAGGATGAAAGAAACGAAATAACCTTGATTGAAGGATAACTTATGGAACCAAGGTAAGATTAAAAGAAGTTTGATCCCTTCATACAAAGCAAATAGCTCAAGAACAAAATTAGAGCCAGTATTAGTTAACATTACTAATGAATTACCCTGATCCAAAATCTGATTGATGTCTACCTGCATCCAACCCATCTGTCACTTTGAACAAGCTTTTTATTCTTGAAAAATCAAACACAAAGCAAAGTTATATGGACCATTCAGTTAAATTTTTAAAGTATGTTTTTTCAATGTTTATTTGAAGACTACAGGATCACTTTCATTCATTAAAAAATTTAATTAATACATTATGGATATATAATGACCTGAACAGGGGAACGTATAGTTATCGTCTTGCTTCCTTCAACAGTGTCAATTTGGCAGACAATGGACCTTTCAACACCCGATTCCTCGTGTCGCACTTTGTAAATACATCGACCCACTTTTGTCAATGGAATCTTTTCCACAGCAGAATGATTATGCGGACCTAGAATTTGTGAGATGAGACATGAAACACTCAAAAGGAGCATAAAGAAAGAGCTGAAAGACAAAAATGTGCATTCAATAGAATTTTCTGTCATTCAATCTAATAATAAAAAAATGCCCGTCAGATGAAAAAGGGCAAGCAGCACTCTTAATACGCTGCTCTTGCAGTGTTACTAAGGAAACGGCAAAGATTCTTTTTTTGCTACAAGGAAAAGAGCAAATGGGTCCATCACTCAAACATTTAAGTGGGTTTTGCTACTGCAAATAAAATTAGTGCCTCACAGGAAATGTTTACAATGTTTACAATGGCTTATTAACAAGGTACAGCTTTTATATTGTAAAAACAATTCAACTAGTACGTCATACGGTCGAGTTTTAAAAACTGCCAATTGCTACAATAAATCACTTCAAATTGTAAACACAAACACCATTAAAAACAGTTAAATTTTAATTTTAGCTTTAACTGTGGTTTGTTTAAAATTATTTAAAATGGTTTTTTTTAAAAACATCCCTCTTAAGAGTAACTTCTGTAAACACACATATATACAGGAATCAATTCTAAAACAAAAATTATTTTGAGCAGTTGAATTCTGCAATAACATATCAATGCAAACAAATATCTGACTGCAATAAAGATTGTTACATAAATCATTTATCACAGTAGAAAACCTAGGCTGCAAAAATTAAGAAGCATATTTAGCCGTAAAGGCTAAAGCAAGATTTCAAATACTGCCACACATCTAGAAACACTCCTTTCATGTTATGTAGTCCTCCAAAATTTACTGAACTGTACAAGACACTGTATTACACATGATAAATATTTATAAAAACAGGAGATGTATGAACTTTGGAACTTACAGATCTGAATGTAAAATCTCTTCCTACTCAGTGTTGTCATTGCTGTGAACTGGTCACTCTCATTTCTAGTTCTGACAAATTCCATATTTAAACACTCTCTGTCTTCTAAATGAAATAGTTTTGCTCCAAATTCAACATTAAGGACACTGAAGGAATCACTAGGCGAGACCGTGATGGGAAGTCCTAAAGAATTGATTATTACAAAAGGTGCTCGGTCTTTTTTGAAGATGTCTGAAGTTTGACTAGCTGCTTCAGCAAATGCCTAGAAAGCAAAGAATCAATACAAAACCAACATACTGAATAAGACTTCACCAAGATGATCTCTGCAAACATTCATCTAGCAATTCTAACACTGCATAGTTAAGAAATCTTTCTTACCGTGCCCAAGTTACTCAACATTTGCAGTCCTAACTTGGAAAGTGTAATATTGAGCTGGTCTTTTGAGGAAACATTTATTACTGTTTTATATTCTGGAACTTTGTAGGTCTCTTCTTCTTCTTCATCTGATTCATACAGCGCTTTTTTAGCCTTCTTCATCTGAAAGGAGATGTTTAAAGAATTCTCATCTGACCACTCATTCTGTAGAAGAAAGTTTCACCTCAAGACTTTCTATGTCTCCCTTTCCCATACCTATGTCCTGCCATGGTTTTCTTTTTTGTTGTTGTTGTTCATGTTTTTAATTCTCCAATAAAAATGAAAGAGGGAGAGAATAAATAAGACAAGAGACAAATTATATATTTTCAGGAATATATTATTATATATATTTATATATATATATATATAATATTAAATATTTTCAGGAAGTCAATGAAATTCCTGTAACAGTAGTTAAATTTATGATTATTCAAAAGTAAAGAAAATATATAGTAACTACTAACATATCCAGTAAATACTGTGTGATAACATTCATCTTAACCTATTAAGTAACACTGTGTAAGAAGTTACATATAATTGATTTCCTAGTGTTAAAACAGTCCCCAAATTTAGTCTTTATATGTTTCCAAATTAAATAACTATTTTGTTTTCATTTGATTGAAAGAAAAAATAAAAAAAATCTGATGGAATACATTTCTCCAGCCTCCAACAGTTCTGGAAATTATGTATTTCTAAATGTTGTATTTCATATCTGGGTGAGAAGACATGAGGTTTTACTCATTATCTTCTACCTTTCTCCTGCATTAGGTCTCGTACCTTTATGGAAAATTGGAAGGGATATTTTTAATAGCAGTTTCTTAAATGCAGTATCCCAGTCCATAATCTTTATCCTTCTGTGAGTATTACGGTAGGAAGTTTTTGATAATAATAGTCCTAAGAAAAGGGCGGGTTTTCTATTCTGAGCAATGTCTCAGGTTAAAAATACTTGAACAGTTTCGAAAAAAGTCAGAAAACAATTAAATAAAACAGTTAAGACAGAAGGAGGAAAAACAAAAGGTACCTCCCATCCTTAGATAAAGGCTAGACTATTTCCACGAAAGATGAAAATGAAGTGGTAAGAGCACTATTCCCACAGGACTCTTTGTGCTGCTCAACAGCTATCAGTTTTTCCAATACAATTCTGCTACACCTACTACTGTAGAACAAGAGCAGTGGTTTGTCTTTCCAAAGTCACTGAATGCATCATTAGCATATGGCCTAACAGAAAAACTGATATAAAGCCATTACGATTACCCAGCGCAACTTGAATAAAATTTTGCCACCTGAAAGACAATATTTCACAGATGTGGGAGTCTGGGTATTTCCTTGTCCAAGTTTCATTCACTACTTGTGGAAAAACTCTCAGTAACCAACAAGAAAGAACAAAACTGTTAGATGAAAGGTGGAGAGCATTTGTTTTTTCTAAGGTACTGAAATGCAATATGTGAGTTCAGCTTTGGAAACTATACCTTGATTTCAAGAATCCATGGCTTGAATAAATCAGTCTTCTCAACTTCTAGCGGTTCAAGCAAAGGTTCCCACACGCCAAACATCTCGTTAAAATAATGTACCTATCAAAATCCAGAAAGCAGTTAGGAATTTACATAAAACTTAAATTAAAAATTCTGATTTACAAGTATATTAATTATTTTGGTAATCTAAAATATTCATAATCAGATTGCACTTTCAGCTGCCACCATAAGATGAAACAAACACATTAGAAAAATAAATGAGGCAGTAAAGTCTCTACTGTAAAGTCCCCGGTCCAAAAAAGTGGTAAAAATTGTGCCACTTAAAATATAATTTTGCCTTAAACAGTAGGCACTGGAATTCAAAAGCACTATAAATAAGGAAGAATCTACCTACAACAATCACTGAATTTTATGTCACTAATTTCCAAATATGAGTCAGTTTGGGTGTTTTATGAACAATACTTGAACTACTTTGTATTTTATTGAAACAAAACATGATATATTCTATTGCAATTTTAATTTAAGATTATTAGAGAGTTTTAGCCCGTTGCCATTCCAACATTTAATACTGATGCAACAGGTTCTGATGCAAGTTCTTTAGGAACTTGCAAAGAGCGTAAATGTGAGGCTGCATAACACCAATTACTGTGCCATTAATTATCATTACATCTGAGGCATTAGATTTTCATTTTAATTTAACTATCTTAACACCTCATTCCGATCGTGCTCCCACAACACATACCTGTAGGAGTTTAGTCATCAAATATGAGGGTTATTTTTCTTTTCTTGTCTAAATAACGTGTATATAACATTTAGACAGTGGGATTTAGCATCCCGAAAAACTCTGGTTTCTTTATGTAGGATTCCTCACCTCTAGCTCAAGATGAGAATGCAGGTTGATTAGAGTACTCCAGTTCTTGACTTCTCCAGCAAATGAGGACTTGGCTAAAAGCATTGGTACTGTTCTGTGCCCAACTCCAGCTTCAAGTGTTAGAAAAACAGATTCTATATTAATTTTCAATGACTCTCCTGTAGGAACCAGTTCAGTGGTTGGATTTTTATCTTCATTTTCATTTGTCTCTTCAAGAAACCACATTTTCAGATTTTTTATATCTTTCTTATTCCACAAGTCAGGAGGAATTTGACTAATCTCTTCTTCTGTTGTTTCTGCAGTTTGATAAAGGGCTGACGTAATAGTAATTACTGTGTTTATGATTATTGGTGAAACCTACAAATAAGAAATTGGAATAACTGGAAATGAGAATCTAGTACAGAAACAGCTACTTTCAGACACAAAAGTATAATGAGTATGTTACAATAACAAAACACTTGAGTTTTCTACAGGGCTCTCTTGTTTGAAAATAATTCCCTTCCACAAGCTATAGTTCGATCTTTTCAGATTTTCAGCCCCTACCTTATTTCCAGATGGAAGCTTTCTAAACTACATCATTCAATGATCTATCTGAGCACTTCAAAACTTATCTCTGCACACCATGCCATTTCATAAAACACAGATTTCAAAGCCGAAGCATAGCGACAGAGTTGTTCATTTTCAATTTTATTTGTTTTGACATGCTTAAACAGGTAGGTGGCCTAATGAAGAACAGGAACAATTCCCCACTTCAGTCATTCCTGAAGCAATTTCATAGCCTGCTGAGTGCGAAGTAGAAAACTAAAAACACAATAGACGTCTACTTACTTCTATTGTTAGAGATTTAATCGTTAGATCAGCTGTCTGTGGATTAGTACCCGATTGTTTCATTTCAAAGAAGAAGTCACAAGGCTGCAATACCTACACAATAAAGTAAAAACACATGTCATATAGAGAAAAAACTATTTTTAAAAACTTACTTTGAAATCATACACATAACAAGTTGTAGTGGTTTGGTCCAAAATACTCATTACTGTTTATCTGCTGTGAGATAAGAATTAGGAGAAATGCAAAGCAGGCACCAAACTTGAAAGAATATAAAGAAGTTTATTAACAGACCTAAAAGAAGAAAAAAAAATTATACCACCTTCAGAACTCTCCTCCTCCTCCCACCTTCCTCCCTTCTCCCACTGACAATGTGAAAAGACAACCCTTAAGATGTTCAGTCTGTTTACCACTTCCATAATAACCTTGTTCAGTCCATTTAGAAAGAGAAGTCTCTTCTTGCTCATGCTATGAAAACATTATCACAACGAGACAGCCGCCCACTTCCAAATATTGTTCAGTCCATTTAGGAAGAGGAGTCTCTCTGCCTGCGTGTGAGTCCTTTCCCCCGACTTGCAGCTTTTCCCGCAACTGCTTTCGAGGGTCCACTCTTGAAGTTTTTTGGGGTACAATTTTAAGGTTGAGCCGTTCAGAAACAAAAACAGAGGCCCTTCTCCTTCCCTGGGAGCAAAGGGTCTTCATCATCTTCATCGTTAGGACTATCTCTGGGAGCATCTCTAGGAACTGAGGTTTTCTCCTTTCCCATTTGGAGCAAAAGTCCTCATCTGGTTCATCTCTAGGGACTGAGGTTTTCTCCTTTCCCGTTTGGAGCAAAAGTCCTCATCTGGTTCATCTCTAGGGACTGAGGTTTCCTCCTTTCCCGTTTGGAGCAAAAGTCCTCATCTGGTTCATCTCTAGGGACTGAGGTTTTCTCCTTTCCCATTTGGAGCAAAAGTCCTCATCTGGTTCATCTCTCCCTGTCCAAACTTCTCATGAAATTACAGCTGCGTCAGCATCTGCCTATCTCAGCGCAGGTGCTTCTGCTCACGAGTTGAACACTCCACCCCCCATATCTTCATGCACCTGTGCCAGTGCCGGAAACGAGAGAGAGCTTGGAGGGGGAGTTTGCCTATTCTTAAATGTGGATCACAGAGGTGATCACAACTTTAAGTGGCTTAGAGAATTGTCCATATTCAAACTGGCCAGCTGATAGGTTCTATCAGTTCCCAGAGGAAACTGTAAGCACCCCTTAGCAAGGACGTCCCTTCCGGGACTATGCTTGCTAACCTATGACACAAGTACTGAAGAAAACTTACCATTATTTCGTTCTGCAAAATTAAGAGAAACCTGAACACTAAAAACATGTTGAAAGAAAAAAGTATCCAGAATTATCATTAAAGATTGAAATGTCAGCTACAGTAAAACACATTACACTTCAGTAACTCCACTTTTTAGGTAAAGTCTGCAGATGCCTTCAATGCACTGCACCACCATGCCTCTGACTTCTGAGAACCAGTTTTTCAGTTGCAACACAGCAACAACACAGTTACAGTTTTCCTGAATAACAATGTAACTGTTGGAATCACAACCACTCTGTTCCAACTTTGTTTGGTAGTCAGTCCCTGAACGTTTTAACTTGACGAAGTTTACCAAATCAGAGGTATGCTATAAACAAAATCAGTGCTATGCTATTAACAGAGCACTCAGATGTAATTAGACTCTACTGACACTGTTCAGATATGAAAATTTGCTCTCCAATCCCTATCTAGGATAGTAAGTCTTTCAAAAACTATAATTTCAAACCATATTGATTTTGCAATCTTTTCTGACATCTCTCTCCATGTCTGCATCAGATGCTGGAGGCATAGATATACTCTGAATCAGTTTGACCACACTTTCCCCAAATGAATTTGATCTAACAGAAGCTTTTGTCCACAATATTATTTTATACTGTACTGCTCAAATTACCTTTTTTTCTTACTCTTTATTATATTCAGGAATGAAAAATAACATATTCCTCTTTAGACCAACACACTTGTGAGAAATACACAAAAAAACCCTCATCATTGGTGCTATTTTTAATCTGGAGGTTAGTTTCCCTACTTGGCGTCTGGACAGGGCACTTGTGAATATGGTTTAGGGGTGACTATGGTAGTGCTGGGTTGACAGCTGGACTAAATGATACTGAAGGTCTCTTTAAGTTTTGATAATTTTGTCATCAAAAGGATGAATTCATGTAACCCAATTACTTTACCAGACTAAAATTAAATTGTTTAGAAAACCTGGCTTCAGAGGTTTGCTTACACACGTTTTAAAAAGGAGCAGTTATGCTGCTACCTGCAGGTAAAATCTATTTTTTTTTTTGACTTTTCTCAAGAACTTTCTGAATCTTTCAAGGAAGGTACTGTTTTAAGCACTAAAACCAGTGTCCTATGAAGTTTTTTTTCCCTATCTATAGCACAAGCATCCTGTCAGATTCAGGCCTTTTTCCCTGTTCCTACAGTCTGAGATAAGAGATTCCATCAGAAGATATTCCTGTAAACTTGGGAACAAGGGAAAACTTGGTGTGAAGCCTTTCAATAGCTTTCTACAAAGAAAGTCACATTTATACCATGTTTGTCAACTACAAGAACGGATGTCGAACATCTTTGTATTGTGTTGGGGCTATCAGTGCCAAGTGCATCACTTTCTAAATGACTAGGTTAACATTTTAGTGCAATTAAAGATTGTGTACACCCAAGGAGTAAACTGAGCTGCTATGATTCTACCTGAAATTGAGATGAAGGGGAAGCCCCAGTCCTTTCTGCTTATAGCTTTGATCTTTCCTACACCACTCTGTAAGTAAGCAGGCATTAACAGAGAGCTGAAAACATTTGCTCTTCAAAATTCATCTGTGGTCTGAGGACATGTGTAACTGTTGGATATTTAAATTTTTTCTCTGATGCTAAAATATCATCACAGAGTTAACTGAGGTACAGTCTGCTGTAGAGGCAGAAAAGCTGAAAGAAGCTCCAGGAGTCAATGCACTTCCACCTGGCCAGTAACTAGCAAGTCTGATTTTCTTGCCAAAATATAAACAGGCAGCATTAATATAACAGATCTGTGGACCTTAACATAAAGGAATCGATGCACAACATACAGTAAGTAAACTATTTCATAATATGCACTTCCCATTTTTCTGTGACACTGTTATTCTCTTACATAGTTATTTAATACAAAGTTTTAGACTGACAGCATTCCAAATTTACTATACTGCATTTGAAATAGCATACACTTAAAAAATTCTATTTATTTGGGTTACGTGGGATATGAAAGATAATTAACATTTTACTCCTTGGGGTTCTTCATTGTACCTTGTCATACAAAGCAAACCCCAATGCCATAGATCAAGATGATGCTTTAGGCATATCAGATAAAAGAGAATAAAATCAACAAAATGTTCACCACCAAATTTTACTCATATATCTGTAGTATACATTTTAATGAAGAACATTCCAAAAATACTTGTATTTTAGTAGTGTAACTTACACAGCACCTTTTAAATACACACAAACTCACCGTAGTGAGCAAACTCACCGTAGTAATGTTCCCTTTCCTTTCTTCTGGAAGAAATGGGCATGCTTTCATCTGTATCTCTTTAACAGCAGCTGTCATGTTGTACCTCTCAGGGCTATTTTTAATGAACATCTCACACTGTGTTGTAACCACCAACGCAGGAGCATCACCTCTTGTTAAATCAGCCACAAACACAATCTCCGGGTTTTTAACAACAATGTTCATTTCCATCGTAGATACAGGCTGCACAGGTGCTTCAGAAATATAAATTACATTGGTTTGATTGTTCAAAGATTACATTTCAATTATTTGCTTGTTGTGACTTAATTATTAATATTAATTTATAATTATTATACTTAATAATATTAATTACAGTAGTTATTTAATTCTTGTAACTTACAGGGGAGGCCTAAACTATTTAGGGGTAAGATCTAGCATAACTAGTGTCAGCAAATTTGTAGATCCCTGCAACTGACTTATTTCTTTCTAGGCTCTTCGTAGCAGGCACAAAACCAATTAATATCTAATTACTCTTGGGTACAACAAAAGATTCCACAAAGCTTCTCTGTCAAAATGAAAAGGGTAACAGTATCACCACTGTTACTATCTCTGACACTAACAAATTTATCAGCTTCACTCCATACCTACACCTGCCAACTCTGATAAGACTGATGCTGGGCACATTTTCTGCTCTCTGGAGTAGCAAACCCACATTTTTCCACAGGACAATAATGCAGCATTTACTGATGCTTAATGTAACCACTTGCAATAAAAATATACTTTCATATAAGACTTCCTTATCTGTTCGGACTTTGATCATCAGCAAATAATCATAACAGGCCTGGCTGAGAAGAACACAACTACAGTAATTAGGGCACAGGAAAACACCACCAAAAAAGCAGGGACTTGCTTTGGTACACCTGAGGAGAAAAAAAGAGTATTTCCTGCTCGAATGGACCAGTTTTTGATGTCAGGTACTCAATCTAAAAATCTGTTTTCTGATGTAGGAAGAAATGCACATCAGTGGACAAAAGAAATGACAACATTTCTAGGCAGCAATATCAGGCAGGCTGATTCCATGTGTAAGTGCAACACGCTTCATTATTCTTCCCATTTTATTTTAAACGTACATTTTTATGTATTTTCTTTGTCTAGTAAGACAAGACTTCACTTGGAAACAAAGACTAAAGGTCATGAATCTATTTCCATGATGCAAAGAAAGCAACATCAATGGTTAGAGGAAGCTGTTCTATACACATAAACATAGGAAATAGCATAAAAAGAGAATTATATTTTTTACATAGTATTACAATTACAACCAAAATTAAGCTGATATTTAAATACAAATTTTAAACTATTTCCAGTATATACTGGTATATACCTTGGTCCTTTAAAGGTAATGACTGTTTGAGATTTCTCTGTGCAGCAGCACTCTCTGCATTAGCCTTTAGGAATATATCTGCTACAGTAATTAGAAACTCCATGCTTGCACAAAGGTATATCTCTTGAGCAATAACATCAAGAATAATGCCATCTCTCCCCTGTTTGTAGTTTATATCCACCATAACTTTCTTTTCAAATCCATGTTTCATTTCCAGCATTCTGAAAGACAATTAAGGAGGCATTTAATGTAACAATAAAGAGCCAGCAACAAATACTGAAAAACACTCAAGATTCTCATCCCAGCTGCAATCCATTAACAAGACTGAATTTAAAAAGTAATACTATTGATTTTAAAACACGACCAATAAAAACACTAACACAAATTTTATATAACTTTAAAACTAACTGGAATCCCATACACTGGCAACTAAGGGTGTTCATAATTTTAACAAGTCAAACGAACATAATTCCTCATTTACATATCAGAAGTACTACACTTTACTGAAGTTTGTTACTATTCATGAAACATCATCTCAGTCTTACTTAGCATTTCATTAAAGTGGAAAGAGGAATTGTTTTCTATGTGCATTTATTAGATTAATATTTAAAGTTCAGTTTATTTAATTTTTTGTATCTAGCATTTATATCGGTCTCTCATAAAGATATGTGGAAGAAAAGGCAAGTAAGACACATAAATCCACAGTAACACGTACTTTAAGAACCCCTACACTAAAACAATTGTGGTTTTAACAGAATACTAATAAAATTGAAACATTTCTAATAAACAGTAAATTATGTAAAATTACAGACCTTGGTGTAGCCTTCTGGATTGATGGTCTTTTATCATCTAATGTACAGTTCGCCAGTTTGACTGAAGCATTCATTGAACCATCTGATAACATTTTCAGAGCAGCTGACATCAGAATTAATTTAAACTCTGCAAGCTTCAAAAGGTCATCTCTCTGATCCAAACTGTTAACCTGTTAAATCAAACATGTAGATTTGGTTACAGGTAGCAAAAATAATATATAGGTGTTATATACACAGTTTTATTCTAACTGATAATATTTTCAATAATAATAAATTAAATAAACCCACTACTAATTAAAAAGACAACCCCAATCAACAACATACAAGAGAAAACTTTCAAAGAGCAAAGCTTTACCCTTCTACCATCTTTCTAAAGCAACCTGCCATTAGTGAGAGACCTAAGTTTACAATTAATTACAAACTTCTAGTCAGAAATCTGGTGACAAGTTTTCTAAGTTTAAATCAAGATGAATATAAATGCATTCCTATTGACAAATTTAAGGATCTTTCTCCACAATTTTGTGTACACATCTCTACATGTGACGAATGAATATGTTTCATTCCTCTGCATTTTTTCCAAGCTGTATTTTAAATTAATATAAATTTTCATTAGATTTTTAGTCAGGTGACAGAAGATGCCACACATTATGTGCTACCACTGGTTATTCTATTTCCTGTAATATCGGCCAAACAATTCAGCTAAAATAGCTCTTCCATCATTTCCATCACATTTGTTATTATTGCTAGAACACACTTTCTCTGTCATAAATTAAGCTACTCTTGTTCAGCATTTCCAGGACTCTAGGCAACATGAAAGCTGCTGATTTCTCTTTGTAACCAAAATTATACTTACCTGTTTTGAATTTGGACTATACAACACTAAAGTCAGAGAGTCAAATCTGAAGTCCAGTTTTAGTGTTGTTTTTGTTTTCATAGGTGAATGCAATTCCACCACAGCTGATGTCACAACAGTTACACCTTCCACAAATCAGAAAAATGGTTAGTATTAAGAAAATTACCGGACTGCAAATAAGGAAAAAACCAAAACATCCTCACTTATGACCATAAAGACAGCAACTTCCCTTTTTCTCCACAGGTAAATCCATCTACACTTAGCATGTATGCATCATGCTTTATGTAACTACTTTTGACAAAATCACACAATGTTTGAGAATATAAAACACTCTGCTTACATATTCTAGATGCAGCTTTTACCATCTTCAAAACTTAAATGTACAATTTCCCCTTAATGTTACACAGTACTGTGTGCAAGACTCTTACAAAGAATACAAATTTACTTTAATCCTCATTTGTTTATCTGCCACATTTTTGCTGGTTTTTGCATTTAATAAAGGAATGCAGCAAAAGATCGTTTTCTTAACTTTACTTGCTTTTGTTTTTAGTAGGTCCTGAACAGTCGATGGGCAATAACATGTATTGTTTAGGAACAACTTTCAGGGGTGTCATCATTACAACAGACAAACAGATCTAAATCTGAACAGCAACAAAACCAGCATACACAGGAAAGAGAACTTTCCAAACTTGGGATGTTACCAAATGTAGTCGACAGACCTTTAAGTGCTGCCTTGCATTATGGCCAGGAAAACAAGACAGTCCTTACATTACATGTCATGCTCAAAAGCTCACTACAGTGGTCCAGTTGTTCCTATTCATTATCATTACCATCGGATATAGCTTAAACCACAATGTCAAGATAAGAGATGCACTGGCAGTCAACTGACTGCCTCAGCCAATGAGGCACCTAGCAACAGCAGCAACAACAGCAGCAGTGCCTACAACTGCAGGGCAAATTACCTCAGAGAGCCTGGCAGGGGGTTCCCAGAGTCAGGGAAACCTAAGAGAGGGGAGAGACCTGGCAGGGACTAGAAGCTCTCATAAGTGAGGCCAATATCATGAGGGCCTTGCCAGAGCAACTAAGGGAGATTTAAAGACTCTAGGGAGCATGAGCAACTTGGAGCACAGTGAAAAAGTGGGCAAACAGGACACGGCACATCAGAAGGATGTAACACAGCACTTGCTGCAGCAGTTCATGTAGGAGGGCACAGTGACCATCTCAGCTCTGGAGGAGAGCTCACCTGGTGCTTTACACCTACCCCATGAGAACAGACACAACAGTCATCTCCATAAAGCCAAAAGCCATTGCTTGTAGGAGCACAGCAACCCAGACCGAGCTTCCTCAGAAGCATGCAGCTGTCCAGGGCTGTGGCTGCAGGGAGTGTTTGAGCTTGACATTAGCACCAGAAGGCAGAAGAGACTACATGTGTGTGAAGTGGGACCAGGTGGATGACCTGCTGAGCACGGTGGCTGAGCTTAAAGATGAAGTAGAGAGGCTGAAGAGTATCAGGGGGTGTGACAGAAAAACAGACTGGTGAAAATTCCTGAGAGAAATGCAGGAGATGGAAGCTCAGCACAAGTCAGAGGAACTCCAACACTTGTCATCAGAAGGAGGGGATCTAAAAGACAAGGGGGAAGTGGAAACAGGTCCCTGTTGGGGGCAGCAGGAGAGTCACCTCCCTTGCTTTCACAGGTAACCTTAGGAAGTAAGTAGGAGGATCCAGAACTTGAGGGTGAAGCAACTGATAGTGAAGGTGAAGGTCTACTTTCACTACCTGGAGGGTCGCCCAGAGAAAGTCAGTCAACCAAATGCATCACAATTTCAGGTTAAAAAGAGAGAAAGAAGAGTAATTGTTACAGGTGACTCTCTTCTGAGGGCCCTGCATGCCAGCTGGACCCATCCCACAGGGAAGTCTGCTGCCTCCCTGGGGCTCAGGTAAGAGATACTACTACGAGATGGGATCTGGAGCACAAGTTGTGTTCTCTTCTGTCCTGTCAAGAAAATCATGCAGACGAACACCTTGGTAACACAATTCTGTGTTACCATCAGAATTTTGGTTTTGCTCATCATGGGTAATTTTGTAAAACACTGAGCGTGCTGGCAACAAGCACAGTCGTCCTGTCTCAAAGGAGAAAAAGGATTTTAGCTCAGAAGTTAGCAGGGCTTGTTGAGAGAGCTTTAAACTAGATTTGAAGGGGAACGGGGACAGGGCCAGGCTTGACAGAGATAAGGTGCGGGAAGGGCAGAGCTACAGTGATCACGCAAGCAGCAAAATAAGGCTTAAGAGGGAATATATTCAGCGAGTACAAGCATCCAAAGATGTAACTACAAGACAAGACTATGGGGCATCCCTTTGCACAAATACTTCTATGAAGTGCCTGTACACCAATGCACACAGTATGGAGAACAAACAGGAGAAACAAGAAATGTGTGTGCAGTCAAAGGACTTTGGCATAATTGCAATTACAAAGATGTGGTGGGATAGCTCACAGGACTGGAATATTGTCATGAAGGGCTATATTCTGTTTAGGAGAAACATTCTCTGTGAGGATACACCTGGAATGTATCAAGCTCTGTCTTGCAATGGATGATGAGCAAGTCAAAAGCTATGGGTCAGGATAAAAGGGCAGACCAGTAGGGGTGACACTGATGCCATGAAGATTTTTGCCTTTTCTTTTATACCCCTGTTATACCTTTTATACAACTTCTGTATTCTTAGTGCTTTTTTAGACTTAGTTACATTCTTAGACTTGTTTGTCAAGCTGAGAGACTAAACTTTTTTGAAGCTTAGAAGTAGTTAGGGATCAGTGTGCCCCAGACCCCAAGGTGCTCTCCAGAACACATTCTGTAAACTAAGATAGAACCATCCAGGGGAAGGCTCCTTGGGGAGGGGGGCTCACTCAAGCCTCTCATTGGGGAATCTTTGATAGATATGCTAATTAGTAAAACCTATAATGTTATACTAGATCTTTTGGGGCATACTGGGCGGGGTGCATTTCAATGCATATGACCTGGACGTGTGCACCTAAGGATCCTTAAAATAAATACCAAGGTAAAATCCCTTTTCCCCTTCTAACCATGTATGACTCTTGATTTTAAGACCAGGAAAAGGCATCAACACTTGTGGGTGTTTGTTACAGGCCATCCGAGCAGGAGAAGGAAGTGGATGAGGCCTTCGACAGGTAGCACAAAGCAGCCTCAGAGTCACAGACACTGGTTCTTGTGGGGAACTTTAACTACCCTGACATCTGCTGCAGAACCAGCACTGTGAAACACAAACAGCCCAGGAGGTTCCTGAAAAGCACTGATCACAGCTTCCTGTCATGGACAGTGGAGGATCCCACAAGGAATGTTGTGCTGCCTGACTTCACACTAACAAACAAGGAAGGCCTTGTGGGGGATGTGAGGGTTGGGGCAGCCTTGGCTGGGTAGTGACTGTGAGATTGTGGAGCTCTGTATTGGGCGAGAAGTGAACAGTGCAGGAAGTAAGATTGTAACCATGGACTTAAGGAGAGAGAACTTTAGCCACTTCAGGGAATTTTCTTGCAAGAATCCCATGCGAACAGGCCCTGCAGGGAAGAGGAGTTGACATTCAAGGATCACTTCCTCCAGGCTCAAGAACTAGCATCCCAGTGCAGGCCAGCGAGCAAGAAATCAGGCAAAGGGGCAGGAGATCTCCATGGATGAATAAAGAGCTTCTGCCACTATTCACACATAAGGAGGAAATGCGCAGGAGATGTAAGTGTGGTGAAGCTACTTGGAATGTGTATAGAAAGGTTGTCAGGGTAAGTTGAGACAATGAAGCCCAAGGCCCATCAGGAGTTAGTTCTGGCCAAGGATGTCAAGGACAACAAGAAGGCCCTCTTCAATAACAAAAGTAAAACTAAGGATAATATGGGACCACTGCTAAATGGAGGGGGGTGTTATGATCCGGTTTAAACCCAGAAAAGCAGAGCAAGCTAAGTCTCTGAGCATAAACTGGAAAGAACTTAGAAGGTTCAAAATATTCCCAGAAATGAGATTAAAACTGAATGAGGTTAGATGTTGTTGCCAAAAAATTGATGTGTTTTATTTAATAGTAAAAGGGGCAAAGAGAAGGGAAAAGAAAACAAAGAGAGAAAGTAAAAGACGTGTGCGTGGGGGGGTGGGGCAACAGGGAGAGGTGACAGGGGTTAGATGGAAGCAG
>NW_008238356.1:357435-409835 GCF_000691975.1 Corvus brachyrhynchos
TGCCTCTCTTGCAGGGGCTGGCTTGACACACTGTTCCTTGCAACACTGAGGGTCTGTTGCATCATCTCTGGTGCAGGGTCTGGGGACCCCTTTGGGGAGCCCCTGTGCTGGGCCATGTCACCCCTTCTGCTGTGGATGAGCTTCCTCCCCCCTGGTGAGGACCCCTCAGCTGGGCTCTGCACAGTGGAGGATGGGCAGTCACTGCGCCTCTGACCAGAGGCTTTTCCAAGACGCCCAAAGCCTCTCCTCCCACCCCTTGGTGCGAAGGGTCTGTTGAGCCTGGCAGCTGATAGCCCTGGGGCTGTGGTCCTCATCTTGGAGGTGTTAAGCCTGTGCTCAGTGAATGTCCCCAGCCCTGAGTTGTTACTTTATCTTATCTTCATCAGCGAGCAGTGTCAGGCCTCAGCCGGGGCCCCATTCAGGGTGTGGTAGTGTTCTCTTCAGCTTTTGTAATACAGTTTTAAAAGTCCTTTAAGAAAATGTTTAAGTCATAAAATATAATATTTCAGTCTCTGACAGGGGGACACTGGTAACAGAGGAAGCAGAGGCATTACTGAATGTCTTCTTTCCATCAGTTTTCACTGACAAGACCAGCCCTCAGGAATCTCTGACCCAGGAGGCCAGAGTAAAGGAATGTTGGAAGGAAGCCTTTCCCTTGGTCAAGAAGGATTGCGTTAGAGAACACCTATGCAATCCTGACATCCACAAGACCATGGGCCCTGATGGGATACATTTATGAGTGCTGAGAGAGCTGATTGCACACAATCATCTTTGAAAGGCTGTGGCAGTTAGGAGTGATGCCTGAGGACTGGAAGGAACTAAATGTCATCCCAGTCTTCAAAAACGGCATGAAACAAGGGACTACCAGCAAGTCAGCCTCACTTCAGTCCCTGCAAACATGATGGAGGGCCTCACTCTGGAAGCCATCTCTTCCATCCCCATGGAAGACAGGAGTAGTCAGCATGGATTCACCTAGGGGGAATCATGCTTGACCAACCTGAATGCCTTCTACAATGAAATAACTACCTGGATGCATGAGGTAAGAGCACTGGATATTGTCTACCTTGACTCGAACAAGGCTTTCAGTAATGCCTCTCACAACATCCTTACAGGCAAACTCAGCAAGCGTTGCCTGGATCAGTGGACAGTGAGGTGGACAGGGCAGAAAGTTATGGACATGAAGTTCCAAATAGAACTTCTTTACTGTGCAGATGACCACACATTGGAACAGATTGCCCAGAGAGGTTGTGAAGTCTCCCTCACTGGAAATTTTCAAGAACTGTTTGCATACAATCCTGTGCCATGTGCTCTGGGATGACCCTGCTTCAGCAGGGAGGTTGGACTAGACGTCCCCCTGTGGTCTCTTCCAACATGACCCATTCTGTGATTCTGTGAGATCCTCTAGACTGATCCAGCCCCCTGATTATTACCCACTTCTGTTTGTACAGGTTGGCAATGATGAGGTTGAGGAAAAAAGTCCTACGACAATTAGAAAGGACTTCAGGATGACTGGTTGAAGGCACAGGAGCATAAGGTGGTGTTTTCCTTGACCCCATCAGTAGCAGGGAAGAATGCTGAAATGAACAGGAGGACCCACCTGATGAACATGTCGCTTAAAGGCTGGTGACATCAGTGGAATTCTGTCTTTTTTTGACCAAGGACGAGTTGATACAATACCAGGACTGCTGGGGACAGATGAGATTCATCTGTCGTGAAGGGAGAAAAAGTATTCTTGCCCATGTTAGCAGGGCTGATTAAAAGGGCTTTAAACCAGACTCAGTTTAGATGGGATTAAGACCAGGCTCACTGAAGATGGGCCTAGGGGTGGGATGCCAGGGTTAGGGGTAAAATCAGTAGCCCAGCTGAAGTGCATCTACACCAATGCACACAGTATAGGTAACAAACAGGAGGAGCTGGAGGCCACTGTGCAGCAGGAAAGCAATGATGGAAATGTGGTGGGACGACCAGAGTGCTGCACTGGATGGCTACAAGCCCTTCAGAAGGGACAGACAAGGAAGGAGAGGTGGTGAGGCGGCTCTGTACATTAGGAAGTGTTTTGACTGTACAGAGCTCAAGGATAGTGATGAGAAGGTTGAGTGCCTATGGGTGGCAATGAGGGGGAAAGCCAAAAAGGCAGGTATCCTGGTGGGAGTCTGATACAGACCACCCAACCAGGATGAGGAGGTGGATGAAGTATTCTATGATCAGCTGGCTGATGTTTCATGATTGTCGTGAAATCATGGGAAATTTTAACCTGCCAGATGTCTGCTGGAAATTCAACACAGTGGAGAGGAGGCAGTCTATAGGAGATTCCTGGAGTGTGTGAAGGTAACTTCCCAACACAGCTGGGAAGTGAGCCTACCAGGGGAGCTGCCCTGCTGGATCTGCTGCTTACAAACAGAGAAGGGCCGGTGGGAGACACTGTGGTCAGAGCCATCTTGAGCACAGAGACCATGACACAAGAATTTTCAATAGTCAGGGGTGTCAACAAAACCTTGGACTTCCAAAGTGCAGACTTTGTCCTGTTCAGGACACTGGTTCAGACAGTGCATTGGCAATAAAGCCCTTAAAACCAAAGGGGTCCAAGAAGTCTAGATGTACCTTAAGAAGGAAATCTTATAGGCACAGATCAGACTGTCTCTATGTGCTGGCTTGGCTGAATATGGAGGAACTTAGGGGTAAAAATCAGAGTTTATGACCTTTGAAAGAAGGAGCAGGCAACTGGAAGAAGAGAACAAGGATGTTGTTGAGTCATGTAGAGAGAAAATTAGCAAGGTTAAAATTCACCTAGAACTCAATCTGGTCACTGCTGTGAAGGAAAATAAAAAGTGTTTTTACAAATACATTAACAGCAAAGAGCAGGCAAAGGAAAAATCTCCACCCTTTATTGGATGAGGATGCCACCAAGGATGAGGAAAAGGCTGAGATACTTCAACCCTTCTTCACCTCAGTCTTTAAGAGTAAAAATGATATTCTCTGGGCAACTGGCCCCCTGAGCTCATAGACAGGGTCAGGGAGCAGAAGAGACCTGGAGCAGAAGAGACCTGATGCAATACATGAGGAAGTAATTAGTGACTGCTGTGCCACTTAGACACTCACAAGTCTATGGGACCAGATGGGATTCAGCCTAGAGTGATGATGGAGCTGGCAGAGCAGCTCACCAAGTCACTCACTCTCCATCATTTAACATGAGTCCTGGTTAACTGGAGAGGTCCCAGATGAGTGGAGGTTGGCCAATGTCACACCCATCTACAAAAGAAAGATCCAGGGAACTACAAGCCTGTCAGGCTGGCCTCAGTGCTGGGGAAGGGTAGGGAGCAGAATATCTTGAGTGCAATCACATGGCACAAACTGGACAACTAAGGGATCAGGTCCAGGCAGAATGGTTTCAGAATGGGTTTAGGAAAGGCAGGTCCTGCTTGACCAACCTGATCTCCTTTTTTGACCAGGTGACTCACCTAGTGAAAGAGAGAAAGGCTGTGGATGTTGATTACGTGTATGTTAGGGCAGTCCTTGACACCTTCTCCCACAGAATTATCCTGGAGAAGCTGGCACACCATGGCTTGGACAGGTGCTCTCTTTGCTGGTTAAGAACTGGCTGGATGGTTGGATCTAGAGAGTGGTAGTGAATAGAACTATATCCAGTTGGTGGCCGTCACCAGTGGTGTTCTCCAGGGCTCAGTACTGGGACCAGTTCTGTTTAAAAACTTTATCAAAGATTTGGACAAGGGGATCGAATGCCCCTCAGTCAGTTCACAGGTAACACCAAGTTTGGCACGGGTGTCAATATGCTGGAGGGCTGGAAGGCTCTCCAGGTGAGTCTGGACAGGCTGGATCGATGGGCTGAGGCCAATGGCCAACGGCCAACGGAAGTTCAACAAGGTGAAATGCCATGTGTCCTGCACTTGGATCACAACAACCTCAGGCAGTGCAACAGGCTGGGGGCAAAGTCGCTGGAAAGCTACCCAGGGCAAAAGGACCCTGTAGTGGCTGAACATGAGCCAGCTATGCCCAGGTGGCCAAGAAGGCCAATGTCATCATGGCCTGTATCAAAAATAGTGTGGCCAGCAGGACCAGGGCAGTGATTGTCTCCCTGTACTCAGCCAGTAAGGAAAGTGACACCTCAAATCCTGTTTCAAGTTCTGGGTCCCTCACAAAACAAAGACATCTAGGTCCTGAAGCATATCCAGAGAAGGGAAATGGAACTGGTGAATGGTCTGGAACACAGGTTATATGATGAGTGGTTGAGGGAGCTGGGTGTGTTCAGGCTAGAGAAAAGGAAGCTCAAAGGGACCCTATTGCTCTCTACAACGACTTGAGCAAGATGGGGGGCTGGTCTCTTTTCACAGACAGCTAGTGAGTGACAGGACAAGATGATACAGCCTCAAGCTGAGACAGGGGAGGTTCAGGCTGGACATCAGGAAGAATTTCTGCTCAGGAAGGTGGTGGAGTTACCATCCCTGGAAGTGTTCAAGAAGACTTAGATGTGGCACTTAGTGCTATGGTTTAGTTGACATGGTGGTGTTTGGTCAAAGGTTGCATTTGATGATCTTGGAGGCCTTAATTATCCTGTGACTCTACAATATTGGTATACACAAATGAATCTGGCATCCTTTATAAATGCAATTCCAACAGAAGTAATATCCAGATAGTAATACCTAAAAATGCTAGATGATGTCATTTTAGAAAATATTACCTGCAGAGTGCTGTGAAGTACCATGCGTTTCACTGGAATGACTAGTTGATGCTTTCAATTCTGGCAAAGCTGTTGATGCACCAGAGCTTTCACCTGCATTTTCATTCAGTGTCCTCAGTATTGTGGTAATATCTTCCTGACTAAGAATTAGCTTTAAGAGAGATTGGAATGGAAATCAGAACAACTCTGTTCACATAACTTTTGGTAACTAAAATCTAAGCTTACAAATAAACAGATAAACCAAATTAATCTCATCTGAGTCTCTGTTTAGGACACTAAACATTCTTCTCAAATTCACACAACACCTTGCAGTAATTTCTAGAAATTGGAAGTCAGTCACACATTATTTTGTTCTCATCCACAAAATTTCCCTACCATGTTACAATTTAGAAACCAGAATGTCAGAACACATACATATATATAGTTTGACTTACAGTCAACCAAAATTTTTATCTGCATTTAGTGACAAGGCACTAGTTACTCTACATTAATACTATTAATACTATTAATACTATTAAAAGTTCTATTTCAAAATCTTGCAAGTTGGTTTTCCTCATACACTTCACAACCTTTCTATTTCTTAATGTTAAATTTAAATCATCCTAGGATGAATCCCATCTGGCCTCACAGATTTGTGAGTACGTATGTGGCACAGCAGCTCACTAATTACAATTCAGGCTTGTCATAGGTATAAATTCAGCACTGCTATTGAACAAACCAATAAACCCCAACTTTTCCAATCCTTCATTGAAAGACATTGACAGGTAAAAGCCTAGAACAGCATAACCATTTTTAACTAGCAACAGTAATTCATAGTACAAGGTCTTCCTGGAGTATCACAGACGAAATACAGAGCTTAAACTAGAACAGAAATCTATTAATTTCCTTTTCCCCTATGAAACAACAAAATCTACTCTGTGTCTTGAAATCAAACAATACCTTAACTACTGAGCCTGGACTTTATATAAATAGAGAAAAATGAATCTGTTTTGCACACATATTTTAACAGTTTCTTTCAGAAACGAGTGCTTACATTCATAGGCTTGAGTCGGCCAGATATTTCAATATCGGGAACTTCATTATACCATGCAGCAGCTAAATTTCGTTCAACAGCTACTTCCAGATTGACTGGCTGCAGCAACTGTACTTCAGTTTGCAAAGAATCTTGCTCATAGTAAGACCTGTGAAAAGAAGAAACAATACTCCCAGCTTCAACATATTTCACATTCTAACAAACACATCTCTGTCTTTTCCTCATCTTTTTAAATAATGCTATAAAACTGCCCTTATACTACCCCAAGTAGCTCTAGATAAAGCCTTACTCCACGAACTAGACATCTTCCCTTGGCAGGGAGGAAGTACTGGGCACATATCAGGCATGCAACACACAAACTCTCCCAAGTCAGGACCTCTTACCTGCTCTCCAGTGGAGAGCTATTCCTTTTTTCCTCAGTACTCTTCAACAGTGTTTGAAAAGCCCCTTCCCTTCCCTCTCCCCTCATGAATCCCCTGCACCAAGGACCATTTTCAAACAGTTCTTTATGGCTAACTCAGTACCTTTGCTGCTATGCATAGCTTGAAAACCCCATCAAAATAGTCTAATACAAATAGGTGTATAACCCGTCCCAAAGTAATGAATAATGCATAAATATATAGTAATACACAATTTACCCTAAACAAACATTTGCTTCAAACATTCTTCTATTTAAAGATGTGTAGATTGCTCTTTTCCTAAGACATACATTTTCATTGCTTTAAAAAAACACTAGTTTGCTGTTATATTCCAAGATAATAGTGTATCTGTCAATCACCAACCATAAACTAATTATTTAACAACTCCTCAAAGCTCTATAACTGAAGAATACCAAAAGGATTTAATGGATTTTAAAAATATCGACACTACATTACCTGTATAACTTCAGTTCACTCAATTTCACCGTCATAGAGTCAATAACAGGTGGGAGATTATACCGTGTTTTTGTTTTAGCAATAAAGAATTGGTTCTTCACAGTGATCAGACCAAGATCAGCCACCAGGACATTTGCAGACATTGCTGACTGAGGAACTATCACAACAGGTGCTTTGATATTGATATCTAGTGCCAAACGGGAACTACGCTCTGCTAACTCTTTTACACCTGTAGCTGCTTTCTCTGCTGCTTGAACAGTTGCCTCAGTAAGAGCTTCCTTGGCAGCTTGAAAGTTATTTATAAAAGCCTAGGAAAAGAATACAGGTCTCAGGAATTAATTATTAAGAATTACAGTACTTCAAAAACACTATGAATCATAGTTATTTAAACAGCAAAGCATCCTAAGATGTTATTTTTGCTATATACTTTGTCCAGATTCTTTAATAGGATAATCTTCCCTCAAATATGACAAATAATGCATACATAAAAATAAATTGCTATCCTAAATATTTGGAAAATTAGACAGTAAGAGCAATGACCTTGTAACATGACTTGTAGGAATTACGTTTTATTTAATCATACAAGCAGCAAAAGATTGATTCACTTAGCAAAATTTATGGAAAGGGCATTAATTTTCAGGGTTACTTACTTATATTTCAGTGTTAAAAATAATGAATGGATGTATACTTAACAGCTGTCACAAATCATCTAAGAAAACCAGTATTATTAATGACAGCAAACCTTTTTGCTTACTCATCTGCTCCACAGTAAAAAGCACATGTAGAGGAAAAATAAATAGCCCAACCATCAATCCCAGTAAAGTTTTTACAATAGTATATCGGAGCTCTTACACAAATGGATAACACCCCATATGGAACACTCTTATCCTTTTCTTGCTCTGACAACTTCATCTATATGCTAAAAAACAGTATCTGGAAAATTTAACTTACCAAAATAGACGAAACAAACTTTTTGACAAAAACTACTTGAATACACCCAACAGTTAGGTAAATACGATTGTCAACAACATCCATGTTTGTGTATGCAATGCCATCTGTAGCATTCACATATGATACCATTCTGAAGTTGAAGACTTCTTTTTCTGTGATGTAAAGAGCCTTAAGAAGAAAAGAAATAGTATCTCTACTGTAGAACCTTACATACTGGAGAAACTTAACGTCAAAACAAAACGCAGTACCTCACACCACTAAGACATTTTTACTTCAAATATCTCAACAATATATGAAAATAAAAAAAGGAATTAAAAAAATCCATTGATAGCTGAAAATATTCAGTTGACGTGTCAGCTTGAATAATTCTCTTCGCTAAAGTCAACAGAGTAAGAGGCACAATGAGCAGCTGAATATCACAGTTGCACAAATTAATATCAGCCTAATAATTACTGGTTGTGGGAGCAAAATCAATCTGTCATACAGAGAATGCTACTCTCAACAAATACATAAAACATGACTGAAAAAAATCACAGTAGAGAGTAGAGTCTACAAAGTAAGTTTAAGTTTAATTTAACATCCATTCAAAAAAAAATTCAATGATACATGCATATGCCCACCTTTTTATACAATGCTGTCTCATCAGAATCCACAATAATGATGTTCTTCAGTTTTGCAGTCACATTCGTTGCTGCTTTCTTCACGATCACTTGGCTATCCAGACCTCAAAAAATGAGACATAGAAAATCTATACACTGTTACGGTTACAAAGTTTTGTGTCTTTGTGATTAAAGTTTTCTTCCTACCTTCAATGTGAATTTCAGCTATTCTGCGGTTTTTCTCTCTGATAAAAATACGCAAACATGATAAATCCGCACAGATAATGAGGTCAACAACATCGTCACACTTCGATTTTTTTGATGCTATGGGAAATAAAGAATAACAAAAGTTATCATTCTTCAGTGAGGACATGTAGTATTTTGGTATCCCTTTGAACTGCACAGCAAGCAAGATGTTCATGCTCCTCAAGTATAACGCAATAACTGTAAGGCCATCAAAAGTCTTAATTCATACCAGGAAAAAAACGAAAAAAACCTGACAACAATTTATGGGTTTTCTATTTACATTGACTCAGTGCCTCCAATACACAGCAAAGGTACGCCTTGACCTATGTGTCAGAAAACTGCACATAGTCAAGGATACAACCTTTTAAGTATATATAGCCCTAAGCAAAATTTCTCATATCAAATATCATTAACAGGTTTACAAAGATAGAAAATATATTTGTTTTCCTCCTTACTTAAGTGAAGAGAGAGGAATGAAAAAAGGAAACAATAATAAAGAAACTTACTTAATTTTTTAAGAACATCCTTCTTCTCCTCTGTTTTTTCATGGACTGGTTCTTCGGCAACTTTAGTTCCTTGTTTGGGTAGAAGATTATTCAGATAGTTCATAGCATTCAGCAGAGCTTCAGTATGCAAATGAACATCTAGAGAAGAGAAGTTCACCTAAAAGAAAAATCTTTATTTATTCAGTATGCCTCTCCTCCCACCCTGAGAAAATTATGTTAAAAAAAGATATCATACCTTTATTTTTTGTAGAACATTCTGACAGACAGTTTTCAGTTCTGGTCCCTTAATATCAGTCTATTTCATCAAAAGTGCACATAAAACAAACAAATCAGAAGTTCGCAAATTCCATTAGAGAAAACTTATTTTCAAAACCACTACAATTTAAGATGTAAAACTTATTCTGTTGAAGGAGCAGACAGACTTTGCACATGACACTCAAGATGTTAAAAACATCACTAAGTAAGGAAAAAACCTTCAACATCTGCTCCATGTTAATGTGATGTTTGTGACAGGCTTACAATTCAAAAGCTAAGTCTACTCTTTCCTAACCTTTGTATACTCCAGAGTGAGAAGATCATCTTCTACATTATCCAATGTAGTAATTATGTAAACTGGCTTGTCATTATCATCTAAAAAAAAAAGGAAAAAGAAAAAGAGAATATAGAAATTTACTTTTTTTAAAAGAAAAAAAATTAAAACTTTCTTAACTATAAACTGCAAACTAGGCTACTAGCTGTTATTCCTGTTTAATCACGAAACCTCTTTTGCAGACGTGAAATAGTTAAATGTCTCTCTACAATCATCAGCACCCGAACATATTTACCAAAACACTAACAAGAGGATGAGTTCCTGCTTTACTTCCCCTCAGCCCTGGATTTAACTTAGGAACCAAATCTTCCTTATCTGACAAAAGCCCTACAGAGTTTTCGAAGACAAATTCACAGTGTTATTTGTGAATAATTACTTGACCAAGTTATAAATACCTACCCATATACTCTGGGCACAGAAGACCAACTTCACGAAGGAAAGCATTTCCAGTCATGTCAAATGTTCTTAATTTAAGTTCAGTGCCTAAGCCCAAAATATCAAGCTGGAGCACAGGCATCTCAGTATTACCAGTGTGACGGCATAACTTAATTAAGACCTGAAAAAAAGAACCAAAACACACATCCAAAACCAGTAAGGGACCATAAGAGGTATAAAAACCTCTTAGTTTTTATACAGGATATAACATATTTACTTATATTTTATTGGCTAATGTCTATTTGTGTATTGATCATTTAACTTTATACAGCCAATGCCTTGGAAAAAAATAATTCAACAAGCATTACTGGTTGCTGTTACTGTAACAAAAACTTCAAACATTCATGCATGTAATACCAAAGTAACAGTAACAAACTAAGTTATTTTTAAAAACAATTCTGTACAGCACTCAGCAATGTTCAATACAGTCAAAACTAGATTTTCAGTCAGCACAAAGTGTTTACTACTTTCACTGGAATTTCTCTGAACTCTCCTGCTAAGAGTTAGATTCCCAAGCAGAATGTCAGGCAAGAGGATTTACTACATTTCCACCCATGCATGACAATACTGTTGTTAAATAAAGACCTAGCTGAGCTGTTGTATCTGACTGACAACCAAACAAATATACATATTCTTCCTTTCCATGTAATGCTGTCTACAAATAAGGAAAATCAAAACAAAATCCAGTAAGTAATTTTAAACTATGAGGATGACAGAGGTGATTTCTAATAGATTCCCATTTTTTTTTCTTAAAGATTTAAAGTTAGTTGCTATTAGAGAATAATGTAAAACACAGCATCTTCCTTTTAGACTAGTAGTTCTTAAATAAGGTCTTGTCATCACACAAACAGTATATTTCAGTTTTATCTGTAGTAAAGGTGTAGTATATAGTATGCTACAAGCTAGCTGTGATGTGTTGAAGACATTCTGTGAGCCCTACCCTAAAACAGAATTTATAAAGTTAACTGAATTTGTACAATTTATTTTTTTAAATAAATTAAAAGTAAAAAACAGTGAGTAGCAGGAGCGTTAAGCGTTAAGAGGTCACCTCTTTTACAAGAAGAACTGATACAGTTAGAAAGTGTTCTTGCATTTGGATAAAATACTCTTTTTTCCCCCCAAAGCCTGAAATAGCAAGAACACAGAAAACTCTTCGTAACAAAGATGTTACAGATTCATGTGTATGGACAACAGCAACTGGGAAAAACTAGAGGAGAAAAATATGGTGCTTTTTACAAGATAAAACATCAATGAAGTTTTCCCACTAACCACAGCAGTATCAAGTCACAAGCACATATTTAGCTAAAACAAGTATGTAATGTGATTTCTGAGCCATAGGTAAAGAAATTCAGTGACAAAGTGAATTGGGAAATCAAGTGGATAAATCAAAGCATTTCAGTGATGACAAGGATACAGAAGCACAACTACGACTTGGCAAAAGCTCTGCATAATAGTTTTAGGAAAAAATGGGGAATTAATATCTCTGCAGACATGGATTTATAAACCCAACAAACAAGGAAAAAAAATTTCCCTGATGCGCTTCAGGGAAATTTAAAAAGTAATTTTACCTCAGCTACTTCAAACCTTAGCTGGAATTCTGTCATATTTTTCAAAGATTCTTGTTTACGTAGGGTTTTTCGCCTTGTACTGCTGGCTCGCTTGAGAGAATCAGATGGGGCTTCAAAAAATGGCACATCTTCCACAGGACTGCTTAGTGCATCATAAAATTCTTCTTCTGATTCTAAGGATTAGTTCACAACAACATTACATATGCAGTTTACACAGCTAGTATTTTACAGTACTGTGACCTAGAGTTTTTACATCTATAAAAGCTTAAACATACAAGTATCTAGCTGACAATTAACAACCAATAAAATCTGTTTCCATAACCATCTCAACTCCTGCCTTCACAACTTTACACCACACCTACAGCTGCCTCCATCACGTCACCATAAACTTCAGTTCTCATTAGTTAATTCCTTCGTCAGCATTCTTTCACTTGTGGTTTTGCAAAAGACAGCACACAAATGATGCATTGTCTTGCCTCTGGTGTGACCTAACAGCTTAATTTGTCTGCTGGTCAGACTGCTCTTGACAGTACAGGAGCCTTTGCCTCACTATCAGGCACATTACTTGGGATTTCTCCCAGCTGTAGATCTCCCATTTCAGAGAGACTCCTAGGAACTATCAAGCTTTTAATCTACTTGACTTTATTGCAGAAATATAACCAAGATAAATAGATTGCACTGTCTTGCGAAGGTCTTCTCCTTTACCTAAAAACCAAAAACACTGAAGTATAAAGTAACTGTGGAAGAAATATCCTTCTAAAAAAACTCAACAAATTACATGAAGTATTTTCTAAAGCTTAAAAGCAGCTCTGAGCTCTTGGAGGGTGAAGATAGAGAACTAACATAAATCATTTAAAAGGACTGCATGGCTGTATCTAAAGCATAGATTAAAAATCAGACTTGATTCAATTCTAAATCTAGCTATTACTTTCTCAAATTACTTGTTTCCAACATGCATTCTCATTTCAGCCTAATTTTTAAGAACTGAAAGACATTTCCACTCTACCTTGGACACTTAAAGGAACTCATATAAAAACAGATGAAGATGTACAAGTACATATTTCTACACATGCTGCATACACACTGATGTTAAAGCTATAAAGTAGACATAAAAATTAACTATGCTGGTAATTTTGCTAGTGTTTGCTAACCACATATATCATTAACTAAAGAAAGGAGTAGTAGTTTAGCTCTCTGTTTCTCCAGTTGAGTGTTTTGGCATCACAAACATGACTGACACTGAAATAACATTGATATATTGGATTATTTTTCTAATGTAATAACTAGATGAAATGTTAGGATCTAGCTAAGCTGTTTTGAATAGGAAGGCAGTATTGAACACAACTGGTTCTCCCACAGCCAATCTTCTGCTTTATCCAGTAGAAGTCAAGATGTTTGTTTACAGAAACACAGCAGTTTCTAACAGTCGTAATTTTGGTACCTTCAGTACCAGATAAATAAATCCACCTAAATAGGACAGAAATCCTTCACCATAAGAAAATAACTAAAACCATCATCAGAGGACTAAGTACATGCTAAAGCTAAATATGTCATACTACTTCAGATGCCCTGAATAGAGCTTTGCAATAGCATATGCCCTGACAAAAATAAGGCCACCATACCAAATAAAATTTTACTGCTATACCCTTCAGGAGGGGAATGACAAAAACAAGCATGCAGAATTTTATTGCTATGAGAAAATACTCAAGTAGTTTATACAGTATCAATTATAAGATAAACAGAATATAACACTATTCAGCCCTCAAGAACTTGCAACAAAGCCCCATATCCTTCCTTACAGCAAGAATAGTAAATTAATTCAAAGAACTAAAAAACTTCTTGACTTGACCTGCTTCTTAAGCAAGATTTTAAAATAGATTATATTACCTGACTCAGCAAATGAATGAAGATCCAAAACAGGATACATGCCTTGAGATAAATGCGGTGCTGAAAGCACAGGAGACAGTGCTGCCTGAAACAGGAGATACCATAAAATTTTTTCTTGTGTTTATTGGTCATGCTATTGCATGCATATATGCTGCATCAAAGTTTTAAAGCTTAGGGAAACTTCGCTTAAGCGCAAATCAGTAAAGTTTAACACATTACTAAAATTATAAGCATGGGGAGAAATGAGGCCTAAAATAGGTAGAAGCAGTAGCTATTGCACTTGCATCTAGCTAGTGAGAACACACTAGGAAACAGTGAAGAGGTTCAAATACTCAACTTCACAGACCAAAAGATGGTCAGAAATGGCATGTTATATGAAAAATCATAAAAGACAAAACCTAGTCCCTCAAAGGACTACAATACAGCAACTTCAGAGAACAACAAAGATCAACAGTTCTTTACAAAAATAACCCAAGTGCCAGGTGGGGAAGAAAGAAAAAAGAGCTACACAAAAAATTAGAGCAGACAGTAGAATCATGGAAACATTTATGTTAGAAAAGACCTTTCAGATCACCAAGTCCAACTGTAAACCTAGCACTGCCAGGAACATGGCTTAGTGATAAAACTTAAATGCCACATCTACAAGTCTTTTAAACAGCTGCAGGGATGGTCACTCATCCACTGGGCAACCTGCTCCAATGTTTGACAATCATTTTGGTGAAAAAATTTTCCAAATATCCCATCTAAACCTCCTCTGGAGCAATCTGAGGCCATTTACTCTTGTCCTGTCACTTTTTACTTGGGAGAAAAGACCAACACCGCAGTCTTTCTTGAAGTGAGGAGCCCAAAACTGAGCACAGGATTCGAGGTGGGGCTCTACCAGTGCCAAGGACAGGGGGACAATCACTGCCTTGGTCCTACTGGTCACACTATTGCTGATACAGGCCAGGATGCCATTGGCCTTCTTGACCACCTGAGCACATGCTGGCTTATGTTCAGCTGCCTGTCATACAGCACCGCCAGCTCCTTTCCTGCTGGACAGCTTTCCAGCTGCTCTGTCCCCAGCCTGTAGCACTGCTTGGAGCTGTTGTGAACCAAGTGTGGGACCTGGTACTTCGCCTTATTGAATTGCACTGCTTCACACATATGGGGAAAAAAAAAAATCAACCAGTATACTGAGGGGAGACCTCACAATAGTCTTCATCTTTCTCACAAGAAGCAGCAGAGGGGCAGACACTGATCTCTTCTCTCTGGTAACCAGTGACAGGACTCAAGGGAACAGCATGAAGGGGTGTCAGGGAGGTTTACACTGGGAAAAGGTCCTATCCCAAGAAGGCCGTTGGGCACTGGAACAGGTTCCCCAGGAAAGTCACAGAACCAGTCTGACAGAGTCAAGAAGCATTTGGACAATGTTCTCAGTCACATGGTGTGACTCCTGGGGATAGTCCTGTGCAGGAGTTGGATTTTGATGATCCTTGTTGGTCCTTTCCAGGTCAGGATAATCTATGATTCTGGGTCTTCAGCTGTGAAATGCAGTTATGCATGGCCCAGAGTAGTAACTGAAAATACGTGAAATGCCACTAGAGTACACTATAGAACAGGAATCCTCCACTCCACGTGGTTTCATACATGATAGAATTAAATTCTCTTAGTAAAGGTATCCAAATGGTTTATCTACCATCAAGTCTCAGAAAGCAATCTCAGCAATCTGAGTTTGTAAAGAATTCTCACCTGCAAGTTCGACATGCACATGTATTAAACATGTGCCTTGCACAGAGTGGTAAAGTAAGAGAACTGTACACTGTGTGCCCCTTCTTCTTGAGTGTCTTTGGTTCTGGACTGCATGGTTGACAGGAGTTCTTTCTCTGCACCACCACACCTTCTCCTCTCCCTTGTTACTGCACCTCTCAAAGCTCAGGCTCAGACAATTATTCACAAAATCACAGTATCAAATCTAGACATTATGGCAACAAGAAACACTCATCTTTAATATTGTTTCCAAGGCTACATTTTTCATCTCACTCTTAACATTTCAACATCTCTCTTGGTCTCCAGCCTACCTAATCTGACTTTACCAAGTATATTCATGCCTATGAGTAATAAACAAAGTATTCAAGAGTCTTGTAACTGTGAAAGTGTGTCATTTGTAACACTTCCACATTCTAACAAAACATGGAGAAAAAACTGTAAATTTGACTTCATAGTACTAAATCATGAAAAATAGCCTTCCACATCGAAGTGGACTGTGTTCTTGAACTAAAACACTGAGCACAAAAATGTAGAAGGATCTGTTCCAAAATGTCTTCTGTTTTCACAGCTCAAGAACACTTCCACCACTAACTCAAAATGTAAAGAAGAAAACAGCACTCTGAAAAAGGATTTCACATCCTTTTCAGTTCAGAAGCGATGTGATGCTAACAAAGTTCAGAAGAATTACAGCTGTAAGGATGAAAGTATGGCAATATACCAGCCACCACCAAAGCACAAAATCCACTCAAATTAACCAGCAATTAAAGTCTGTCAAGGTCTGAAGTAGATGGAAGCTTGAGCAGACGGGTTTTAAGCTTACGTTTTGATATGGATTCACATATAATGCAAATATATTCATACTTGGTCCACAGTCTTCCCTCACCTCATCTAGTGTATATCACAACTAATGTACAGATAATACTAACTACTTCAAGGTCACTTAAAATACTTCAGATGTAATAGTTGAATTCTATAATTAAATTCAAGCATAGTCAGTGTTAGAAAGCACAGGGCAATCATCTTATACATGCAGATTCTATTTATGTAAAAGTGAAGTCCCAATACCTACCCTCAAAAAAAGTTAGTCTGTGATCAGTTGCACAAAACAACAGAGATTAAGGCAGCTTTTGGTTGGGTATACTACTAGTATATGAAGAGTGAAAAAGAGCAGGTCAGAATTAGCTAAAATTTTAACAGCACCACTAAAGAGATGGCAAGAACCACACACGGAAGTGAAACAGTCTTCGCTCTAAATATACTTTAAACAGGTATACATGTCTAATTGTCGCATTTACTGTTAGTAAATAGTATGCTAATATAACCCACAGAAAGTACCAAGCTGTAGCAACAGCCTTCCAGAACAGGGCAGAATAATTTGTACAAAGATGGAAAGATTATCAAATAATCTAAAAAACCCCAAATACAAAGATGACCACTAGTCCTTTAGAACCAAGTGCGCGAGTTATTAAGTAACAACACATTGTTAGAAGTATTTACAAATGACAGAAAAATTGAGAGCCAAATTCTGTCTTTAACTTTTAAGATGAGTCCTATTCTAATAATAGAACTGTTTTACACATATGTAAAACATAGCCAGATCACACAGACTAGTCATGTCAAAAATTAGCAACTGTGAGTTCATTTCCTAATTTTGTTAAGAACAGCTCAAAAGGTGAAATACATTTTTCAGGAATAATAAGAAGGGGGGCAAACTTCTGTTCTGAAGAAGGTATAAAACAGTGACCCAAACCATTTTCACTAAGGAAAGGGGGTGGGGAAAGAGCAAGAACCACCCTCCAAACTCGTAATTGTTTTGAGTGCAGAAGAACTTCCACCCCCGAGCTACATTGTGTAATGAACTTGAAATGGGAAAAGCACTGAGGTCTGATGAAAAAAACCTGCTACTTTTGCCAGACAGGCATTGTTTACAAAACAGATAGTGAATACATTTTGTTTGGCTTTTGAAACTTTCATCTAACATCACATAATACTTGAACTTCAAAAATTACAGCATTTAATGTTTTCTTCACTACATGAAACAGCTGAACACAAATTCTCCAGCACTATGATACATGTGTAAATACGAAGGTACAACTAAACTCATCTTCAACAAAACTGAGTATGTTTGTTAGTCAAGATAATTATTAACTACAAATTAATTCCCATAGTAGTAAAACTCTGAGGGGTTCTATTTTAAGTCCAAACACTGGACAACTATTTCATAATTATTGGCTAAAGTTCACAATAAACTAAATAGCAAGAAAATTTTCTACAGCTTTAGAGAAAGAGCTAACTTTTTCAAGAGGCACTAAGCCAATGCTTGTTCTCCACTTTCTTTGTGCACCTTTCAAAACTGGAATGCTAATATCAAGAAGGTATTTTTCTGATCATTTTTGATGAAATCTCTTTTAAAAACCTTACCTCGGTTACTTTTGGAGGAGAACTGGTAGCAGGTGCACTTTCTGGCTTAGGAATGCTATCAATTAGCTCCAAAATACTTGTCAGCTTCTGGTCTGATATTTGGATAGAAAGTAAAGGCAACTGTCCAGAGAGTTTGAACCTGTTTTTTAAAAAACCAAAGTCAAAAGTTCCACAGTTAAAACAATCAATCTTAAATTTTTTTCAATCAAACTTCACATTAATTTTCTTCTGAAAAACACGTAAGTCTTCCTGGTCAGAAAATTATTCATCTAATCATTACATGTAGTGTGTATATATATGTATATGTATGTGTGTGTGTATATATACATGCAACCCTTCTGTTGCACACAGAAAAGTTACTTAATCAGAAAATACCCATTCATTAATTTATAATTTATATTATAATATTAATTAATAATTTATATTTCCATTTGCTACAAAGTCTTGTGGATCAGGACTACAAACAGTACTAATAACCACTTCCCGTTAGGCTGCATAAGGTATATTTTCCTTACAATCAGAAATTGCTCCCTCTAGTTCATGTATTTAATTTAATTACTCAGTAAATCACATAACTGAGCTTTTACACAGTATCTTACAGAAGAGAAGGTGGAGGGGGTTTTGCATATGAAATGTTCAGGGCTCAAAGCTCAAAAAAAGTATACAAAATACTTCCTAGAAGTCATGTACAGCCAAGTGGACTCTAGCAGTAGTCTGGATATTTAACAAAGAAATAAACAGTATAGCAATACAGGATATAAAATAATAAAATAACCATTACTAAAAATGACAACAGTAAAACACCTTTTAAGAGTATTTGAATAGGCTTTGGCCAAAAAAGAAGTAGAATCATGTCAAACATAGACATTGAGTTTTTAAAGACCTAAAACACAACTCAGTTTCTCATAAAAGTGAGTGTAACAGAAGTAAGCAGAAAATTGGCTCAAAGAACATTATTGTGCTTTTATTACAACTTCTAGTTAGAACAGATAAAGAGGTCTGTTCAACAGGTAACTGTTGAACCAAAAGGCAGCACCAGATGCTTAACACGTAGTGTGTAAGGAACAAGACAAGCTACTTCCTTCCATTTTTGATGCTCTTAACAAACTTCTCAGTCTTCAAAGGGACATAAAATATAAGACTGAAGATGATGTGAGAACCAAAAAGCTCCGTATTTTCAATCCATCTCAGCTAACCTTGATACTTTAAGAGTATCTGAAAAAACAACTTCTGACACTTAAGCAAGCACAAAATAGTACATGTTAAACTGTGACACTAACCAGTTTTCATCAGATCATTAATTTCTTCACATCCTTAAATTTACAGGATTAATTCTCAACTACTAATCTTACTCTTATTCCAGTTCTATCAGGGAGAGATTTAGACTCCTCCTTTTTTTTTTCTTTTTTGTTCTTTCATTATTATGGAGAGGGTTAACGTATGTAGCCACCGGGTTTGAAGGGACCTCTCTCTGCTGTGCTCCTCAGTTGTTGGAGGAGCATACAATAGCAATTCTCACTTTCATTTCACTTAAACCTCTCTACAAAAATTTGTGTATAATGTTAAAACACACATTTTTGATGAGTGTTTGTACAACAGACAGCCCATACAGTTAGAAGGAAGACACTCAGCAGATACAAAGCAGACAACTGCAAATAATCTCAGCTCTCTACACCCCTCCTTAAAACAAAAGCTTTTAAGGTGTGGAAAACCTCCAGATCTGTAGAGATCTAAGAGATCCTCATCTGTAGAGACTGAGGCAAGGAGAAGCTAAGTACTTCAATTGATGAGGAAATGTGTGCAGAAACTTCCTTCAAGTTTAGTCTGGTTGTATTTACAGAGAAAGAAATGTTAAAAGAATGCCACCATCAAAGCTGCTAATAGGTGCATTCCTTCACACTGGAATTTTTATTGTGTTTATAATGAATGCTATTATATAGATGCTCTTAACATTGCTATCCTAATACTTTCTTCACACACCTTCAAAAACCATATGACAGACACTTCCTCCAGAAAATGGAGGAACCATATGACATGATAAAACAAACATTAAAAAAATATAAAACCTTATACAGGCCATAAAACTACAGAATCATATCTGTGCTTCTAAATGTGAAGTGACAGAAACCGTAAGGAACATCCTGTTACTAGAAATGGAAGAAATGCAGATATACATATCCAATCAGAATGAAAGACCATTTTAAGGATTAGGAAATATGAGTAGATGAAAAGACAGATAAACAATGGAAGTGCCTTGGTACAGTAGTGATTAACAAAATTACCTAAATTGGTATTCTCCTCAAGCAATACAGAAATGTGCCTTTCTAAACAAAGCAAGGACAAAGCCTAGTAAATTCATTACTGTTTTGAACAACAAAATTGCAAGGAATTCAAATGAATTCGATGGTCACTGGAAGACAATCAATCAAAGAATCAAAAAACAGAGACACCCAACCACCTGCTTTTCAGATGACTAACTGTAAAACAGGGGCTTTCCAAACTAAGAAACTAATTCGTAAATACCTACTACACTAAACAAAAATTCTAGTACTAGGTTTTGCTGTAAAACTAACATCTTTCCACTCATTTTTCTCAACAGAACTATGCTGTTCTATGCAGACAGTTCAAAACACTAATTAAAAAAAAACTCTAGAAAAATATCATTCTGGGTTTACATGACAGTATACTTAGAAAAATTGAAATTTAAAAGAATAGATACATGTATACTAAAAATACATTTTTATTTATATGTAACTGATGTAAGCATAATACCCTATTCAACTATACTTCCTAAAATTTACAGTTTAGGGGATTCTTGCTGAAACAAAAGATAGAGTTAACTTTTACATTTATACCCAATGTGATACAGAGGAAAAACTAGGGAGAAATTTTCGAAAATCAGTTTGGACACATTAACTGGCAAAGCACACCTGGCAGCCAAGACAGTTAGACAGGTAGTATTGCAATACTGCAACAGGTGTTCTCATTAAGAGAAGACATTCAGACATTCCGTAATCCAGGTTATACTTGCAAAACTTCAAGAGATGTCAATTACAAATCTACATTAAAACTATGTCATTCCATGACCATAGAAATTAAATTTCACTTTCTAATATAAAAAGATTCCTGTGAATTGTATTCCCCTTATTTGACCTTCTTCACCAAACAGAGAAAAAGTAAGGAGGGAAAACATAACATCTTTTGTAAGCATCAAAATTCAGAATCCGGCCTCCCAGGTTTCCAGAAGGTGGCAGTATTACACCACGCAATCATTGACCATTATTAACAGCACTTATTATTTTGTTCTGATTGGTACAATTTCCATAACTAACAAGATTTTGCTAAATAAGCCTAAGGGCAAACTTCAAGGCATTACGGGCTGTTTCCTGGAGAAGTGATTCACAGCAGGTAAACTAATTAGAGCAATAAGGCAAGTCAAAAGAGAGGGAGTATGATAGCACATTACTTCTCAAAATATTTGTTGTTATTTATAAAAGAGATTTTAAGTTCAGATTTTTAGTTCCTTGGTATTTTCAGTAAGAACTGAAATGCAGCTACTAGTAAGACTGAATTAAAAGAGGCAGTAATATTTTTAATAAAAATTTTTAAATGTATTAAACATACTACTATAACATTCTATCACCTTCTCAATATCTAAAAACTTATTTATTTTCTATTTTTCCAGATAAATGTATTTTACTTCCAAGATTTACACATAACCAATGCAAAAGAGCACAGGTATGATTCTTATTTTTTTCTCTTTTCCCCCTCAAAAAAGTCATTTAGCATAAAATTTCAAAATTGGGAAAAATACATACTTGGGCATTCTTGCATCTGTAACAACCATAGCCCTACTAAATTCCAGGTTTACATCCAAGGGCCGCAAGATACACTGAGATGAATTTTTTTGCTTCCGAGCTTCTTGCCAGTTCTCATCTAGAAGAGCAGAGAAAACCTACTTTAAACACTGAAAGATATTCCTTCTCAGCACACATTACAGAATTCAAGTATCTGATATTAGTATATATGGCTAAAAATTCAGGTGCCACGATCTCTTTTACAGCTTTATCAATAGATGTATATTACACATGATCTGAACTTCAGACATACAAGACTAATTAATAATTTCTCCCATTCTCATCTACACAGCTAACCCATCCATGGGGTAGACTTCTAAGGACCCAATTTTTAACATGCACAGGTACTGGGAGTTAAGGCTTTGGATTCTCCCCTGGAACCAAAGGATTAAGAATTAAATGCTTAAGACTTCTCTGATTATGACTGACTCTGTGTTGCTAGTTTCCAAAATACTAAAGTTTCCTTTGATACCTCATTGAAATAAATTGACTCCAATTCTTGAAGTAAATTGATTCTCATCCTTTCTTTACCCTCAAAAAATCATCAAACCTACAACTATTTGTGAATTCTGCTTAAAATCTGGAGAAAAGCAAAGGCACTGAAGGAAAACACCATAAACAAAATAATTACAGTCTTATATTTATTTTGCAACAAATCAAATGAGACACCTTCAATAAAAGGGATTTTATTACAAATTTGCTAAGATTGGAATTGAAGTCCTAAAGGTACATTTTGGAAACTCGTAACACGTTCATAGTACAGAATTTAGAACATTTACATTTGAAGAAGTATGTTCCAAGAGATTCTCCACTGCTTCAGCTAAAACTATGAGGCACAACAACTCCCACATAATATTTAGTCATATAAAGAAAGATTACTTTCATGAATACTTACCATGTTTGCTATACAGTAACTGCATACTGCTGAGCTGGACATCAAAACTGTCATAAGCCCTTGACATTATATCTTCAATAGTGCTTTGTCCTACTTTGAGTTCTGATAAATCAGAACGACTTTTGCTTGTCATCTTGAAACAGGACCAAAAAAAAGCATAAATCAATTTAAAAAATATTCAAAGCACTAATTCTACAAATACTTGTTCCTACCACAACAAACGATTAAGTCCTCACTATAAGGTCACAGAGTCTTACAACTGTCACAGCACAGCAAATATCTAACATTCCTAGCCTGCACCAAAACAAAAAACAGAGTATTAACACCATTTCTTCCTCAAAGAAATAAACAAAAAGTGAATTAAAATATACTGTATACTTTGTACAGAATAATTTTCTTTATTAAGTGGCTTATACTCCAAAGTATAAACTCTCTAGCCCTTTGTAATCAGTAGAATAATTCAGAATTTTTATCTATAAAATATTACTGCATTCGTCAACTCAGACACATGAAATTTATTTCTGAATCCTGTTGAATTCAGTTGAGACATATTAGAGAGGAAAAGTTTATTTGGACTGTTCATCATCAATGTCTTTCCCTTAATATGAGTCAATATGCCTTTGATTCAGCTTTGGGACACCCATACTTCTGTGATATTTCACATTTATATGTGCCCTCCCTGATATTCATCTCTGATGAAATGTGTATGTCCTCATCCTAATATGTCTACTAACTTTGGATTCATATTTGGTTTTGTCAAACCCAGGTAATATTCAAGAGAACTAAAATAAGTTTAAAAACTAGCATCTAAGACATAGCATTTATTTTTCAGTACTGCTGGACTCTAAGTCCATTTTAACTTTTATGTTAAAAAGAACTTGGAGATTCAAATTCAGAATGACTAAATTAATAACCCCATTTATCTACACTGAGACACAGTTTTAATTTCTTATGTCATTTTTCCTCCCAGGGCTTGATCTTCTCCAGTACGCAACTGAAGAAAAAAGACTATTTGTTTTGTGTGAAGCATAGTCATTCAACAAACGACCTACCTCTCACTTAAGCATATGTCACTCAAAGTGAATACAGAATTAATAAACATATCCTGAGAGGCAACTGAATTTTCGCTTATGGTATTTCTAATTTCTATTGAATCAGAGGAACCAATCCAGAAGTCATATTCACTACAAAAATTACTCATCCATTTCAGGAAAAAGATCTCACAGACACACTGAAATCTGATTTTGAAATGTATTCTTCTATGTAATTCTTCAAAGACTAATCTTGTATGGGTGGAAAAGGAGGTGGGCTATTAGATCTAGGATTTGATCCAGGAGGCTGTCTCAAGCACACACACAGCTACAAAGTGCCAGCTCCACAAACTGCCTACAAATGACCAACACTCAGAAGAGCTAGTGAAATTACTTGCCACTGAAAGAACTTGGATTTACAACCACACCACATAATTTTTTGTATCTACAGAGCAATCTTCTTCACTAATTCTACTTTCTGGAGCAATCCAATACAATCTTTTTAAACGTGACCGATTGCAAGGTCCTGCACTTGGATTGGGGCAGCCCCTATTACCAAAGCATGGCACCACCATGAATGATGCAGCTGATCACACAGAGCTCTGGTGGGAACATGCTGCCACCGAGGTGCCAGGCTGCAGGATGTGCCTGACTCTTACGCCAACACCAGACAGCAGCAGCGAGAAGTCCTGAGGGAGGTGTGCCCAGGTAGAGAATTCCTCTGCTTAGTGACATAGCTCCAGGAGGAGGTCAGCAGGTTGAACTGATCAACAGCTGTCTGAACATGAGCCAGCGTGTGCCCAGCTGGCCAAAAAGACCAGCGGCATCCTGGCCTGTATCAGAAATAGTGTGGCCAGCGGAACTGGGGAAGGGATTGTCGCCCTGCACTTGGTACTGGTGAGGCTGGACCTTGAATACTATACTTAATTTGGGGCTCCTCACAGCAACAAAGACATGGGGGTGCTGGAACACGTCCAGAGAAGGGCAACAGAGCTGGGGAGGGATCTGGAGCCCAAGTCCTATGAGTAGCAGCCTCAAGGGAGCTGGAGTTCTTTAGTCTGGAGAAAAGGAGGCAGAGAGGGGTCCTTACTTAAAACTACCTGAAAGGAGTCTGTAACTCTTGAGGATGTAGGTGGGGAGTTTGTCTCTTCCCCAAAGAAACAAGCAACTGAACATGCAGAAACAGCCTCAGGGGTGGTTTAGAATGGATATTAGGAAACATTTCTTCATTGAAAGAGTTGCCAAGCACTCGAACAGCCTGCCCAGGGACGTGGTTGAGTCATCATCCCTGGAGGAATTAAAAAGCCATGTAGACATGGCACTTACGGACATAGTTTAGTGGTGGACTTGGCAGTGCTGGGTTAATGGCTGGACTCAAGTATCCTCAAGGTCTTTTCCAATCTGAGTGATTCAGTAGTTCTGTGATCAATATAAGCTGCTAACAAGCAGATTGAGAGTTGCTCTATGGAGTAGGGCCTGGGGGTGCTGGGGGATGAAAAGCTGGATGTGACCCAACAATGTGCACTTGAAGCCCAAGAAGCCAAACATATTCTGGGCTGCATCCAAAGCAGCGTGGCCATCAGGGGAAGGGAGGGGATTCTGCCCCTCTACTCTGCACCTCACCTGGAATACTGCAACCTCTGGGAATAGGTCCAGAGAAGGGCCAGAAATGTGACCAGAGGGACAAAACACATCTCCTCTGAGAAAAAGGCGGAAAGGGTTGGTGTTGTTCAGCCTGAAGAAGAGAAGGCTCTGGGGAGACTTTTCAGCAGCCTTTCAGCACTTAAAGTGGGCCAAAAAAAAAAGATGGGAACAGACATTTTACCAGGACCTGTTCTGACATGTCAATGGGTAACATTCTAAAACTAAGAGTAGATATAGACTACGTATAAGGAATTTTCTTACAATGAGTGGCAAGACACTGGCACAAGTTGCTCAGAGAAGGGGTGGATGTCCATCCCTGGAAACATTCAAGGTCAGGATGGACAGGTGGCTGAGGAACCTGATCTAGGTGAAGATGTCTCGACTCATTGCAGGGAGGTTAGATTCAATGACCTTTAAAGGTCTCTCCCAAGGCAAATCATTCTATGATTCTAACTGAAATCACATGTTCAGAAAGTAATTTTGTGGAAACTACATAGAAAACTTATCTCTTTAGCAAGATTATAAAATTTGAAACAAATTCTTACTAAAAAAACAGACAGCAATTTAAACAGAAAGTGGCAGAATCAATCTTACACAGAGTACAACTAAAAAAAATTAAATTGCCTGTACACATGTAAGATCATTTATCCTGAAGAACACAAGCTCATCAATGAGTAAGAAGATCGCTAATAATATGGGGGAAGTCTCTTCTATGATTTTGTAGTGATAAATTATAATTTTACATACTTCATGCAAGGTAAAAGTCAAAAAGATATATCATTATCTCAAACATAAGAGGTAAGTAATAATAATATGAAAAATAAGAATACCATTTAATCACATAAGAAAGAAGTTCACTATTTTATATTGTAAGGCAATGTAAAAAATTATTAGACACTTTCCATGTAACAGTCCAAAACATCAACAGTAGTTTCGTACTAGGGGAAGAGTATTTTCTAGAAATTCTTTTGCATTGAATCCACTGAGAAGAGTTCAGTAACTTCTGCCTTGACTAGAAAGCACTTTAAAATAAATACCTAATATATAAACTGCAAGAGATACTTTTACTTAATCACTACCATAAAATGCAAATTACAAAACTGGAAATCATGTAAAAGCTGAATTATCATTTTTGGTAAATTAGTGCATTAGGCAAATACATACTTTAAAACTACCAAGATCCAGAAGTAGTAAATTTGATGTATGATCATAGAATCCTTTTTGTGGAACAATGATGTATGAAGCCATGAGGTTAATTTTGAGGTCAAGAACTTTCTGGGTTTCAATAACATACAACAAACCTGAAAAAACAGTACAATTAGTAAATATAAACAAACAAAAGTAGTTCATACAAAACCTATAGGATTAAAAGAAAGCAATAAAAAGAAAATCAGGTCTAATTTTAAATAAACTCTGTACGCCGGATAACTAAGGTACATATGATCTTCATATTTTTTCTGAACCAATCATTATAGGCAGTCTTAAAGAAGCATCAACTACATGAAATGATAGCAGCTAACACTGCTAACAAGTATAAACAACAACATGACATATGCAAACTCAAAAAAGTTTCCCACTGAGCAGAGATGAATTGAGAAGAACCGGAATGTGAACTGCAACTTTGCAATTACTGAGTTAACCCACTATGCTCCATAGATTCAGAAATTTAATTGCTCTAGATTTTCTTACTGGGAGTATCCAACTGCACTGGCCAAACTACTAGTGTTTGCTAATACTGAGATACAGAAGTTTACACTAACTCTGCTGACAAGCATCTCCATCTTGAGATATCAAAGATATGCAGATATATAATCTTACAAAAATTATGCTTAAAAATCATGCAATTAGTTGGGAAAATCAGACAGTCATAAGATTTGAGATCAAATTCTGCTTTTTTGCTCAGCTGAAGAGGAATGAATGGTATTGCTTCAAATTAGTCTGGAAACTGCCTTACGATGAAGCCACAATCCATTAAATATTTACCATGTGCAACACGCTGATGATCAAAGAAGTAGAGATAATGAATTATGAAGATGACAACATGACATTCAGCACATCCACTGGTAAAAAACCAATTAAAACTGTTACATTATCAAAGGTTGTCCTGCCACTGGAGAGCTAGACTAGTCAGTAAAGAACTGGATGGCAACTACATTTCAAGATTTGCAAGACAAAACAACCTGGAATAATAAAAAGAGTAAGATTTTTTCAGTTTGCACTGCCTAACTGAATTTGAGTGATGTAGAAAGGTCAAGCAAATATCTTCTTGTTTCTTTTATTTGGGAAGAAAATGTAGCGGAGTCCATAAATTGACCTCCAGTAAACCAAACTTTTGTAATGTCTTTTAGTGCTGAAAATCGTAACTATTCTGGTGTAGCAGGTTCCTTCACTTTTGCAGTTCACAGTTCCCCCATGTTTTCCAGCTATCTTCTACTGCTTCAAAGAAAAGTGTGAAGAACTCATTCTTGAGGACTGCAGGTCTGAACACACTAATTACATTTATATATTTCCATTTTTCTTATTCTACCTCTGAGATTAGCATAGTCCCTTGCAACAGAATATTCTGCAGATCAAATATTTTTTCCCTGGAAATTCTCTAAGACTCAGACAAGATTTTACAAGCAATGTACCACATATTTTTAGACATTCCCACCAAATTTTTCATTTGTGACTGGAACAAGGTTTTAGGTTACTGTAGGCAACTCAGCATTCTCATGAGGGTACAAACAGTATTGGGTATACTTCTACAGTAATGATATGGTTAAACTGTAATAAACACAGAGCACAATTTCATATTTCCACAAAAAAACTAATTATGATCAACACCACTGTATTTGGTGCTAACAAACAGAGAACCAAGCATATTTTATCTAAGCAAATTTAAAATTTCATCTCAGAAATTAACAATGAACTGTTGTATCAATATACTCAATATTGCTCAAGAAATTTCTGACAGAAAAGACAAGCAAGATGACTCACATAACTCTGGTTAATCTGATATTAGTCCTTAATTAAATAGTTCAGTCAAAGAAGAACTAATGAATAAAGATACCATTGATACTTGATTTCCCTCCCAGTACTAGCCAGATAAAAACAATCAATTAAATAAACATTTTGCTTGAGTTTTCTTTAAATTCTTTATCACTTGAGTATTCAGATTTTCTTATATTTACAATTTAATTATTAATAGGTTATAAAATTAAAAGAGGTTTAAGAAAGCATCCATTGCTCGTTTTTTTCTTTTAAGAATAATTTATATATTAAATCTCCCCTCAGCATCCACTCCCATCCACAGAGACAGGACACTGTGCTGGACACAGCTCTGATCTACAAAGCCTCAGACATCCTTACTAGAACAAGTTAATTCCACAGACCTCAGTGTTAGTCTTCACAGTATTCAACACTTGCATTCATGTCTTAAAATGTAAGATCTCTAGAGATAAACAGGATGAAATGAAAACTAGTGAAATGGCTGTAAAGCTGAGCAGCTGCAAGGCAGATAAACATATTTTATATAACTTGAACGGAGTCAATCCGAATCAAAATCAGTATTCATCAAGGAAGTCAGAAAATCAAAAACACCTATACAAAGGCATAATGTCCCCAAAAACAAGAAATCTGAAAGGGATTTAGAGGTTAACTTAGAGGAATAATATCTCAGTATCAGTATTTGAGGAGTACTAAATAACTAAAGCCATTTACATATCAGATGAACTAAACAAAAGATATAACACTCTTTTAACTCTGTATGGAGTAAAAATACTGAAAGACTATCTACAGTTTTTACATAACCATAGATATGTATATCTTACAAATATGTAGAAATAGGTGAAGTTTAAAAAGATACAGACATAAAATTATTCAATACCTAGAATCAACACATTGCAATGAGATTGAATAATTCAACTTATTTAGGTGTTGTGTTAGAAAGGTATGTCTTGGATGCATACATCTCCATAGGGAAAAATGCAGTTTTCACACTCCTAGAATCTAAAATTTGTCTGAGTGTGCCATCAGAAGAGCATTCAGCACTTGCCTGTTGATGTTTTTTCACGGAATTCTTCAAGTTTCATCAGAGTTGCTGATGTCAATTGCTCTAAATGTACATCTTTCGGAGGTCTGAAGAAATCCACTAAGTTATTTACTGTCATCTGTTAAAAGAACACCCATGGTAAATTTACTGTTAAGCAGGATTTTTGATGATTTATAGTTTATTCAAATATTTACTTACTGCATCATATACTATTTCCAGTGGTTGTGATTCTATTCTAATCCTCTGGTCTGCTTTCTCATCCAAAGGATTAGTCTCAAACATGATGCTTAAAAGTGAGGTACTCTCATCTGAATAGACTGTTCGAGAAGACAGGAGACAGGGTGTACACTTTTCTCGAGACACGCCTGTAACTTCAAGCGAGGTAATTTTTGTTTCAAACCTGTAAAGAAATGTAAGGAGATTATTCAGATGCAATATCCATCTGGCTAAGTACAATTAGATGGTAAGAGTATAAAAAAATCAGAATTCACATTTTCTTTCGTAATGAGATTTTTGTAAGACTTTTCTTCACTTAACCTTCTAAAACATTGTCATGGCATATTTATGTGATAATTCTTACATATTTCTAAAAGAAAAGAAACTGAGTCTGCAGTAGGGTATTTTAAAACGTAGTATGCCCTTATGGACATACAATATTTAAAATGCCATGAGAGTGAGACGCCAGAATCCCCCCCCCCCCCCAACTAACCAGTACAATACATCTCCACCCCACCTTAAATATAAACAGCTTATTCTAAGGATTTAATACATACAATCATGTGTTAACTGTTTTCCATTTCATTATCTTTTGTGTCTGTTAGCTGCCCCTGTCTAAATACGAAAGGACATCCAAATTATTTCCTCCATACAGTTTTCATGAGGACAGGTGTCAGGGCAGGTAAGAGATACAAATGGGAATTCTTCAGTGTGACCTCAGGAATTAGAAGGTATATTTATAGTAGGAAACAGACATACAGCAGAGAGAAAAGGGTTCTGGTGCAGAGAAATAAAAGAAACAAAGATAAATAGTCTCATTACTCCAAGAGGTATTTTTAAATTGGATTTTTTTTTTCCAATACACTGTTCACCTCTGTAACAGCTCTCAGTTGAAGACCTTTATCTCCCAATACTCTAAGAAAAATAATTCACTGTAAAAAATGTAGTATTTTTCCTTTTTTCTTAGTACAATAGCATTATCAGGGCTATTTAGATGCACAGGAGTACCAACAGAAAACCCTTAAGCAAAACTTAACAAAAAAATATGCATAAAAATAATCAAGATCAATGGTATCTTGGTACCATACACAGATTATACTTATATGTCTCAAAGTAGAGGGAACAAGGTTTAAAACAGGAAGTTTACCTTCTCCCAGAATTTTTAAGTCATTACATTTGAAATAAAATTGAAATATTTCAGTAGATGCTTTTCACCACCTACTGTGAGAGCACAAACCAAAGGAAAAATCATCAGTTACATCTTTCTTCCATAAATCTAAAAGTGAACTGGGAACACAAGAACTTTTCAGTCATGTTAAATGCCCATGAACAAGCGGTTGTGAGATCACCTTGTTCAGATTAAGTTTCAAGAGGATACGTAACAGTCACTTTTCAAAGCAAGTAACAAGTTAGTAACTGGATTGTTTGCACACAACAATGACAAACTGAAAAAAAAAAGGAGTGTATCTGTATTGGCACATAAAGCTCTGAAGAGGCAGAGAAACCAATCATGGAAAGAGTATCCATGATTCATCTGTTAGCTGCAGAGTAATTCTACTCCAAACTGCACAAGAACTGACCACTTAAATACCATAACAGAGTCTTAAAATGCCTACTAGACATCATCATCATTTCATGAGGAGCAAAACCAGTTTGACAGAGAAAGCTCACCTTATTGCTTGTGCACCTGGTCGTTGGGTAAATACTGTACTCAAGTCAGTTAATGCAAATTCTACCAGCTTAGGAGTTTGTTTGTTTTCTCTTATTGATATACACATGCTTAATAACTTCACAGAGAACTTCATGGCTTCATACTACATGTGCCAGAAAAACAACAACACGAGTATAAAATATGTTAAGATACATCTTGATACAGTTTATGAAGAGATGACAGCTACAAATAAGTTTGAAACTGTTGTTTTCATGCATGAATAGCTTGTAGCATAGCTGGTGCAAAAGTCTACAAAGACTAGACTATCCTTACAAACAATTGTCTTTGATACCTTTACCACATTTTGTGATAAAGACCGTCTCTTGCAAAGCTAGAAAGCTGTTCATCATATAATCCTTGGTATCTCACATTAAGATGATTTATCAGACTATTTTCAAATGGTTCAAAATGTTGCTCTTCCCCATTACAATTCTTGAACCACCTCTTTCTTTATATAATCCTTTATTCTACCTCATCTACTATCACTCATATTTTATATTCCAGTGCACTTTCTGATCCCTTATTAAGATTCCTTAGTGCATTTCCTTAAAAAGCTTCTGAATATTTTAAGATAATATATGACTATACTTCAATGTTTAAACCACAATATACTACATCTACGATTTTATTGTTGTTAGAGCAAGCAAAATTTTATTCTTTACTATTTCAGAATATCTAAAAGAAAGCTTTATAACCACTATACTGAAACTGCATGCTCTGTTATGTAGAAATCCGGCATGCAGTAACTTCATTAAAAAGTATCAGAACAGTATTCAAATATAGAGATAGAGCTTCAAGTAATTTAGAAGTGATTTCCTACCATCTGTAGATTTTTATTAGTAGATACAGCTACCAACTGTTTGGTATCATATAGTCAGCTATGACTTACTGATTTTGGAAGGGTTGGATCCACAGCTGTTTCACTATATCCAATTGCTGCATAAAGTTTAGCCTTCTCTTCCTGTGTCATCAATTCTTCAAGACCTGTCACATTTCAAGAGGTTAGGTAAACTCAGTATGGTATACGAAAAATGAAAACAGTTATACACTTCCCTGTGCTTAGCAGCTTCATAACATACAATAGATACTGTCAACATTGCCCTGAATTAGTAGAAGAAAATACCCTGGGGCTTAAAGCCAAGTCTTGAGAATCTAAAGCATGCTTTAAAATGCTCTTACAATTTTTTCCTTTCCTGTTCTATTTCCTAGCTTGGTAACAACAGAAGGAGCCTTGCTGATTTACTTTCTATGTTCCATAATCTTTACTAGGTGCCTCATAAATCAAACATACATTGCATGAAATAGACAAATTTTAAACTGAAGTAAAATTTTTTACATTCCATTAACTTCTACTGTATTGAAGGCAGTTCAGAAGAAACTATGGAAGGAGTTGTACAATTGTACAACCTCTGTTACATACAATTAACAATTTCATCAGCAAAAGAAAAAGCTAAGGGAACATGTAAACAGCAGTAATTTGATAACAAAGTTCCAACTGCTAGGGACCAAGGATTCTAATAGATTCCGGTAACAAAAAGAATAAATTATCATACTTGAACCCTTTATTTCTTGGCTTTGTTCATCCTTTTTTTCACCTGACCAGCTCCATATCCAGCTAAACCAGCCACCAGAATTTTCATCATCTTGTTTTACGCCTGGTCTGTAGATTTTCAATCCAGCCTTAGTTGCCTTAAATTTAAAAAATATTCAGGTAAGTAATTTTCTTCATGCTTCTTTCTTCATTTTCCTAAGAAAAATATAGACCCAAGGCAGCTCTAACACACCAGAACATAATTAGACAACCATTAAAAAGGCAAAATGTTGTTTTTCAGTTCCCCTTCTAGTCACTTTTTCAAGTACACAGTGCATTATCGGACCAATTTTATTCTGCATAATAACAACCACCTTTGCAAAACAACAGAGCATGTAAAACGTCAATAAACATTTCTTACATAGCAGATTTTCTCTCTAGCTTTCACCATAAAAAAACCCAACATTATATAGTGTTTTACATTACTACAACAGCTTTATAAAAAACCATTTAAAATAACATATGTAACCAATTAAATAGCCATCACAGGACAAATTTTACATTAGCCCTATATTTTTCCTTACAATATGGATACCCAAAGCAATTAAAGTAGTATTTACTCCCATAATACAGTATTTACTCTAACTATTCCTGCATGTGACACATACAGTTAGAATAGTAAGGAAGTCCTCCCTTCTCCCACACTCATTATTTCCACAACTAGGGGATGTCCTAGCTGATGCCAGTGATGATTCCAATACTGGGTCCTCAAAGAAGGTGTAGACTACATCAAAAACTGACCACTGAAAGTTTGTCATGTGGACAGCAAACAAACATCAAGAGATCTAAAAGACAAAGTGATTCTCAGAACTGCAGTGATCCACACAAACTAACTTTCTTTGTGACTGATATGATCCAAAAATATACAAACAGTTGCAGATAAGCCCTAAATTTAAAGATAATCTAGTGGAAGTGAGACAGGGATCCCTTCTCAGCATTCAAAACCCCAAGATCTCTGCAACACAACTAGGGAAAACAGCTGACTATAAGTCAGTAGACTTATCACATCTATATACCTACTGGCCAAAGGAAGGCAGGACTCACCACAAAAACATAAAGGCTTCTGAATTTATACTATTGATTCACCTCGAGAGATGATACAGAATGTCAGCTTAACAACACAAAGCTTCAAAAAGTTTGAACAAAGTCCTCAAAGTCCTCTTTATAAAGGTTACCATGTCATCAAGCAGATGTTACAAAGTGAATGGCCCAAAGTAAAAATGGACAGGTCATACATAAAAGGATGTTGAATTACTGTGAAATTACAGGTTTCTGGGATACTGAGGGGTTGGTGTTGAATGACAACTGCCATGGCAAATAGGTGATGTTTAAAGACTCTTAATGTGTCAGAGGCAGAAGCACCAGAGTGCAGGGTAAGAAAGATTGCAGACAGAAGCCACTTCTGCAAAGAAGAACAAAAAAATTTGTGCAGTATGGGAACTACAAAAATTTGCTGAAGAATCCTCTTGAGCTTTCTCTGTCCTCCATTTACAATGGTTTAGTAATCAACACAGTCATAGACTTAAACCTTAATCAGCGAGGTCAACTATTTTGACTAAAAGAGAGAACTACCTGAAATGTGGGTGCAGCCAGACAGGTCAGTCTATCCTCTCAAGGAACAAGCAACTGAACGTGCAGAAGGAGTCTCAAGTTGTGCCAGGGGAGGTTTGTATTGGCTATTAGAAGTTTCTGCACTGAAAGGGTTGCCAAGCAAAACGGTTGCCTAGGGATGTGGTTGAATCACCATCCCTGGAGGTATTTAAAAGGCACATAGATGTGCTCTGGAACACGGTTTGCTGGTAGACTTAGCAGTTTTCTGTAAACAGTTGAACTTGGTGATCTTTCAGGTCTTTTCCAACCTAAATGATTCCATAACTCCATCCTATGTTCTTACTTAGGTAAATCCCAAAAGTCTGCCCTAACTTGAAACAGGGTAGCATTTCTCAAGCTGATACAGAGACTTGATGCTTAGCTCACTGAAGCTACTATCTGGTACTTCGAGCATTCATGATGAAGAAGCAAAAGTGGTCTGAGGCTTGGAATATAAAGTCCAAACTTTATTTTCTGGCTACAGAGTTGCCAGAAAATCAGCACTGTGATCACAAACGTGATTTCTGAGGAACTTGATTTCAATGTCTAGATAAAAGTAAGCCCTTGAAATTCAACTCTTACGTATGTTTTTAAGAAACAGAAAAGCTTTGGAAACAGCAGGATCATTTGCCTGGCTTTACTCAGCCCACATCTAATGGGTGCTCCTTAAAATACCTGGCAGACTTAAGGCTAACTGTCAGGATACCAAACCAATAGCAGATTTGGCTCTTGTAAGTCCTTCAAATCCCTTTTCAGAGGTATGACCTGATAACAATAACACAGATGGGTCCTGACAGATAAATGGAGATAGAACTCAATTTAGAATCACTATGACCTGATTTTCAATACCTTGAAATATATTCAGATAATCATCTAGCACATCTTTCAAGACTTCTAACATTTTTCAAATGCAAGACTTAAAGTCCAAACAACTGAAAATTCATTTTCTTGCAACCTACTTCTAAGTGTTACAGGAAGCTATCTTAAAACTCAGGTTTTGAAGGTAGTCAGGAATGCAATATGACATAACCTTTTGTAAGCAGCACAATCATACTGGGGAAAAGAAGACGAAAACTAGATAGGAAATATTTCAGGATTTCCATCACCTTGCAAGAAGCTGGAGGAAAAAGATAAAACCAAGAGAAACTATATACAACAAGATAAGACTATTTCAAGATCAAATGAGAACTAAATCAAAACCAAACCTTCCCCCACCCCTTGAAAAGCACTACAATTCAGCCAAACTGAAGGGGAACAGCCATGAATGTTCCTTCTGGTTCTGTTACAGTCTGGATAATGATAACACAAGCATTCAAATGTGAGTGTACATATAGAAAAATAGAAGGAAAAATTACGTATATAGATTCCTCTTCAGAGTTTTGGGTTAGAAGCACAGTATCTATGACTCCAGCAATTACATATATACCACATTTAATATACTTCACATACTAAAACAAAAACAAACAAACAAAAAAATTGCTCTCAAGCACTGCTACAAGCAGTAACTGATATTTATAAAGTTTAATTATTTTTTACTGCCTTCTTTCAGATTACAAACTTCTTATTCTGCTTACTTTTAGGTGCATTATTAATGGAGAAAAATCACTTCACAGATTTCAGAAAAACTCTAAATATTTCACTTCAGTGTCCTAGAAAGATGCTCAGACACTACATGGAAAACTAAGCAGTACATTAACCTAGGAAAACCAAGGCTAACAAATTAAATGTGACTAATCAAGTCACATCATCTTACCTAAACGCACTTACCTACTTTAAATCTGTTCTGCATTTGCTCTATCCTGAGTAACATTTGCAAATAGAAACATTGCATCTCTTTGCTAAGAGTCAACATACTGCAGGTGATCAGTCTACGTAACACAGTACCATGAATAAAAAGGAATAAACTAATGGTCCAGGCCATTGTGGGGCTCAGGGAGGGACCCTCCAACCCCACAGCTTTGGGTGTAATTGTTTCCAATTTGACTTCAGTCATCCTTTGGCCATATTTTCCACAGCAGTTCTTTCCAACCAGAAGTAGAAAAGAATTTATCCCAGATCAGTCACTTTGAAGAAGCAGTATATGGAGCTATTTAATTTTTGGTTCATTACAAGATGAAAAATTAACTACGCTTTATAATAAAAAACCATGAACAAGGAAAATCAGAAGACTGTATGATACCCAATTCGATCACCATAACTAAACGGCGTCTGCCTAAAATTTCCACAACCTCATGTTTCAGCTATTCATAGACTTATTTAAATGATGCAATTTTACCTCAACTTCTGCTTGTTGCCTCGCTAGAGTGATGTTAAAAATATCCAAGGCTTTTTCAAATTCCTACAAGAGAGGTGAGAAATTATTTTTGACAATTTGACAATTGTTACATTCCACAGCTCAGTTTTACAGGAAACAACAGCAAGCAATTAAATTTATGCAATCCAAGTTAATTTGCTCAATCTGAAAACTTCAAAGAAACCTGGAAAAGAAAAGCACCTCAGTTTAAGTTGTTCTTTCTTGCAGTTTCTAATTTAATGACTTACCTCATGTATTTGTTAATATTACCCACAGAAAAGGTAGTGACAAAGTTGCAAGTATGGCCACTGAAAATCTTATTTTAACTTTGATCGATTTATGAACATTTTAACATTTAAGCTGGAACAAGTATCAAGATGAACAATATTTAAGCCTTCACCACAAAATTACTCACCTCCAACAATTTTAAGATTTCTTCATTAGGTTTTTTTGATGTTATCTTGGTTTTATACATCTCTTTATAGTTCTTCACTTGCTTCCTATGATGCGAAATATGTTCCCATGACCACATTTGGAGCTTAGGTTGAACATTTACTTCAAGGATGCCATAAATAATGTATTTCCACCTAAAAGCAAAGACAAATGTATAGCTTACCTTCCTTTTGGTATATTGAAAAGACTCCTAAGCCTTTGCAGACTTTCACTAAATATAACATCAAGTTGAAAGAATGAAATGCCCTGACTAATACTGCACTTCTGATGAGTTGAGAAACCTAAGAATTTTACTCTTTTTCTCCCACCCAAAGTTGACAGATTGCCGTTTCCTAAAATTCAAAGGTAACTGTGTATGAAAAATACCCACAAATCTATGCATGTATGTGTGAGAACAAAAAAATATATTTGTATGGAATCTTCAGAAAAGAAATCAAATCCTTGCCATCTGTGTTGAAAAGGTTTACCTATTTTTAGAAAAAAGCTATGTTCTTGTAATACTACCTAACATATAGCAAGCAGGCCTTCATTTAAACAAAGTTATGATACAAGAATACTATCAGACCTAAGTTCCTGACAGTGGTCTTTAATACAGCAATCATAGGTTTTCAAATATTGTGTCCTCAGCTTTGGTTTGAGGTCCTTATCAACTTCTTACAATACTAGCTTAAGAAAAACTAATAAAAACAAAAGAGAAGACTTCCTTTCAGAAGGAAATTAGTTCTCACCTCCTTAAGTAAGAAGCAATTCCTTGGTAATTATTTCAAGGTAATAACCAACAAATTATTTTCGAAGTCTGAGGTTGCCTACCATGTCTTGGCGTTGTTGTGCAATGGAACATCAGGTCTGTACTTCCTATATGGCAGATTTCGAGTCATCATATCAATAGACTCAAGAAGCTCCATAACACTGAAGTACTAGGCAAAGAAATTCAAACTGAGCATTATTACCTGAGAACAACAAGTATCAAACTTCTTTTTGAAGAGAAAATTAGTAACAAAGAAATACAAGACTAAGTTAATAGATTCCATATGTACACCGAAAAATTTAAGACTGCCTCTCTTATTTGTGCTAGCTGAATTTTTTACCACATTACATATAACTTCAGAAAAGTAGTTTGTACCTGTGGCTTATTGAATTCAACAGTTATATCCTGTAAGTTTACATCTAAGTCCATTTTTGGTGATGAAAAGTCAACATCAGATCGAGGATTCATAAGGAGTTTGGCTCTAGCTGAAATTGGGCGGAATACTAAAAAACACAAGTTGATACAAAAAGTGCAATTAAATTATTTAAGACTGTAATTAATTTTATATATACTTATCTTAAAATATGACAGATTATTAGTTTTAAAATGCTAGACCTGAAAAACATTAAGTCCATGAACAGAGCTTACAATAGAATACAATCTAAACTAAATTTTCAGTTTCACTCTGGCAACATTTATCACACAAATTTTTGCTGATCACCACCACAAACTTTCCTGTATGCTGAACTACATACAGATGTTTCAATAAATAGTTTACATTTGTAACAAATGTATTCTTTTTTGGCTATGATACATTTATAGCACAAGACAGATTCAAATATAGCATTTATTTCACTATAGGAACTCTTATTCCATAAGGTTTTTTAAATTGTTTTTGTTACGAATGCTTTACTGTTTGATAAATTATACTCACAACAGTGGTTAAAACCAAACATTCCATATTTCTAAATCCAAGCCCAAGCAAGAATGAAAAAAAATCAACATGGATTCTACAAAAAAGTGAGGCACGTCACAAGAAAAAACATTCGGAGCAGATGTTTTATCTGTTCCATAGCCTGGCAATATCAGGCATTTGACGCCATGTTTAGTTCAGTATTTTAATCTGTTTCAGCAATTGAACCAACAATCAGAATTTTTATATTGCTTGAATGTGTGTAAATCATATTTTTATCAAACACAATTTCTTTCATCTCTGATATATAATACAGAAAATACTGATATATTACCTATATATCAGTATTTTATATCAGTATTTGCTACCTATAGCAAATATTCCAAATTCTCTGAAAGGTTCATACAAGTGGAAACAGGCATTTTTGCAAGATGAAAACATGAAACTTCTAGCTACACCTGTATATAATAGCATTTCAATTAATCTTCTCCCTGTATTTAGGTTCCTAAACTTCATTTTTTGTAATTCTCATATGTAAGTATGATGTTTGTATTTACATCAAGTGATAGAATTAGACTTCATGCTTATTGCCTTCCTATCAAAGTTTTAATCTGAAGACTTGCCCTAAACAGGACCAAATTTTCATTTACCACAGAACACCATAGTCTGCATCTCTGATGGCACTGCTGAATTTAAAGAGTGTAAATCTTGAATCCTAAGCTTTACATACACCTATTTTGAACTTACTACATAAAGACTTAAACATCCTACGATGTTTAACACTTGTTCTCTTACAAAAAAAGAGTCAAAGCCAGAGTCAAAAAAGATGGATAAGAAATCAGGAGAAATTGCTACATAGTTCTCTGTCAGTCAAAATAGGACTCACTCAGGGGAAAGTGGCAGCATAAAGCTGACAGTGTCTCTTTTAACCCTGGCTATAGTAAACTGAGGACTTTCTTCCCAGAAAACAAGCCACTTCAAAGGCCATTCAGCCTTGTGAACAGTTTCTAAACCATCACACAGATGCACACGATAAATACAAATCATGTATTTTACAATGGAAAGTAAACTATCACCATGTTTGAGTGATGCCAATGTGACTTTCAGCTTTCCGACTTAAGTAAGAAACACTCAAAGCAATAGTAACTTGCAATATTCCCACTAAAAAGTTAATGTTTCAAAGCTGTGTGATTACTGTTTCCACCTCACATGAACAAAGACACTTTGCACAAAGCAGGTGACCTCAAAAACATACTCAAACTAATCTAAATTCACAAAATTTACACAGACCACATGTTATTGCTAAGCTTCTTAAATAAAGGAATTCATCAATGGGTGTTAACAATGAGGATCTATGTATGACATTCCATTAGATTGACACATGACTCAAGACAAATTTTTATTAAGGCTTTTTTAAGGCTACCTATACAATATGGTATTCACTGTCACAAAGACAGCGTCAGAAAGTGTCAGTAAGTTACTCTTACAGGATTAAATTGCACTCCTTAAGATTTTTGAGTAACAGCCAAAGTGACAACCTCTCAGATGCACCAAAAATTAGAATTATGGATGCATATTACAATTAATTAACACTTACCAAAATCATAACCCTCTGGAATCACGTTGTGGCTGGCAACTCCGTGTTTTAAGTTAACCTACACACACAACAGAGTTAAAAGAAAATTGCATTTCTATTTCCAGATAAAGCTTTTAAAAGTAGAAAATGTTAGCATTTTTAAACAGTTCTCAGATAATCCCCCTGATTCAAAGTAAAATTCAAATACTCATCTATGTTTTAAACAGAATGCTATGTCTATCTTTAGCTATCACTGAACAAGGTGACAATCAATCGTGTACATTTTGTTACTGGCAGAAGACTAGGGTTTTTTTAACTTTCTCGGATGGGTGTTATATGTCCATCACATAAAAGCCTTAACCGTGTACTATTTTTTCCTAAAAACGCTTTTAGCTACAAACAATTCTCCAGGACGCTGACATAAACAGAAGCAGGCCTGAATGCGAAGCATGTTCTCTGCTTCCCAGTTTCAACTAGAATGCTAGCTAGATACACTACCTCGTGCTTTACTTACCAATGATTCATCATAACCACCATGGTAGAACATCTCCGACTTCACATTCCAATAAGCAAAAAGGTTATCCAGTCGCACAAGCTGAAAATACAAACAAATTTTAGATCAATAATTTGAAATTCACAAAGTCTGGATGAATAAAAATATTGAGAATGTTACTTCTGGTTTAGAGACTATATAGTTACAACTTTTCTTGATCTTAATTTCTGTGGAAGAAATTCTAATGCAGCTGGTTTTATTAGGAATTCTTTCTTTAGCAGACAGTTTATACTGTACCTTGTGGAACAACTTGGCTGTTTCATCATGTAAACATGGATTCCAATTCTTATCTGAGGTCTGAAATGAAAATTAAATGAAGTTACTCTGTTTATAATTCACCAACACGTTATAACCGAAACAAACTACTAAAAAAGAAAGAAACATCATCATAATTAAATGCCATGGAAAATACTGGGACACAATCTTCTGATTTAAGATGATTAATCCATTATTTTAAGTGAAAACTTGATAAGGCTACTTTCCCCAAAAAATATGTATAATTATAAAATATGCACTGATTAATAGGCTTCACACAAGAACCAAAGACACTATAAAATTCTGTTTTCTGTATTTCAAACTGTTTTCCTTCACACCAGTATTATTTTTAGGCAGGTTCTTTGAACAGAGATAAAAAAGGGGTTGAATTCTTTTACAAATCTGGAAGTAATTCATTTTAGTTTGAGCCTAAAGAAGACCTTTCAATGTGCTAGGAACAAACGTTCATGAGATCACCATGTCACTGAAGAACGTAGCACTTGTTTAAGACATATTTTCTTTAAGACTAGCAGTTACACAGCAAAAACTGCTGAATCAGAGCAACTCAGCACCATCAGCATATTGCTACTACACAGTCTTCCAGAAAAAAAATTCCATACTGTTTGTGATGACTACTCTTAGCACAATAAAGTGCAGTTTGAAAAAAATTGAGCTCCAGCTGAAAAAAAAAAGACATCATCCTTTTTTTCTTTTTCCTTCCCCACCACGACCCCCACTTCCTGTTATCAGGTAGTAACTTCCCTTCTTGGAGCTCAAGTCAGTTTCAGCAAAATATTCAGAGTTTGAATAGCCCAAATCCAGCGAAGTGGATTGGAAATCACGAAGTGCAGCAGGATGATTCCTCCTAAAAATCTATTTTAATGCTAGCATTTTACCTTTAATGGCATACCCACCACAGTAATTATGCTGAATTTGATAAACCAAGTAGTTACCATTGTGCGTTGCTGATGATTATAGCTACACTTTCATTAAACAGTATGTTACCGGAAGCACAACACACAAAAACACAACTTCACCTATTGGTATATATCAACACGTTTTTCAGATAAAAGGTGAAAAATAAAATTACCTGCAAACTTAGATTCTGAAGTGAAATCCCAAATGACAAGGGGTTATCACGATTTGTGATCTAATAGAACACAGGAAAAGACAAAAAAAGAATTATTTCATGCTCTATAAGCACTTATATTTGGCTAAGAATTTAAGTATCTTTATGTTTTGGTACAAGTTTTTTTCAGGTTTTATTTTCTATTTTTTTTTAATAAGACTAAGAAAATTCCACAGCTTTACTAGTACTGTCTCAGCATGAAAAGCAACTGGAAGAAATCAAGACAGGTTCCCAATTTCATGTTACAGTGAGCAATCCCTTATGCTATGATATACAAAAATACTTACATCATCTTCATAGCGAATATGGATGTTGGAAATTTTCAGCTGAAGATTTTTGATGACCTGAGTAACTAGCTTTTCTACAAAAGTGTCTTGTTTCTCTTCTTTTACTTTATCTATGTAAAAGGAAAATAATTTAGTGTTTTGTTTACATTTCAGTATTTTTAAAATTAGACAAAACATTAACATAACAAATTTAGCATGATAAGCATTTTAATTCTCTATTACATTGTACTCCAGTTGTACAAAAACATGTTTGTTCTGTGTAATCTACATCATTTATATTCTCAGACCAGAAGGTTTCCTAGCTTTACTACCTGCTGAGTGAAGAAGCAGGTAGTTCAGAAGTATGACCAGCACACACCAATATTCAAGGTGGCCAATACATATTTCTTGGAAGTACTGGAAGTTGAATTTAAAGATAAGAAGTTGCATGTATCGAAGAACAGGTTGAAGAAGACCTTTAAAAAGCTGTATTTGTAAAAATGCTTTGATATGGGAAACAAAGTTAAATTATTTCTTACGAAAGAGGAAAGAAAATGTCAGGCGACATGATACAAAAGTAGTATCTCAAAAGCCCAATTTATATCAGATCATGTCAATGCTCAACCCTTTTTGTTTTCAGAATGCTGCTTCTGCAATGGCCATTATACCTAAAAAACCATAACTAATAGGTTTTTAAGCAATAAGGAAAAAACAAGAATCTAGAACACTTTGACAAAGTCTGTGTCTTTCTGGATTAAAATAAAGAAAGAAGCAGCACCACTTTCATTAGCTTTTCCCACTCTTACCTTGGTCAGCTATCTTCTGCTTTGCTTCTTCTATCCTCTGCAATTCCCTTTGTCTTGCTTCTAAGAGTTGCCTGGCTTCTTTTTCAGCATCGTATTTTATGCCTAAACACATAATGTAAAAAGATATAGTAACAAAAAAAATACTTTTTTTAAAGATACTGTTTCAAAAGGTGTAATTTCTGCATTTTTTGTAACAGTTACAAAACAGCAAAAAGATTAGGCGATGAAATGTAAATTACTGAAAGACTTCCACTCCATTATTTAATTGTAATTGCTTAGAGTATCTACTAGGAATAAAGGTCATGAAAACAGTATCAACCCACTCCAGATACTTCTGAAATCCCACCAATCTACAGTCACTTCTTCCTATACATTAACTTACTGGCTATGGGCACAATAAGCAAATAAACTCCATCAAGGACTGCCTCAACAGGTTGAGTATAAAGGTTTTGCCATGGAATCTGTAGGTTAAGTTGACCTGCAAACACAGAAGAAAAAGGTTGAGGTATGCAGTTAAATAGTTGACTGGAAAAGAAATGCAAAGTTAATTGATATTAGACACAAAATCTCTTAAAAATCATTATATTGGATAGAAAATACCCCAGTGTATCTGAGGCAAAAGTCCTTTGGGTTGTATATTCATACACAACACACAAGCAACATGAGAAGTTTTTCCATGAGGAGAACTATCAAGTCTTTCCTTGTCTTTCCTTAAAACCCTTGAATTACATTCTTCCTTCTCAACAGCAATGTCTCCCTCCTTGAAAATCCACTGCAGCACTCTCAGAAACAAGAACCACATGGGCAGCTCATACATCATCAGTCAGCTAAATATTATGTTTTGTGAACTCAGGGATCATGAAGTTACATGAGGTCTCTTCTTCTTCACCCGAGTGCCAATTTTAATAAAATATTAAATCAATCACAGAAAATACATTACTCCAAGGTAGATTTAAAGGACACGTAATGGCTTTAGACTCAGTTTACTTTAAGAAACCACTAACTTTTACAAGACAATCAACATGCAACAAGAAAACAAGGAAGGAGATGAAAAGGCAAGTGAAAGGTAAAAATCAGTTATGGAGTCTTGTCAGGACAAGGACTGAGATCCAGTCCTGACCAATTGCTCATCTTTGCTGTGTTGGGCTCTTTTCTCATTGAGGTGATTAAACAAGACTCGAGGATACTTTATCAAAAGGAGCTTCTCCAGAAAGTTTCTTTCAGAAGAGACAAACTTCAGAGTGTACAAAGTATACAAATCAATGAACATACGGAAATTTCTTGCTTAGGATGCCTAAAGTCACTTGCAAGGAAAGGTAATATGTTTAGAAATTCCTGCATGTGTACAAGATAAAATGCAACTTACTAATATGTCCTGCTTTAACTTTAAATGGCACATCCAACTGACTCTGAAAGAAAGAGGTTCAGAAAATTTAAGCTCAATTCAGCAACTTGTGAAATGTTCCAATGTAGGAAAAGATATTACAATAATTTTAACAAACCACTAAAAAAAAAAATTCAATATAATGAATAAGCAAGCATTTGGTTACCAATTTATACTGTTAAGCCATGTTAGGCTAAATACATTTCCAAAAACAAAGTCCTAGCTTCATGAGCTATAAAATAAAAAGGGCTTTCAGTACCGATTTTGACCTAAACACATTCTTTTAGCAATTTCAGAAAGTTCTGTTAAGGGGAAAAAAAAATGCATACACTTTCCCCTTTAAATTTAATCTCAAATTAATCAGATAATCTACATGGGTACAAAGAAAGCAAATCAGTAAGCTTCCACTTAAAAGAAAGTGTATCCTAAAATAAGAACTAAAATATGCACATTAAACATAGTTCAGGAATCATTTTTGCAAGTATTATTGTTATTTTCACTAGCTTACCAGTGCATTTTCTTTTATTTCCAGATTCTTCAGTGCTACAGCTCCTAAAAAAAAAGAAGCCAACAAGTAAAACTGGAATAAGTAAAGTAGGACTGGTATACACTGCAAGTCCTACAGTCTAAATCAGTGGGTTACAGAAGCCTAGAAGATAAGGGGACTAATGTGTATGTCTCAAACACCAATGGAGGATAGCACTGGAGTCAACCAAGAATTGTTGCTAAGAACATGCCATGAGAAAGAACGGGATGTGGCAGGAAGTGGGGGCCATACAGACATAAGCCAGAACTCCTCTCAGACAAAGGTCTATGCTCTGGCTCCTGAAGTAGAGCACATGCAAAGCAATGAGGTCAAGAAGCAAGCATGGACTGTCAACCTAAGGTAAACCCAGTATGGAGGGATCGAAACCACGAGAGATCCCCAAAGCCCTCTGACCCATTTCCAGAAAGGTCTGGAAGAAGGAACTGCACATGAGAACCCATTTGCATAGTAAACAAGCAACTTAGCTCCATGGCACAGAAAACTTAACTGTGTAAAGGCACCCTCATCAAACCCAGGCACACATGTGCCCCAGGACCCTGGACACCCCAGCTGCATTGAGGCTGGAGCCAGGACTGCCAATCTTTCTTCCTTTCTTTCTCTGTACCGCACTTTAACCTCTGTGTGTCTTTCTCTTTTTTATCCTATCCCTTATCCAAGATTTACCACCACATTTCCTAAAATCTTTACCATGAAACAGATCCACATCCTACACGTCAAATATCCCTGAAAGATGATTAAGACTATGAAAGATGATTAATCATGCTACAAAATAATATCTGAGATTGTCACATGAAGCTTGCATGTCCATGAAAAATAACCTAAAATTACTCAAAGTAAAAATGCTGGAAATCACTGTCTCAATTTTGTAAGGACCCATTTTGAAACCAAAAGTTAGCTTCTTTTTCCTCAACCATCTGTTTCCTATGCTTGTAGAAATCTATGAACAGTAAATGCGAGTTAAATTTTAGCCCTCAAAAGATCTTACTCTTGCCAGTTTTATTTACAGCCTCACAAAAATTCACAGGAAGCATTTCAGTAATCTAATTTTTTAAGGACAGAAATTCAGTATACTGAATTTCTGTCCTTAAACAAAGAAAATTCAAATTGCAAGATCAGTTTTACAATATACTTCACATCAAACACTTGCCATAACAAAAGGAATACTGGGACCAGAAAACTCATAACTTAAACATGCACATAGTCCAAAGCAATGTCTTCTGCAAAATCTACAAGAATGAAGCTTCTGTGATGGTTACTTTCAAATTACTTGTATAGCATTAACACATGCACATGGAACAGACACCTGATACAGCTGAGCAGGGGCATAAATGAGATGCCAGAAACCAGAAGCAGATTACAGGCCTGGAAAGGAATACAACTTGAGGTTGCAAATGAAGATTTGATAGACTCAAAAACGCTTTTCTTTTGGTATGCATGTTAGAAATAGCAAAATGTATGGGGAAATGGGAGCTCCAATTGGAAGAATAATCTTGCAGTTATATAGTGCTAATGGCGATAAACAACTGTTCAAAGTACCACCAATTTTGGGAAATTGGACTCAAATCTCAAAAATGCACAGATTAGAAGAATTGGCTCAAATTGTTGAACTGATATGGAAGAGCTGATCAGGTAAACTAATCCATCCATCTTGTAGCACTCACAAAATACTATGAAGTTATAAACGTTTTAATTTATTCATTGCAACAATTCATAATCACTTTCCAGTAGAAGTCTATACATGTGACATATGCTAACATCAGCCTCTCCAGAGAAATGCTACATGCAGAAGGATGTTTTTTGATAGCTGATGATGATGCTTTTAAGCCTTAAAATACATACACATTGCCAGAAACAACAGAAAAGGGAAAAAAAAAAAAAAGCAAAGAAAGCATTCCCAGAAGTAGTCTGTAACTACTCTAGGAACTAGAACTACATAGTCTTTGTGGGCAATAACAAGGTGACAGTTTTATATACCATTGGTTCAATTCCATTCTAAATTCATTCCCTGATAAAGCTTACTCTGCAGAGACCATTTTAACACTAAAACACGTCCCGTTTGCTTCTTCAAGAAGATATCACTAACTGTAATTGTATTCATGGCAAGTAACTCTAATGGTATCCAGAGCAAAGGTCCAGGTTTGTAATCAAGTTACCAGGCACAACATGCAATTTCTGCAGGCCAGTTGAGCCACATTAAAAACATTCATAAGGAAACTGTAAGACTCCGTGACACATGAAGCAGTTTAACTGGGTTGAATTTCTTCATTTTCACTGATGGCTAAGTAAACATTGCCTCTCATTTAGCAAGGGTCTGACACATGCCACAGTTCTGCAGAGGCACTATAACTCAAGCTACAATAATTTGGCAGCCCAGATGCTTCCAAAAACAAAGTACTGCAAAGTGAGTAAGGATTATCTTCAGCATTTACAAGCAATACTTTGTGAAGGCAGAACTCTTCCTCATTTTACCTGAGCACATCATAATAGCAGACAATAAACATGGAATCAATAATGTTTCAAACAGGAAGACTTCGAAATTTCTACATTAAATGCTAGGATTTGGAAGTGGGGTGCATTATTCTTCACTGCTTTTACTTATGATTTTACAGTTAAAAATTTTAATGTTTTAGTTAAGAATCACTAGCAGAAATACACATTAGTAGAACTCCAGGTAGCTGAATTTTAGTATGTAATTACTGAGACACATTTACTAAAATACAACAATTTACTTACAGAAACCTCAGTTGAGGGTCACAACCACAGTGAATGGCCTATTAAAGCACACAACAGACTACTAAGGAGGCACTAGGTTTTGTGTATTGATGTGATCTTTCTTGTTCCAACACATGAGAGAGAGCCTGAGAGACTCATGGGTTAGCACAGAGAGTGAGTAAATATTGACCATGCCAGTACTCTCTTTCACTACCAAAATTTAGTCTCTACCATATGTAGTAATTTCCCTTGCAATGAAATGTAGATCTAAGTGCAACTACACTGAATCTTGACCATTCTGTTGGGGATGGGAGGCAAAAACCCAAAAGCCCCCACAAACAGAAGCAGGAAAATCAGGGAACAAACCCTAGTTACAGGATGTAACACAGCTAGTGAATTAGTCTTGGAGTACTGACAGTAGATATTAATTACAAAAATCAGGAAATACATCAGGATTTGATTGTTAGTTTTGCTGATGGTTTGTTGGGGATTTTTTTTGGCAGGGGTGGTGTTCCCCTGTTGGGAGCAACTGGATGTTTTGATGACAGAAATGCATCCAGTGCATGATTAAAAATTACCCAACTAAGCAACCTCAGAAACTGTATGTACAAGTAGTTGGAGTTGTATAAACAACTAGAGTTAAACATGCAGGCTACCAGCCGAAACAATAATAAAAGCCGGAACAGTTTCAAATATCTATCGCAAAGTCTAGGATTTATTTAGACTGCATTATAAAGCAAATTTTTAGATTTACTGATCTCTGGACAATGTGAATAATTCAACAAAATTAAAAAGTTTTCAAAATTCTAGAATAGGTTTATAGTTTTAATTTTAGATACTCAAAATAACTTCATGAATTTGAGTTCAAGAACCAACATCTACTACCAAGGATTCAGCTTGCAAAAAGAGATCTGGTAAACTATTTCACCAAAGAGGCCTAACTGAAATTTTGTTATGGTTATAAACAGAAGTTAAAGGGAGGGGAAAAAATTAATCTACATAAAAATCCTGCAGATTTTACCTAATTAATCACTCTCTGCTGTCTTGTAAATAAAGGGGAAGGGGAAGGAAAGCAGAGAGAGAGGAAAGATCAGAAAGCACAAATACCTTAGCTAGTACCTGATCGGTACACAACACTCCTGTTCACATATTTTAACAAAATTTCTGCTTTTTTCCAACAGCACTGTCAGCTTGTGAACCCCCCTGATCACTTTATACAAACAGCTGCCTTTGCTAGTCATGTTCCACTTGTTTTTGGGCCGTTAATTATTTCTGTTTAAGCACACCCTCTAAAGACAAGCTGTAAGTCTTTGAGGATCAGTGTCTGCCAAATACCTCCTCTATTGACATCTATTTTAAAACAGGTCATGAAAGACAACAAAAACTACTAGACAGTATGTATCCCTCAAGTGAATTCAAATTACTATTATGTAAGGGGAGAGCAGGAGGTTGCACCTGCTATACCTAGACAAGGCAAGGCATGCAAAAGTAGTTGCCTTTCACTATAGTAATAGCTGTAGCAAAAAAAAAAAAAAAAAGTGTTTTTGTGCTCACAAACATGCCAATTATCTGCCTATATCATCTTACTCACACAGCTGCCCAAAAAAGAGTTACCAGCTATTCAAGTAATAAGTTGTGTTAAGTAAGACATGCTTGAGACATTATGTAATAAGCAAGTGTGCCAAATCAACTGAGAATTAAGCATTTTAAAGGGCAGTACAGAGGGTCTGACCACGACACTGAAAGGTTATTTAGACATAGTCAAAAGAAAATAATGGCATCATGAACTGTATAATAAAACAACTGTTTGGTCTCTCAACACTGTCTGGAAACCTCACTGGCACTTCACCTCATGTCAAAGATAACTGCATATGTCTCACATTGCTGCAAGCATCTTTCCAGGTATTTTAACTTGACCAGGTCTAGAGCATTCAAAAATATCTAACTCACCTAAATACTTATCTAACCTGTTTATCTAAGCCAAGTACTTGCACACTTGTTAACACAGCCCATTGAAACGATCTTTCTTAGTAAACACCGAACAAAAAGAAGTTAAAAAACACTGTCCTTCCCAGCATCAGCCATCCAATAGCTTTCTCTCATGGCTGCCTAACACACTAGTCTTTTACCCTGCTTCATATTAATGGAGGTCCTTATGCATGTGATTTTGTCCCGTTACCCTCTTTTCTGAGCCTTGCCTTTGCCAGTATTAGCTTTACATGTTCAAATTACCTTTTTTACCTGTGTAGGTTAAGCTACCTTCAACTTTCTGCACTGCCTTTTATATTTCAGGTCTTTCAGTTCTTGCAACATTCTCAGCCACAAGTGTTTTCAGATATTACGTCCTTCTTCAATACTGAGACAGTCTACATTTTTACCTTTCAATCTGAGAGGTTTTTAACAAGAAAAAAAAAAATCAAAGCATTTCCGTAATTATTACCATGTTCATGTATTTTCTGGAGTATCATCATCATACAACTTTACTACACAGATTGAATCTGGAATAGCTTTAATACAGCATGATGAATTCTCTCATTTCTTCAACCAAAGTTAATATCAAGTATGCTCATTTAAAGCTCATTAAGAAATTTCTCCATTTACAGAAACTGAAACTATGTAACATTAGGTTTTATACATATATTCAGTCTATAAACAAAAAGCAGTGGTGATTTGTTACAAGGAAGAAAAAAAGCAAGCAACTTTTTTTTTTTTTTTCTTTTCATGTGATGGATTTAGGACAATTTCCTTTCAATAGTATATGATTTATGTAAAGTTTAGTAATCACGACACACAAACACTGTATGAAAGCACATAGCTGTCATGGAAATGCTTTCAGAGCATGCAGACAAGCATTAAAACCATTAAGTTTTAATATGAAGGAAAAAAAAGTAATTTTTTTATTTTAATACCTTAGTTACAGAATTTTAGTAATTAACAAGCTAAAAAAATTATCCACACTTTAGGTATACTGTGAGTGTAGGGATCTGCTAATCAATGATGCACTCCACATAAAAACAGTATTCTACTGCTGTTGTTACTAATAGTCATTGCCTTTTAGACAGAAGAATGCAATTTCTGGGTCCTTTGAGATATTTGAAATGAAAGAAATATTGCAGATTCACAGATGATTAAACACAATTTTATTAAATTGAAAAAAAGCATCATGTGGCAGGCCAGGGAAAAAACTCTACAGGTGATGCTTCACTATGGCTGTACATCAGTATTCACTACAAACAAGTTGACAGGTTATGAAGAGAAAAAATAATTTTATTCTAATACATAGACACTAGAGAAGTGAGAAATTTAATTTAAATAAAAATATACTAAAACCTCTAATATATGAGACCTTCTTGAAGAGGAGATAATAAAAAAGAAAATTAAATTCCACAGACATGAAAAAATATGACAGCTGAATATGAAACTTCCAAGTAAAACTGAGTTGGTGGGGTTTTTTTTAGTTTTCAGTTGGGTTTGGTGGGGTTTTTTTTTAGTTTTTTTAAACTGAGACAATGCATCTAATCCGTTAACAGTAGCTTCACAGAGGCATAAGCTGTCATGATTAACCATCAGTAACGTAGCAAGCTGGTAAAAGAAACTTCTACCTTTTTTGTAATGCATAAACATTGCCCAAAACATTTACACAGCATTTCATATTTTTCATTAAATATTCTGCCTGTCTTCACTGAACAGAAAGAAGATACTATGGTAACTTCAGAACTTCAGTACATAAATCAAGCAATTAGGCTGACACAGTTTTGCTGAAAGGTGCAATTAGTCAAACCTTCCAAGTAAGACTCACCTAATCAGTAAGAGGTACGTGATATTAAGCCTTACTGCTATAGATCAAGGACTACTACTTTGTCTCCAGCAGTTACATGTACTGTTGCTGTGTTAAGACTCCTTACAGAGACTGAACTTTACAAAGATGCTATAAATGCCTTGACTAACCGAAGGGAAATTACTGCAGAGATGCAACTAAATAAGGACGCCATTTCGGAAAACAAGCATGAAAACAAAAATGTCCACGATGTAACAAGCTCCAGAAGAAGCTTATAAAATCTGGTTAATGTATATGAGCGCCTAGGAATGGAACTGCAGGTAGGCAATACCTCGAGGATGTTTCACACCTACTAATACATGAAAGCACCTGCAAAAAAAACCTTGAACCTCTGTGTTTGCTTTTGCTGATGCTGCAGACACCTGGGATGCACATTCGAAACCGAGCCAGCAGTGGACACTGCACAGACATCCATCCGTTCGTGGTCTGTGTCTGACGGACCTCTGATGCTGTTTTGTTGCACATACCTTACAAGGGGACCTCAGGAGAGCACATTCAAATAGAACACTTTACTGCCATCAGAACTAGCACGTTAATTTAATTCTACGGACCACCGTTTACCTCACCTAGCACAGCTGGGAACGACCTCTGCAAACACTTAAGGCAGTATCTACTACTGGTTCTTTAAGGCTAAAAATAACAAATATTCCAGACCTACAGATGACAGCACCGAAAAAAAAACGGGATGTCACTGCTGTTCGCAGAGAGGCCACTCACTCCCACGAGCAGTAAAATCCTTGGCACGGTTTACTTCCAGGCGTGGAAAACGCCGTAAGCCAGTTCAGTTTCGCATTCCCAGAGCCA
>NW_008238356.1:410560-420705 GCF_000691975.1 Corvus brachyrhynchos
CCTTCCCAGTATCGCTCCGTACATGCGCTCTTGGAAAGGTACGATTTATCACAGAATGGGTCAGGTTGGAAGGGATCACGGGGGATCATCTGGTCCAACCTCCCTGCTCAAGCCGGGTCATCCCAGAGCACATGGCACAGGGCTGCGAGCATGTTGTTCTTGAATATCGCCAGTAAGGGAGACTCTACAACCTCTCTGGGCAACTTGTTCCAGTGCTCTGTCACTGCACAGTAAGGAAGCTATTCCTCATGTTCAGGTGGAGCTTCCTGTGCGCCCGTGTTTGCCCACTGACTTTTGTGCTATTGCTCGGTACCACCGAGTGGAGTCTGGATCCGTCTACCTGACACCCTCCCTTCAGATAGTCACGGACATTGATAAAATCTCCTCCCAGTCAACTCTTCTCGAGGCTGAGCAGGCCCAACTCCCTCAACCTTCCTTCTTCAGAGAGATACGTCAGTTCCTTAATCATCTCTCTGTTCTCCACTAGACCGATTAGTTTGTCCAAGGGATTTAAATGTGAGATAGCCATAACAGTTTTTTGAATATTTTTCTCATCCAAGCTAGGCAAATGTAGAAATTACTGCATCTGTTGAGCTGTTCAAAAATGGTTGAGCTATTACTGGCATAATGGCTAAAACAAGTTGAATTTAATTTATCTCTCCGAAGAGCTTGACTCCCAGGCTGTGTTCTGGCTTGGGTGTCAGCTGAATCACATTGAAATAACTGGGCCATGTTTGCCCTGAGTGGCTGTGCTGAGGACCCCTGCAGTCACAAGGTTTTTTGAGGTAACTGCCCGGTGTGACCATTCACAAGGCTCCTTGACAGCCACACTCCCAATGCCAGAGACTCTCACTGTTAGAAGGCCCTTCACAGCAGGTGGCTCCAGCGAGCCGATGGGTGCCCTGCCCCCGCTGGGCTTCCTACACACCTCACCTCCTCAGTGTTGCTGAACCTTTGTATTTGATATAGAAATTTAAACCATTGGGGGGAAAGGAATGAGAAAATTGTCAGATATTACACATCTTTTCATTCCTTTATACAGAAATAAAAGAATACTACCTACCACTGCTGACCTTTCCTTTCACAATGGGATATATAAGCCTGCTTACCACAACCTGCCACACCAGCAATGCCTCACATCCACCCCATATGCAGAATAAAATAATTTGCAAAGAAGTAGTTTGCTTTAAAGAAATACACTTCTATCAGGGATGACATTCTTTATTAACACAAGGAAGGGGAAAGAGTAATACTGAAGAAGGTTAACAAAAGACAAAAAATACGCTGTCTAATTCAGGCTTAGGTTCCTCTGAAGTTATTTTGTATTGTTTGGAAAAATTACAGTCTCAGCATTGGTTTCTCAGTTCTTGGATTTAGCATCTTTTTCTATTGAAAAACAAGTAATACGAAAAAAACCCTACATTAGAAAGAGATTCATTGGACCAATGCGCACACCAAATGTAACTGTGTCCATGCACTAATACACATACAGGAGAATATTTATGCAGCTGGCTTTCTATGAATTTCTTACACAAAGCCAGACATATTTCTTATAAGCTATCTCAAGAAAGAAGTGTGAACAAAAGGCTTTATTTTGTGACTTAATCACATATCTTCCTGTTTAGTTGTGGAAAAGCTAGATGTTGAACCCATTTATATTCATGCCTGTCCATTTGCTATTCCAAAGTTGAGCTTTGGAAGTATACGTCTTCAGGATTATCTTCTACCAGTCAGTTTTCCAAAGTAACTTTACTTTGTAAGTCTACAGCTTCTTAGGGTGTAAGTAAAATTTCTTTGTCATATTCAAATATTCTGGTGAAGTCACTCTGAAGTCAGGAGAGCAGAAGTGTCCTAGGTGAAGTACCACTTCTTTGCATCAAAAAGATACAGGATTTTTATTTTGTTACTGCAAAGAAAATTTTATGCTATGATGGATTTTTCCAATTCACAAAGTGTGGGTGAATCTTCCACAGCAATCAGCTAAGTTTGAAGCTCTCCAGCTGCGAAAAACTGCTTGCTGCTGGTGAACTACTAGGCCTAGGGTAGGCAACCATGGATAAGCATGTTTCCTACTAGTGACTCTTACCTACTGAGAAATCCATAGCATTTGCAGACTCGTCAAGGCACAGGGTTCCGTCTTTTTCCCCTTCCTTCCTTTTCATATCCCACAGCTCACTAGCACTAGCAGATACAGTGTAATTTCAAGCCCAGGCTGGAGCAGTATCTGAGAAGTAAGGAACAGAGTGCATCAAACAGTGTACCATCTGTGGGGAATCCATCTAGTCCCATGAACCAAGTTTTCTCCCTGGCATTTGCACAGAATTTGGGAACTCTGTCTACATACACGATACAATCAGAGCCACCTGGACAGCAGTTTTTCCGCTTGAGTTTTTTATTTGTTCTTCTGATCTCCATTGAAATCAATTAGTAATCACTCTACTTTTCCCCTTTTTGTAATCAAAGCTTCTGATACCTTGATGGCACTTCACACCTGTAACAAAGCTGTTTAACGTCTGGCTGGATGTTAGCAACCAAGTTTCTGGGCTCCCTGCTCATAGAATTTCTGCAAACTGAGGCTGGAGGCCACAGACTTCTCTGTGAGTATGAGAGATTCCATGTCGGCTTTCTGCTGCCCTCTGTGTGAAGGCTGCTCAGACTTGTACTGAAGTGACTCAGCACCTCACAGGTCTGCCAGGATGGCAGGTCATCTTCGAGTTAGGTGTTATCCTCTTCTTCAGGACAATCACGAGCAGCCTTCTCAGTCACATCTTAGAGTTCAAGGAAGTAGATTTGCTCATTTAAAAAAAAAACCAGTGTAAAAGATGTTTATCCTTGTTTTTACTCTCCTCAAATACATCTAATTTCCAGTGTCTAATGAAGTTACATAACTTTAGTCATACTGCCATGATTTTATGCATTTTCCTGCTCATAAATATGAATATCCTTATCCTTGTTTCTTCCGTGTTGCAGATAGTGCTTTCAAAATGGTTTTAACTCAAAGCATGGAGTGCAGTGAATAAAGCAGGATGTGAACCTGTGAACCTCTTTAGTGTGTTTCCAAAAACCCAAAAGCCCAATGTTACAGGGCTTTCAAAAATTTTTAACTATTTCCTGGAGAATTTTAGAATATAACTGCAGCAAAACCACAGGGATGCCTTATTTCTAAATCTTTCAGAGTCACCTGCTTTTGAATCTCCTTCAGAATCAGCTGAATCATGGTGGAATGTTTGCTCTACTCAGTTGCACTGAGGCTGACCTGCTTAAGGATTTTGAAACCCAAGGACAAAACCAGATTTTTTTACCTGATCATGCTATGCAATAAAAACTCCAAGATCTTCTTATCAGTAAAACACTTCAGCTAAATTTTAAAGCCAGTTTTTGCAGTTCAAGGAACAGACTAGAGAGTAATTATATTCTTCCTGTCATCATCAAAGGAGTGCATTCAGCGGCTTGGTAGATAGAAGCTTTAGAAGTCCAGGAGCCTTCTTAGCACTTTCACTGAGAAGACCCTGATCTTCAAGCTTTATCCAAAATTGTAGTCTAACATGGCAGTAGACAAAACATGTCTCTCTAATATATTTGGCATGTTGGCAGATCTTCTAGTTGATTAAAAGAACTTACGAAGTACCATGCTTAACATTATGAATACTGTCTTTATACTTCATTTAAATATATATAATTTACACCAGATTTCTGAATTTGCATTTCATTTTACATTTGGTAAGTCATTCATAAACACTGAAAAGCAATATGACATAGAAAGAAAATCAGAATTGGAAATACTTTGTTGGCATGTGCAAAGTAATACATGTGTCTTACGATCTGGAAATAGCTTTGCAGAATAAATTTAAATCTGACACTGAGCGTGTTTTGTTACATGTCCTTGCCTTTTTCTTTACTCATCGAAGTATGTGTCAGGCAACACAAGGCATTACAAATAAAGCCCTGATTTCAATCAAAACAAATTTACTGTCAGAAATTTTATCTTGGTAAAGGGTATAATCTTCTTTTTGAGCAGATATGAAGTAAAGTAGACTACTTACATGTCTAGTAGGCATGGTTCTGCTTTATTTTGAGCAGGGATATTAGGATGAAACCCATCAACTGATCCCAGAAGTTATGATGGACTCTTCCCTTACTTCTTGTCATTTTTAACTCACTTTTATACTACTTCTTTACAATTTGGTGGAGCTTGAGTACATCTTACTCAGTGAGGGGAGGCTGTACCTTGGCAGCAGATATCTCAGTACAGTACCAGACATAACCTTGGGACAGGGGCATGTGTCAGTCCAAGGAGAGTGATTTCTCCACAGTTGCTGATTCAACAGCAAGACATCTTTCTTTATCTCACTTGGTTTTCAGCTGCTGTGCAGCTTATCAGCTAGAAAGTACCACCAAGTTCCTCCCTCCTCTCCAAGGGTGTCAGCAGAGCCTGGTCATGGTGTCTCCAGTCTGCCCTTTATTTAGTTACCCTGAGACTGTATTGTGTGTGGGAGGTCAGATATGCTGGCTACATTCCATCCAGGGAGTAGCAACTGTATTTTCCCCTGTGGTTTCCATAACATTATCTTTTTACCCTATCATCTTCCCACACAAGCAGTATTCATGGATTTGCAGTTTATCTGTCCTTCTCAGAGCAGACATATATCCAGGCTTGGCAAGTGGAAGGAGAGATGGTTTTGTTTGAGGGAATGATGTAGAATTTGTTGTGAATTAAGAGCCTGCAAAAGGAGATAAAAAGATCTGAATGGAGACTGATACAGTATGGAGAGGTCCTATAGACATGTAGCTGGGGGTTTTTTCAAAAAAAATGAGTACAAAAAAGCGATGCTGATGTGTAATTCCAAACCTATGGATGATGGTTTCAGACAGACAAAAACTTTTGACACTTTTTTTAGTAATAGCAGTAATTTTTTCCATCAAATTTGTTTAAAGAATTTACAGTTTTATACATATATATATAATGAAAAACAGTCAGTCCATCCAAAAGTTCACAGATAAAGGATCCCTTCTTTGTTTTATACCATTCGAGAGATACTGTCTCCACCTTTATTTCTTGCTCCACTACTTTTCTAGGTCTTTGGTTACTGAAGCCTGTCAAAGCATCTTTTACGCCTTTTAAGTATGCAGTTTCACTGAAGCCCAAGTATTATTATATAAACAGAAAATTGGAGTTGACAGTGAAAAGGAAATGAGTGAAAGGACTACTTAGTTTGAACACACACAGTACAATAATTGCTTCACTATTAAAGTGCTATTAAAGCACTTGAAATTTCGAGACCTTTCATACTTTGAGTTGTTAGACCCATCAAACTTATTCCTACTGTATTTCTTGTAAAATTTGCAGGATTTTGGAGGCCTATCCTGACCCTTACTTTTCCAGTGTAAGTAAAATATGGAGAAAGGACAACTCTAAAGAGTTCCAGTTGAAAAAAAGAAATGTAGAAAAAGAGCCAGCAACTTTAGCAACTTACCTTAAAAGTGGCGCATCCCTGGACTATCACACATACTCTTGGGTTCCCAAAAAGTCAAGTTCTGCAGTAGCATTTGTTTTACTGACTGGTTTTGGAAGAGCAGCATTAGTGTCTTTCCAAGTGATTCCCTTATTAGCAAAGTAAACGGAGTGTTGCCAATTATTTGAGTAGAAATGGCATCAGGACACCAATGGGGCAACTTTGAATACTAAATACAAGCAATCTGTATTTGACATGACAAATTTGCATAAGAGAAGCCAGCATAAATACAATTAGTCAGAGGATACAGATACTATTGACAGAACTGCTCAGGGTACGCTACCTGACATTTTATATGACTCAGATCTCTTTTTGACACAAAGGGCAGGTATATGTTATTTCCTTACTTTTAAGAAATCAATTCACAGAACTTAGTGGCCATCCTCATCTACTTGTTTTTTTTATTATAGCACAACTCCATGTATTCAGTCACAGTGTACATTCCCGTTGTGCTACAGAGACAAATACCTATGGCATGCTGCATATCCTGCTCAACATGTGGAAATTTTTCTCTCTTCATGCATGATATGTAATTATTGAACACTTTATTTGTGTTTTAATTAAACCCTAAGCACTGGTCTTCAATGAAGCCTGCACTTCTGTGCTGCATTCACACTTCTGTTGTGCTACTGAACCTCAGTCAGGTGATACCATTGTGCTAATGCAACTGCACACTTGTAATGCTCAAGGTTGGTAGTAGCAGTAGTAGTTGAACAGTAGTCTGTATGCTAGATTTAATCTGTAAGACTCTTTAGTCTGCTAAATGCATGTCTTGATAGGGGAAAATAGGAAGGAAGGGAGGCAAGAGAGAAGGTAGGTGTGTGGTGTCAGATCTGAAGGTCAGCAAATGGCTAAATATTTTTCCACCTGTTTCAGTTGACCAAATGTCTAGGTTTAATCCCAGCTGGCAACTAAGCACCACTCACCTGCTCACTCTCCTGCAGCAGGATGAAGGAGAGAGTCACAAGTGAGAAAACTCATGAGTTAAAGACAGTTTAATGGGCAAAGCACAAACCGTGCCCACGAGCAAAGCAAAACAAGGAATTCATTCATCACTACCCATGGACAGACAGGCATTCAGCCACCTCCAGGAAGACAGGGCTCCATCACACATAACAGTGACATGGGAAGACAAAAGTCCCCCACTTCTTTCATCTTCCCCAACACCATATGGACTGGAATATCTCTTTAGTCAGTTGGGTTCAGTTGTCTTGGCTGTGTCCTCTCCCAGCTCCTTGTGCATCCCCAGCCCACTCACCAGTAGGGTGCTGGAGAGGAGCAGAAAAGGCCCTGACACTGTGTAAGCCCTGCTTAGCAGTAAAGAAAGCATCCCTGAGTTAGCAACACTGTTTCCAGAACAAATCCAAAACATAACCCTATATAGCTACTGTGAAGAAAATTATCTCGGCCAAAACCAGGACACCAAACCAGAAATACGAACCTTTATCGTGAAGTGTGCATTGCTGGGACTGTTTTGCAGAAAAGAAAGAGAGAGTGGCAGAGCTCAAATGCTACTGGGAAGTCTTAACCATAATGGAGCCTCTGGATATTGAAGTTGGCATTTGGTTTTTTACTCACAAGGTTGCAGGAGTCAGAGCAAATGAGCGATTTTTGCTGGTTATGTGAAGGACAATTGGAATGGGAGAGCTCTCCTTGTTAAATGATGGACGTGGTACCATCTGGTGGCTATATGCAGATTTTTGTGAATAGTGTTGGATTGATGGGCTCAAGCATTTTATGGTAGTTTATGTTCAACAAATAGTTACAGTTAACATTCATAATTTTAAATTATTTTATGTCCCTTTTTAAATTAAGTGCACATGGAAAATGTGAATTCTCACAACACAAAGGTAATTGCATTTGGAGTTGGGTAAATGCAGTGGAATTCGTGTTTGGAAAGCACCTTTGGCAGCCCAGCTGTCATCCAGCATTGAATGGGTGTCTTCTATATGGCGTTAGATAAAGACTGTAATTTTCCCATGTTGTTTATTCTTAAGTACCATATGTAAAAGAGAAGATAGAACTTACTGCAAAGATATTCTTGCATGTTTATCTACAGAATAAATAAGGCAATATAGATACTAAAGATAATTTCTAGAATTCCTAGGGATTAATGCCACATTTGTGCCCCCTTTTGAAAAGTCATTGATACTGTAGTCTTTGGAAAGTTCCTGAAGACAGGCCCTTGCAAACCAGTTCTTCAAAGTAACATTTGGATGTGAACCATGACTACCCCTGCTGAAATGGGGTGCCAACTTAGCCATCTCTGCTTAGTCCTGAGGCACTAGAGCCATCACTGCTATGCCTTGCTTTCTGGTCTTTCTGCGCTGTTACTCACTCTGTGGTTCTAAATGAAGATACTTTGACTCCATGGCTCAAATGGCAAATCTGAACCCTGTAGTTCCTCTGTATGAGCTTTTACATAGGAAATGGGTGTATGTGCACTTGTACTCCAATGGCCTTTAGAGAGACCTCGACAAATTAGAGGGCTGGGCAATCACCAGCCGTATGAAGTTCAGCAAGGGAAAGGGACAGGTTCTGCACCTGCGGTGGGGCAATCCTGGGCATACAGATAGATTGGAGAAGGAGGTGTTGCACAGCAGCCCTTCAGAAAGGGACCTGGTGGTCCTGGTTGACAGGAAATTGAACAAGACTCAGCAGTGCTCTGGCAGCCAGGATGGCCAGCCATGTCCTGGGGGGCATCAAGCACAGCATCGCCAGCCTGGCAAGGAGGGGATTGTCCCACTCTGCTCTGCGCTGGAGCGGTCTCACCTCTAGTCCTTTGTATAGTTTTGGGCACTGCAACACAAGAAAGACATTAAACTACTAGAGAGCATTCAAAGAAGGACCACAAAGATGGTGAAGGGCCTTGAGGGGAAGCCGTGTGAGGAGTGGCTGAGGTCCCTTGGTCTGTTCAGCCTGGAGAAGAGGAGACTGAGGACAGACCTCATTGCAGTCTACAGCTTCCCCATGAGGGGAAGAGGAGGGGCAGGCATTGATCTCATCTCTCTGTGACTAGTGACAGGACTCAAGGAAATGGCATGAAGCTGAATCAGGGGAGGTTTAGATTGGATATTAGAAAAAGGTTCTTCCCCCAGAGGGTGCTTGAACACTGGAACAGGCTTCCCAGGAACGTGGTCACAGCACCCAGCCTCTCTGTGTCAAGAAGCATTTGGACAATGCTCTTGGGCACTCAGTGTGATTCTTGCTATGTCCTGCATAGAGCCAGGAGTTGGACTTGATCCTGCTGGGTCCCTTCCAACTCACCATATTCTATGATTCTCTGATTCTCTGATTCTGAGTCAGCAGGCTTAGAACCTCTTTCATAGAGTTGTCATCCAGGTTTTTTATGAATATTCTGGCCTGGCTTGTACCATCTGTGTGATGCTCGCAATTGATTTCTCACAAGCTGGAGTCCCCCATAAGGACAAGGGCAGTTGACTTGGAGGTGTCCTTTAGTTCCTCAAAGAATAATTTGTCGGCATTATCGTCCTGGCTGGCAGGTCTATAGCAGACTCCCACAATGACATCCACATTATTTGTTAGTCCCTGATTCTTACCCAGTATCTCTCAACCATGCCATTGCCAATTGTGAGCTCCATACACATTTTATCCTTGTCATTACATAAAATGCCACCTCCCAGCCTCTTCTGCCCTGCCTGTAATCATCCAATAGGGCACTTCTATCCCACCATAAAAGTGATTTATTGAAAATATTATTTTCAAACTGAACAGGGTAGGTCTGAAGTGATCACCATGCTAAAGATAATTATATCCTCGGAAATTGTGGTGTGTTATCATGCATGCATTTTGGATTACCAAACCATTAGCTTGGTTGTATGTACACATTAATTAGCCTATTTTCCTAGAAATAAAGGTCCTAGGCTATTTGCACATCTAGCCTATTTGTAATTAGCTGGCAAGCCCTTGTGTCATTGTTTTGTACTCTCATGTCATCTGGGGTTTTGAACCTCAGAATTTAGGGCGTTGTCTCTCATTTCATACCTCTGCTCAATTCTAGTTGATCTGGTCCTTGGAAGCTGCTTTAGAATTCTCTAGATTTCCCCTTCCACCTCTTCTAGTACTGCATTAAGGTTGACCTTCAGTGTCCAAAAGCATACTGTGCTCTGAGTGTCAAAAGGGCTTAAGCCCAAAATGTGTTTTACTTTGTTTTGGTGTTGTTGTTGCTAAATCTAGTTTTTATACAAATTTAAAATATCTGTACATATAATACATTAGAAAGACTATACATGTGTGTCTTGGTTTGAAAAACAGATGTCTGCTAAGGAAGGCAGGAGCCCCCCTTGGAATGGCAGATGCAATCCCCCTTCCCTCCGAGTTATTATAATTTTGAAATCAAGGGGCTTTTAGGCAAAGATGTGGGAAATAGGAATAAAAGTTCTTTACTATTATATATCTAGATGTGTATAACCAGTCAAACAACAATAACTCTGGCAGTAACAGCAAACAATCACAAACCCAGTCCCAGCCTTCTCGGCTGTCGGGCCCTTTCCCCTCGGGTGCAGTTCCGCTCGCAGCCGGCAGGGGCGCTGGCGGCTCCTGGTGAGCAGGGCAGGTGCGATGGTTCCCCCGCGGCTGCAGGGGGCGCTCCGGAGCGAGCTCGGGGAGCAC
>NW_008238356.1:420831-434906 GCF_000691975.1 Corvus brachyrhynchos
GGCCCGGCTCCCAGCGGGGCAGGGAAGGCGGGCTTTGGGATCGCGGGGCTTCTCCAGCCGAAGGAAAAGCAGCCGAAGAAAGCAGCCTCCCTCTCTGTCCTAATGCCAGAGACCGACCCCCCACACACCCAGGTGAAAAAAAGGAGAAGCCAGCTACTTTGTTTTTCTTAAGTACCCAGCTATTTGCTCCCCTAGCAACACGAATGGGGAAAATTCCTTTAACAGAAAGAAAACCCAAGAGAGCTCCTAAAAACCCAACAATGTGTATCATAAATGGCATTATATAGTAATCCACATATGTCACTGAAAACATACCAAATACATTATTTTTAGCATCTATGCAATACAATTGCATTATCAATAGTTTCTTCTAATTTCTTCTTCTTTTTTTTTGTGCTGCCAAAACTTCATGTGTGTTTTTTGAAGAATTAGACCTGTAAGATACGAACATTTTTATGGAATTGGGAAGTAGATTACTGACATTTAATTTTGTGTTTGTACCAAAGAAGTATTTGGGTTTGAAGAGAAGTACTTTTTGTGGATTTTTATGAAACCAGAAGATGGCAGCAAGTGTTGATTAGAATTTTATGCCACTGAACCTCTTCACACCTTCAGAGCAAATCAATATTCTTTTTAATGCAAGCATTTGCTTTGAATGTGATGTATAACAGAAAAGAGCTAATTTACATTTGTATCAATACCATTATTCTTGCACAGGGAAGTGAGAGTGCTAATCCATTTCAAACAGGTTTATTCATTTGAAAAGACTAATGCTGTGAGGGGCTGTTAGTGTGCATATGCCAAAGAAATAATGCGGTGATCTGTTGAACACATAAATACAAATGCGCATGTATAGAGACAGTTTTTCTTCATACTGCCATCTCTGGAGCTTTTTTGCAGCACGTGTTTGAAAGATAAATGCTGTTTCTCAGCAGTCATATCAACAGTTAAAAGTATTAATGGTGATGGAAGATAACCTTATATGTTGATTTCAGGATAGCTCAGAATGAGGGTAGTGCTTCCATTGGTCTTGATAGGAACACTTAAAACTGAGGTCTAATTCTTCTCAGTGTGTCAGCCTGTTTCTAGTTTGGCAAGGTAGATAGGACTGAACCAGCAGGTAGAGGTGCAGGAGGTTTAATGCTTTGTTTCTGGATTTTAATTTGAGTACTGTGTATAATGTTAGCTTGTGGAAAGGTGGTAATAAATACAAACTATACTCTCTGCACAATTTTATTAGAGTAGCACGCTTGGCCAGAGCAACTCATTGGAATAATTTTAAATCCTTCTGGAAATGACCTACTGGACCACATATCAAAACTAGTTTTGAGTAGACAGCTTAACAGATCTGGGTAAAGTTCAGGAGAGAAAAAGTGCACCTGATTTAATATGAATTACAGTGTATCAGAGACGAGCTGGGAGAAAAATACTGTGAACTTCACACATCATTAAATAGTAGTTCTGTCATATAAGCATCCTTCAAAGTCTTTAAATTTAACGAATTGCAGTGTAACTATTTTGAAGTAAGGTTTAAGTATCATCAAAAGTGACCTGGAAGCCACTTACAATTTGAAAAGCCTGCTGAAAATCTTGCCTCATCCAAGCCTTCATAAGTGTAAAGAATCTTAATTTATTTAGTTTCTCCTCAGACAAACCATCCCATAACTTTGATTATGCACATTGTCTTAGTTTTGTTTTTCCAGTTTACCTGTTCAAGGTGCAGGTGAGCCATGAGTGAATAGTGGTTTTTTCAGTGACTTAGTAATGTTGCTCATATTCTTTTTCTATTAAATCGTGACATTTGACTTGCTTTTCTGTATCTGCTGGTAGCCCAACAGGCATACAGTGAGGGAAGGCAATGAAAGCAAAATACAACCGTGGAACTGATAACGGAACATTTTTGCATGTTGCAACTGCATGTTCAGGAATTCATTTCACTTCTAAATAGAACAGCTGGGAAAGTTTTATTATTTTTCCTCTGTCCAATGGGTAGAGTAGTAGGAAAAAAAATGGACAAAACTCGTGAACTCCAAGATAAACTAGGTGGCCATACTAAAATTACAGGAATAATAAGAAAAAAGACCATATTTGTTGGATAGGTGTCTGTAAGAAAGATTCTGTGTTAACACTGCTCAGGGGAACATTAGTAAGAATTGTTGAGGGATCTGAATGCCATCCATCTGGTAGAAAAACAGATCTATAAAATAGTGGTTTGAAAAGTGTAAATATTCAAGTGTCTTAAATGACAGTATCACCCATCAATATTATAAGATTGAAGAAGAGTAAGGATTGTTATACCTATCTGATATAAAAGATAGGTCATACTGAAAATTAGGTATGATTTATTTCCAAAATTAAATTCAGTATAGGAAGTACCTCGACTTTTTAATTGATCCTTCAAGACCTTTCTGGTTTAGAGACAAGTTATAGTAATCAGATTTAGACAGGAAGTAATTAGAGATTTTTTCTGGTAGATCAGTTAACTGGTTTGATCAATTGAATCAATTGGTTTGATTCTCTGGTTCACTGTGTGATTGGTGAAACTGTGAGAAACTTCTCTCGTTTCCTAATATAACAATGATGTAACAATTATTCTAAAATAAACCCATTACCCCAAATAAATATGCAGGTCTAAGAATATGTTCTTTGATAACATGTATTGTGTTATCAACCAATAAACCAGCACTGTTTAAGATTTTCTTGGCAACATGGACAGAGGGATCAAGTGCACCCTCAGCAAGTTTGTCAACAATACCAGGCTGTATGGTACGGTCAATATACTGGAGGGAAGGGATGCCTTTCAGAGGGACTGTGACAGGATTCAGGCATGGGCCCAAACAAATCTGATGAAGTTCAACAAAGTGCACGGTCTTGCACCGGAGTTTGTGCAATCCCAAGCATAAATACAGTCTGCGTGGGAAAAGCATTGAGAGCAGCCCTGCGGAGAAAGACTTGGGGGTGTTTGTGGACTAAAAGTTCATTGTGTGCTCACAGCCCAGAAAGCCAATTGTATCCTGGGCTGCATCAAAGGCAGCATGGCCAGCAAGGCAAGGGGGGGGATTCTGCCCCTCTGCTCTGCTCTGCTCTGGTGAGACCCCAGCTGGAACACTGCATCCAGCTCTGGGGTCTCCAGCGCAAGAAAGATATGGATCTGCTGGAACGAGTGCAGAGGAGAACCATTAAATTGATCACAGGGCTGGAACACCTCTCCCATGACCACAAGCTGAGAGAGTTGGGGTTGTTCAGACTGGAAAAGACAAGACTCCAGGAAGAGGTTATAGCAGCCTTACAGTACCTGAAGGGGGCCTGCAAGAAAGCTGGGGAGGGATTCTTTACAAGGGCATGTATTAGTAGGACAAGAAGAAATGGCTTTGAGCTGAAGGAGGGCAGGTTTAGATTAGATATTGGAAGAAATTCTTTACTGTGAGGGTGGTGAGGCACTGAACAGGTTGTGCAGAGAAGCTGTGAATGCCCCATCCCTGGCAGTGTTCAAGGCCAGGTTGGGTGAGGCACCGAGCAACTTGGTCTGGTGAAAAGGATCCCTGCCCAAGGCTGCAGGGCTGGAACTAGGTCATCTTTAAGGTCTTTTTCATCCCAAACCATTCTATGATACTATGAACATATTATACACAATGTGATTTATCCTTCAGACAAGTCTATCTGGAGGCATAACTAGAAGAAATGTCAAATAGGACTATTAACACCTTTAGTCATCTGCTGCTGTGGATAGTCAGCAGTTAAATGCCCTTTTTTCAAAATTAATTACTGTATTCTTTATTACTGCATCAAAACACTGAGTGTTTTCTTCAAAACTAAGCATCTGAAAGAGTGGAAAGGTGCATTTTCAAAAGTTTGTGACTGCTGTTAAATACAAATTAGCATTTAGTGCTTTGTTGGCTAACTCAATTTCTTTGAAGCATGCTTCTTGCACCACAGTGGGTTCCCAAAATTTATTCATTTATTTGACATATTTTCTAGTGCTGTTCAGTCACCAGGAGAAACAAGAGATAGGTAATTGAGAGTGAATATCAAGTAGTGTTAAGACTCCTCAGTTCATAAAGTTGATAATTTTTTGTGTGATTACATTTGTCTGTTTATAGCTGGTACAGTTTCTGGTCTCCCTCTTTACAAATCTTTAAAAGAAGAACATGTATTACTCAACAAATACCACATCTACACCAGCGCTGTTGTATTTGCTTCTGAATAACTACAAAATTGCAGAAATGAAGACAAGTTAGACCTTGATTTTGAAGGCATATTTTTTCTAACCAAAAAAACCCCCAGCTCACATAATAAATTCAAATCAGTGAAGCATGAGAACATCTCAATTGATTTCTTAACTATATGAATGATGAATTCAGATGTCTAGTAACGTTTCGTTGTTCTGTCCTTCTATTTTTGGTTTATCTTATTGATCATTACCATTATTACTCTCTTACATAGTCTTTCCTATTCCCATTCAAATTAATTTCTTAGTACACAGTGGAATATAAAGCCTCTGGAGAGTGATTCACTTTTGTAGTAACAGAATTGCTTTTTGGATTACTTAATCGGTAGGGCGATAATGATACAAGCAAATGCACCACAGCCTCTGTTATTCAAATACATCTACACAGAAAACTGGTTTTACCACCTGAGAATATTATACATTTGAAAATAAATTTTAAAAATGTTTTAAGATATAAGTGTTCCATTAAATGTATGCCAGTGACATTGAAATAAATTTATCATCTCTAGCTGCACTACTAGAAAAGACTAGAAAAGATTTTTGTCTTTGCAGAACATACAGAAGTGTCAAAAACCTAGAAAGCCCCTTTGGCCAATATTAAAACTCTTCTGTATTTTCTTGATACCAAATTTATCTCAGTGAGGAGGTATACTTTAAGAAACAGTATTGTTATATGTACATTCACATTTTTTAGCTTGTGCTTTTTTCCCAGCATGCCAATTGCAAGAAGAAATCTCAGGTCTGCCGTCCAAATGTGTTATTAAGGCTGGCATTATTTTTTCATCTCTTTAATAACACATATTTTTCATTTTAAATACATTTCAGTTGCCCACATCCCAACAAAACTTTGTTGCAAACCATCAGTCATTTATACTTACTGTACAAAAATTCATGTCCTCACACAGCTACTGGCTGCCCAAGATTTTCCTCCACTCTCTTTGTATCTTCTTCAAGTATCTTTCTTAATTTATCTTGTTGGAATTCTTTCCTAAATATTCAAGGTTTCAAAAGCATGAGTGAAGTTCTCTTCTGTAGTCTAATGATTTATTTGCAGCTTTGGTGTTGGTGTCTCCTGCAAGGCAGCTGAGTATTGTACCAGCTTACAAATTGCAGTAACTGATCTTTAGATAGATGTGAGACCAAGTTAAAAACAATGTTATGAATCCTCTTGTTTCCAAAGCAAAATTCTTTTCACTATTTTATTTAAATGATTTCCATGTATTTTTAGTGAGGAAACAAATTTGGAAGTTTCACCTGTTGATTTTGTAGAGGATCATGCTGTGGTCAGACTACTGAATGATGGAGAAGTAATGCTGATAGGAAATTCATAATGAAAATGGGTGAGGGCCTGATTCTTTACAAATTCCTTCTTTTTCACGTCACTTTTATTTCTCAGACTTGTCAGCACTGTTATCCCAGCATTGTTAAGTGTTTGCTGGTTGTTTAATTATGAAAGATTGATAGTATGAAATAGTTGGCATTTGCTAGGTCCCTAAGCTGCTTCTATTAGATCTTCTGTAATAATGTTTTACCCCTATTCTGTGTTTGCATGCATTCTTGGCAGTTCCTGCAATCAATTTGCTCACAAAAGAATTTTGATTTGTTCTATATTCAGTTATGACTTCTAGTTAATGAACTTGGAAGCAATTGGTGCTGAAGTACATTTCCTGGCACGGACTTTGGACTGCAGAATGTATTCTTCCCCAGCACTGAAGCCTTACAAATTAGCATGTAGTGATAATGTATGATAATGTAATAAATTTAACATCAATATTTAAGGATATTTATTATCCTTTCAATTTTCCCAAGTTTCAGCTGAGGTATTACTGTATAATCTAACCAGAAAAAAAGACTCTTTATTTTGCATTGGTATATGGTCTTCCATGTAGCATGCATAGCTACTTGGCTTCTGGAGTTTATGTAGTCTCTACTGCTTTTGTGTACCTATCAAATTGTATCACCAAGAACCAAATTGCAGCTTGTTCTGGCAACAGATAAAACTGCCTAACAGTGTGGAAAGAGATTATTCTTGTCTGACACAACTCTTGCCTGTCTTTAGACCTGTGACAGATAAACATATTAAAAAGAAGCTTGATTTTCTAGTTTTTTCCTGACACAACTTCACTGCTAAGTGCATGGAATATTATGTATTTTCTCTGGGAGTATTTAAGTATGAGTTTCTTCTGTGTGGATGTCAGCTGTTTCAAATGCAAGAATATATTTTGTTGCATTTCTAGGAAAAAAAACCAAAACCAGACCTCTGAAAATCCTGGAATTTCATGTTGAGAAATACCTTACAGTTTAATTTATTTGGAATTCAGGTTTGTTTAAATTTATTTTCCCCAGGACAAGAAAAAAAAAAAAAAAAGGGGGTTTTTTTCCTAAATTCAAAACATGTACCTGTATCTTCTAGCCTGAAGGTAAAGACAAATCCCTGCCTTCCTTCTATGACAAGAGGTCATGTAGCAGACATAACCCTTTCACAAATTAATGCTGAAATTGGCAATATGAGCCCACAATTGCCAAGGAGCAATTTTTTGTTACTTCATGTTCCAAATGAGAATGAGAAAACCAGCATATGGTGGGTTGACCACATGACTGTCCACCAGATGCCCATGAAGCTGCTTTATCATCACCCCTCCCAGCTTCACAGAGGGATAAAAATACAATGAAAGGGTCATAGGATGACATAAGAAGAGGAAGAGATCACTCACCAATTACTGTCACAGGCAAAACAGACCCAGTTTGGGGAAACCACTTTATTACCAAACACAGCAGAATAGGGTAATGAGAAATAAAACCAATGCTTAAAACACATTCCACCAGCCAACCCTTCCTTCCTCACAGGCTCAACTTCACTCCTGATTTCTGCTACCTTCACCCTCCCAGTGGCACAGGGCAACAAGGAATGGGGGCTGTGGACCCTCACATGCTGTCTCTGCTGCTCCTTTCTTCTCACATTCTTCCCCTGCTCCTGTTTTTCCCACAGCAGGCAGTCCTCCACAGCCTTCTCCAGAATGGGTCCTTCTCCTTCCCAGGGGCTGAAGTTCTTCACAAACTCCTTCAGCATGTGTCCCTTCCATGTGGTGCAGTGTTTTGAGAACACATTGCTCCAGCATGGGTCCCCCTGCAGGGACACAACTCCTGCCAGAAAATCTGCTCCAGTGTGGGCTTCTGTCTCCATTAGGCCATCGGTCCTGCCAGGAGCTTGCTCTAGTGCAAGCTTCCAATGGGGTCACAGCCCACCTGCTCCATCATGGGGTCCTCCACGGGCTGCAGGTGGATTTCTGCTCCACCATGGACCTCCATGGGCTGCAGGGGCACAGCTCCCTCACCCTGGTCTCCATCACAAGCTTCAGGGGAATCTCAGTTCCAGTGCCTGAAGCACCTGCTTCCCCTCCTTCTCCACTGACTTTGGTGTCTTCAGGGCTGTTTCTCTCACATATTCTAATTCTTCTGTTTTAGCTGCTTTTTGTGGAGAAGATTTTTTTCTCCCTTCTTAAATAAGAATTTCAAAGGCACTACCAACATTAGTGATGGGCTCTGCCTTGGCTAGTGACAGGTCTATCTTGTAGCTGGCATTGGCTCAGTCAGACATGGACCAACATTCTAGCACCTTCACTCATTCCTTCAGTCCCCCTGCTATCAAAATCTTGCCATACTAACCCAGTAAACAGTATTACAAATATCTTTGGCACCCTTAGATCGAAATATGTCTGAGTCATGTTTTAGGAATACATAATTCTGTGGATTTTAAGTACTTGTACATGTCAATAAATTATAAATGTATGCAAATAAATATTTAGTTGTTCAGAGTTTTATTTCAACAGGTTTCGTTGAGCTTTGTATATAAAATAAATATTTATAAAATAAGATAGTATATATTTTATAATTTTAAAACGATAATAATATATATGTATAAAGGATGCAGCAAAAGCATGTATAAATTCTTTTGAATTAACAGCTGTTATTCATATATGAAACTGAATCTAACGATGCTTAAACGTAAACTTTGGAAATTTGCCATGTATATTAGCTAATTCCAAGTTTAACATTAACAGTACCACGTGAATAAGTAACACTCCATTACGGCATTAATGACATTAATTCACCATAACAATTTGAGCAACTTTCAAATTTGTTTTACAAAGTGAGAGAGTAAGTCAAAACTGAAGAAGACTTCAGCTGTTAAAAGTTGCTTGAAGCCCATTGAGCATGAACCAGACTACTGAATAATGCAGACAAGATAATGAACTGGAGACAAATGAGCCCAAGCCAGCCCCTGCTGAGTGCCAGGAGAATATGTTTATTCGGTAGATTTATTATCTTAACATCTTTTTGCAGTGACCTCCAATTTAGAGAAAAAACACAAAATATTTCTAATCTGTGTGTTTTTATTTGTAACTGCAGGACAATGTTATTTTTCATCTGGAACAAGTGTAAGTAGTTGTCTGTTGAAATAGTAGAATCAGTTTGCTAGGTTCTTCTTTCAGGTATATGAAAGTAATTAAGAATTTGAGTAGGAATCTCAGTCAAGTATGTTCTTGGACAAGCACTTCAGATTGGTAATTTATCTTCAGGGCAACAAACCCAGTAATTTCTGCAAAGGTGTTTTGAGACTTAGTCTTCCTTTCATAGAAAACCTTGCTTTATAAACATTGTTACTGTTATTTTTTCATGTCCTACTATTCTTAAAAAGAAATGGAAGAAAGAGTTGCTTAATACAGGTCATAAGGACTTTCATACAGAATTACCATGTAACTGTATTCTTGAATTCTGTAAAGTATTAATATCACTGGCTGCATTAAGGTTCATTCATCAGAAGCTCTGCTGGGTAGAAGTTCTTTCACTTTGCTCTTCACAAGTACAGTGTAATTAATAATATTTTGTATTCTCTTTTATATCAATTTCCACTTCAGTGATATAATATTTGGAAAATGAAAAAAAGAATTTTAAACATAAAATTGCTTGTTATTTATATAGTTATGAAGCATATAATAAGGCATTGAAAAGCATAAAGGCATTTCCAATTCAAATGTCAGTTCCATATATTTCTCTTTTAACTCCATAAACTACTTAATGTCCACTGCTTTATGGCATTTTTCACTCTCAGGCAGCTCCTAGGTGTACACCATCTTCCTCTTCAATTCCCAGAAATGCATCCTTCCCAGCAGTGAGGCTTTGGGCCAAAAAAAGGAAATGCAGTTAGACCTTTTACCAATTAATGGTTCATCAGCAAAAGAGCTGGTCATGGACGTCTTGAATGCGTCCAGGAGATAAATTTTGTTCACATTCCACAGTGCACTAGAATCATATTTCCATGATCATATGGGATTAGGGCTAGGATTTTATATGGACAGAGAAAATCTGTTGGACATCTTATTTTTTGAGAGCGTCATTGAAATTACACAGTTTTGCAATTAAATCCTCAGTTCTTCTTCCCTAGGTTTAGACATAGAAATTGTAAAAAAAAGACATATGCAAGGATTGCAGTAACACTTTTTTTTTTGCTATCGGGGTTTTTTTCTGCTGATAGGGCTAAAAGAAGCAGAGAGTAATCTCATTTCTTGGCTGCCCTTTCAACATCCAATGAAACCTGAAATCCTTCTGCAGTGAGGTGACTACCTTGGTGGACAAGGGGAGAGCAGTGAAGGTTATTTACATCAACTTTAGATATGTATTTGACACTACCTCTTGTAGCATCATAAAGAAGCTGGCAAAGTACTGTCTAGCTAAGTGGGCAGTGAGATGGATTGAAAACAGGGTGACTGGCCAAGCCCAAAGGATTGTGGTCACTAGTGGTTTACACAGTGGAAAATACTGGGGCCAGTACTTTTTAGCATGTCATCCATGGCCTGGGCATTGAGACAGAGTGCACCTTCAGCAAGTTTGCAGAGGAAGCAAAACTGGGAGGATTAGCATAAACATCAGAGGGACTTTGCCATGCTGGAGAATTGGGTTGGGAATAATCTCATGATGTGTAAAAGGAGGTAATAGAAAGATTTGCCTCTTGAGAGAAATGCATCCCCATGCCCAGGACATTTTGGGGGCTGTTCAGCTGTAAAGTATCTTTGCAGAAAAAGACCTGAAGGGCAGTGGACACCGAGCTGAAGTTGATCAACAGCCTCTGGAGCTGCAGTAGGCTGGCTGTTGTCAGCAGATTGAGTGAAGTGATCCTTCCCCTCTAGTCAGCACTGGTGAGGTACATCTGGAGTTCTGGGTGCAGTGCTGGACTCCCCAGTAAAGAAGAGATACAAACATACTGGAGTGAGTCTGGTGCAGGGTCTAGAAGATGATAAAGGGACTGGAGCATCTTTCATGTGAGGAGAGACTAAGAGAGCTAAAACTGACCAGGCCTGGAGAGATTGGCTCAGGGAGATCTTAAGCATGTGTGTAAATGATAAATGGGTGAGAATGAAAAAGAGGGAGCTAGGCTCCTTTTACTGGTGCCCACTGACAAAACAAAAGACTATAGGCACAAATTTTTAAAAAATGGCATTTCTTCTGAACATAAAAGTATTTTTATGTTGTGAGGATGGCCAAACACCAGCAGAGATTGCCCTGAGAGGCTGTGGAGTTTTAATCTGTGAAGAGATTCAAAACCCAGCTGGCCTCAGTCCTGGACAACAAGCTCTTGAGCAGTAGGTTCCATGTGATGATCTCAAGATGGCCTTTTCTGAATAATTCTCTGATTCTGATCGTTTTTGGGAAAGGTGGGAACAGTATGCTTTTTTCCTTGCTTATATACAATGTGTGTGTGTCGCTATTTTTTTGGAAAACAGAAGCTCAGCTACTAAATTCTCTGGGTAGTAGTCATATAGGTATTTATGAGGGCCCAGTAAGAAGGGTGGAAGAGCAGAAGTAGCAAGAAGGAGGGAAGAGGAGAAGAACAAGGAAAAGGAAGATGTATTTTTAGTTCATTTTTTGTTTATTCTACACAGGGCCATCACCAGTTTTTATCAATATGACACAAATTTCAGTTAATTAATGGTATTCAACAAGTTCCTATGAGCCTGTACATATTGAACAATTAATACATTTTAATATTCAAATGAGAAAGTGTTATTTTATATGGCACTTAACATGTATTCATAAATAATCATGCATACAAACATATTAAATCACTAAGAACAGTAATGAGTAATTTTCAAGTCCTAGCAACCAGCAGGATTCAATTGGAATATACTGTTTGGCCTACTTGGCCTTATTAAAACTTTCAAAGAAGGGGCAGCATGTCCTTTTTAATCTGTTTCTCAATGAATAGTAGTAAATAAATGAACATGAGATTGGTGGGTATGACAAATTAATATGCACACTGACATCTTATAAACACCGCATTGCTTAGGGAATTACTATATGAATATATACAAGCAATTATATGTTTTAAATTATTTATTTCATTTTCCAAATAATATACCACTGAAGTAGAAATTGATAAAAAAGAGAATACAAATACAATATTATATCAACTTTTTACTGAACTTATTAACTGGAGGCCCTCTTAATGAGGAAATTAATGAATGAAGCAGTTCATTATGGCTAAGCATTCTTTGTTGTCGTTAAGAATTTGCTGGCATAGACCTGTTATAGTCAGTTTAATTATGATTAATATCTTATCTTGAATTCCATCTCCATTCAGATTTGAGAAACAAATGCAAACCCTATTACATGATCAAAGTTCATAAAATAGGGTAAGCTGCTGATGACCTTATATTTTATTCATTTTCACATTCATATTTATCAGTTTTTATAAGAACTAATGTCAATCTTTCAATACTTTTTTTAAAGTGCATTTATTCATGGTATGTTATACAATCTCTTGTTCTTAGAAGCAGGATCCTATGTTCAAGATGAACTGTCTCAACAGCTTTATTACCCTTTTTCAAATGCAGTAGCTACTATTTATTATCAATTTAAATAACGATAATCTAGTCTTAGTCTCTAAGATTTACTCCAAGTAAGACTTACTAGACTGTCTAATTTAATTTGATTTTATTTAGCCAAAGAACTCATAAACATCAGTGCAAATTGTACTTCAACTGTAATCAAGGTTTAATCTGTCCGTTTTGTGGAGTTTCTTTCTGTGTGTGTGTGTCCATGAATTGACAAATGGGGAGTATGTTTTAATTAGTTTGTGTTTCTAAGGGCCTTTAAGTAATAATTGGCCCACAATTTCCAGTATTGGACCATATATGGAATCAATAAAATCTCATCCACTGATGAGCTAATAGTTCAATCTGAAACAGTTCCCGTACTGTCTTTGGCTGTGTGGTACTGGTTACATTAATATTACCATTTTATTCTCTAATTTCCTTCACAAAATACCTAAAAAAATTGTACAGTCAGACTCTCCATCTTTAATTCCTCTTCCCTTCAAGTCTCCACCTTTCCAGAGAATTATACGTCTCAAAACGATGAAATGTGTTTGACTTTCATTAAATATGAAACTGAAAGAACTGGATGGTTCGTGGTAACTGAAAGATAAATTGAGTGCATATATGAGTCGTGCTCTAGAGAATGTAGGAAGCAAATCAGTAGTGCCCCGGCTTTAGTGCTTCCATTGCTCACACAAAACTTTGTTTTCTCTTGCAGAGTTTCAAAATAAATTGTTTTGCCATTCCTACAAAAGTTGACATATGGGATGTTTTGAAAACAAAAAACTGAAAAATTTTCACCTAGTTCTCATATGTATTAAGATAAGCCAACAGTAATATGAAGATAAAAATACAGTCTTTAGAACCCTTATAAGAGCCAGACTCTTAACTGTAAGGGGAATTGGAATCTGCAACTTCTTTTTCATGTAACTTCTAATAATTCTTAAGATGTTATTAATATGAAAATAGTGAATTGATACTGTGCATTGTCTTTAACTAGAATGCCCTCTTAGTATTTGAGAACAGGGACTTGACCTATCCAATTGGAAATTGCTTTACCTAAATTTACCTACATTGGGAGGATTTTCTCAGTCACAAGCATTTAGGCTGTGTTTTATTGGTTTTGTGATGTGCTTTTTAACACCAAAATGTTGTGAGTTCAGTTCAAGTTGTCTCAACTGCGTTTGGGACCAAAATCTTCTGAAATCCCTCAAATTTAGAGAATGTTCTACTGTGTATTTTTGCATAAAAATGAAGAATTTTAATTTTCCCGACCATTTGAAAACCATCTCATTTCACTTCAGATCCCTACTATAACTAGAGACACATGTATCTCATCAGTGTATAAATCTGTGAAACCAAAGTAATCTGTATGAGTGAAAGACTTGAAAGACCACATTTTAATTATGACTTCCCATAGGTATTTGGGGTCATATGTTTAAAAGCATGTGATGTACATGAACATTATGTCTTTCAGCAGTCTCCACTACTGACTTCATGAGTCTGCCCTTTTGAAAAGCATCCTCTATCATATTTATGATGTTGTCTTACTTAAAATGGGTACTAATCTAAGTCTGCTGAAGGCTTGATTGTAATCCTGTGACTGTCCCAGCAGTGAATCCCATGGGGACAACATGGGTTTGACCAATGATTTCTGTGTTTTATTGCTGACTTTGAAACTCCTTTTCAGGCCGTATCTAACTCTTGTCAATCCCTCACACTCAGTATTTTCAAAGTTCTTTCTTTCTTTCTTTCTTTCTTTCTTTCTTTCTTTTTCTTTCTTTCTTTTCTTTCTTTTCTTTCTTTCTTTCTTTCTTTCTTTTTTCTTTCTTTCTTTCTTTCTTTCTTTCTTTTTCTTTCTTTCTTTTCTTTCTTTTCTTTCTTTCTTTCTTTCTTTCTTTCTTTCTTTCTTTCTTTCTTTCTTTCTTTCTTTCTTTCTTTCTTTCTTTCTTTTTCTTTCCCTCCCTCCCTCC
>NW_008238356.1:435061-452036 GCF_000691975.1 Corvus brachyrhynchos
TTCCTTCCTTCCTTCCTTCCTTCCTTCCTTCCTTCCTTCCTTCCTCTTGCTTGCCCTCTTGCTTTCTTTCTTGCTTTCTTTCTTGCTTTCTTTCCCTCTTTCCCCTCCCATTATATCAAATCTCAAACCTTTTTTTGCTTACTCTTTTCCCTATATTGTTCCCATCTGTTTCCACTCTGCCAGTGCTCACAAGCACAGATATTAATTGTATTTCAACTTCCCAATTCTTCCCAGTCACAAGTATATCTCCCTGCCTGTGAAAACTCTACCCACATTCATATAACCTCTAAAACTCACTTTGGCAAATTTGGTTTATGGCAGTTTTTAATCAGTTTTAATTTTACATTTTTAAATAACTATATAGATATATTTTATTTGTATGAATGCTATGCAGTTTATCTATTATTATGCCCCTTCTGATATCTGTAGATAGGTAACAGACTTTTCAGATCAAGGCTCTCTCAGGTATCCAGTTGTCATTATTTATCCTATTCATAGAATCATTTTAATGACAAAGTATCTTAACTATCTGATCACATCATCACCACTCTGCTTTTATGGAAATGTGATGAACATTATGCTAAGAAGCGTTTTCAAAAGATAAACAAACATCATTAGTGCATCCACCTTATTCTGTTTGTAAGATGTAAGATCTCTCCTTTGTAATAACTTATGTAAAAAAATTCTGACTCTAATGTTAGTCAAGGACAGTTCAGAAAATATACAGTCCTAAGGGTGATTGCAAGTCAGAAAGAAATAATTTCCTGGGGTCAAACTCTCCCTTGATAACATTTACTTTAGCCACTTACAATTGTGTAAGATAGGCATGAGCTGCCATCTAAGCATCTAATGACCCTGTGTACCATATTTTGTCCTCAAATAAATCACTTTAAAAGGTCATGAATCAACGTTCTGAAAAGTATAGATTACCCTTACTGATCTAGTACTGACCTACTGTGTAACTGGATGGAAGGACAGAGAAAAATGAATTTAAAAGAAGGTTCCAGCAACTACAGCTGCAGAGGTGAGTTTTGTTGTATTGGAAGAACTGTTGGAAGTGATAATTCCTGTATGCTCTACCAGTATACTCATACTTGGATGTAGGTGATTTTTCATGTCATAAATAAATAGCACAAAGTGAGAAAAATATGACTGGATAACTGCAGCCTAACTTTTCAGTCCTCACCCAAATAGGACTACTGATTTTCTGCTCAATATTTACTGGTATTATGACTTCTAACTGCATCTCTTTATTTATCTCTGTGTATACTGAAAGAAAAAGAGCATGGAGTGAATTATGGCAAGGTATAAGTATTTCAGTATTATTTAAATATACATAGGCAGGATTAGCTTCACAGAAAAATGAGTATGCCTAGGTCAGGTAGCAGAATCCAGAGCCCTGGATTTAGCTGTCTGGCACCCCCACAGAAAATACTTGCTTTATAATGAGATACATCAAAGTCCTTCGGTAAGATACCTAACAGAGCCAGTGTTGACTAAGTGTCAAGCTCCATTTCTTTATTCTGTGGCTGGAGGTAGTGTGTGTCCTGGTTTCCAACAGCTCCATGATACAGCATTTACTCAGGCTGCACAAGACTGATTCCTGTTTAAGGCGAGTGAAATGTCTTGTCTTCATAGAACATGCTGTTTATTAGCTGTCCCCTGCTACATATAGCACTAAGATGTTCCCTAGTTGACTAAAACTTTGGTGGCTAGAAATTAGGCCAGCCAGATGAAGGGACACATCAAAGTGCTCAGTCCTAACACTTTCTATCTTTAAGGACTTTGCTCCTTTTTTTTATGTGCATAGAAACCGTGGCCCAAAACCTCTTCCCCACTAGACAAAAGATTTCCAAACTGGGTTATATTGTTAACACCATCTCCTAGCAGCCAGGGCATGTGGCAGAAACAAACAGTCCTCCTGAGGCCAAGAAACAAGTGACAGTTTCACGCATTAAGAGGGAAAGGAGGCAGTCTGGAGGCACTAGCAGTTCCCAGTTCTGCTCCTCTGCTCAGAGGAAAATTCAGAAGACAGGATGTTTTCTGCCATCCACTCATACATTCCCTGGACAGCCATCCATGTATGATGAAGTGCAGACCTTGGACCACTCTGAAGTGGTTTCCAGCCACTAGTAGCACTCACAAGTATTGTAGTGTTACAGTACCTGCAGAAATTTTGATTCTACTGTTTAATCAAATTATTTCATGAAATCACATATATTACAATTAAATAAACTGTATCTCTATATACAATATTTATATTGTTTTCTTAACACGATGTTGGATAGTCTAATGAACTAATATAATGCTGATACTAATGTTTTCCTATACATACTGAGAACGGATATTTCTACTCCTTATCCTGAGTGGCTAATGTACTTAAATATGGTCAATCCCTAGGCAATTGTGACTGTGTGCCAGAAATGCAGAACGTATGAGGAACCCTGCCTAAAGAACTGGCAGGTCTAGAGTTTTTCACCAAAACAAAAGACTGATCCAGCTCCTGGTGAAGTCAGTGGGACTGATGTCAGTAAGAACAGCAGCAGAGATATGACATTTCTTTGCCCAGAGTTTTATTTATTCTGACTATTGTAGAGAATTTTTTTAACCTTCTGTTCCAAAAGTCTTGGAATTAGTGGCGTAGACTGGCACAGATGGGACGGTGCTCCAATATAATTCTTACATCTAAAACCACAGCAGCAAAAAAGATTACAGAAAGTGACACAGCATAGAATCTAGGTTGTATTTAGACAGACATTCCTCAGTTTTATATAGCTTTTTTTTTTTTTGTGGGTTGGGGTTTCTTTGGTTGGGTTCCAGGGGCGTGGGGGTTGTTGGGGTTTTTTAGGCTTTCCTCATTGTTCAATATTTGTTTTATGATCATCAGAAAGGTACTTGTGGAAGTCAGTAATGTTTCTCATGGGGATGCAGTCAGAATCATAACCCACTAATAAACATAAATTAGAGTATAACTCATGTTAACCTCACTCTCGATAGCAGAAAAAAAAATAAAGAACATGTCTCTTGAAATACACTTCAATAGCCATAAAAGGCACTGTAAAATGGGAAATAATACGTAATTGTGTCATGGATGAGAGTCTATAGATAACATTTATTTGTGCTGATGATATAAAATAGACGTCAAATACTGGAGGAAAGAGTTATATGAAAAATTAAGATTTTCTGCTTTAAACTCACTGTCAGTGTGAAGCTTTAGTCTACATGATGTTTAAACATATGACTAAGTTTGGGACTGCCGTGGTGAGAAGTGGTAGTAGGAGCAGCAGTATAAAAGTTCCAGTAATGGTAATGGGTACCTTTATGAATTCTGTTCTCTCAAATTAATGAGATTGTAAATATGATCCATATCAGATAGTGTTTCAAAGAGAAATAAGTTTTAGCTTTGTTGTTAAAAAGAAGGACTGAACTTGGCAGTTCATACTTTCAAAAGGCAAAGAGAAAGATTTGGTAGTTGTGGGGGAGACAGAGTTTTTGAGTTTCGAATGGCTTGAATTAGCAGTACTTTGCTTTGGACCAAGTGTATTTTTGTGAAACAGGCACAATGCCTTTGGTAAGGCAAAAAACAACATGTAAATTTTATCCTGTATATTTTATTTTGTTGAAAGGGGAAGAACAAATGGTTCTGGTTTTGGCTCATGGCAATAATACGCGTAAATATCTCTGAATCATGAAGGTATATACATTTTACATTTGGATTATCCTGTTTTTTTTCTAGTGAATCCACTCCTTTAGTGAGTCCATGAAACAAAAAGACCTGTCTATTCAATTTTCATCTTGATAATGTGTTTTATGTCATGATTTTTGTTTCTGCAGTACACTTCCATTGTCCACATGCACAGGCACGCAGACTTTTTATTTTCTTATGATACGTACAAAAGTTCACTCTTTTGTAATGTACATTACAAAATTAACTAGAAAATAATGTGGGTAATTTCTTTGTGGATATTTTCGGGCTAGTTGTTCTGTGAAAGGCTAAATTATTGGCTTTACAAGGTAAACTATGCAGAAATAATGTCTCACAATCCCTCAGGTGGTTTTTTTTAGGTAAAGGAAGGATAATCAATTACAGAGCCATTGCTCCACCAATAACTTGGTGGAATTATTCAGCAGAGGTGTTTGCACATAGAATCAATTGCTGTTTTTACAGCTGTCTCCTTACTGCAGTTTCAAGAGGAGGGTTTTGTAAATGTTGTGTATCTTTACCAGCTTAATTCTCATCAGATAGTCTTCATGCTGCAAAGCATTCTTCCATACCACCTTCTCAGGATTTGTTATTTTAACTCAAGACAACTGTTCTGGATTGAAGGCAAATGCAAAATATCATTTTCATGTTTGCTCTTTGTATCATGCAGCTTACCTGATTAGCTGATGTTAAAACAAGTGATTACAAATACTCATCCTTCAAGGCAAGTGAAAAGAGTGGCTTGTAACTTCAGTTGTGCCAATGGGAATATATTTGACCTCACATCTCCAATCCTGACATTGTTTAACCATATCCCACAACTAGTGAATTTCAATTATTTGTTCAGAAGAGCCATTCATAATTGCTTGGTGTAAGCCTGCCTTTAGGATGCAAAGCAGAAAACAATGGAAATGCTACTCTGGTGAATTAGAACAGCGGCACTTAAATGTATAAATTAAATGGGCTTCTTTTCACAGCTTTCTCTTTCTATTCCAAGAGGCCTCAGCCTGGTGACATCAAAGACAGGATTATGTGAGAAGATAAAAACTTGATCTAATGTCCATGTTTGAAGTCATGAAAGTCCTCTTCTCTTCAAGCCAAAATAACCCTCCTTAAAGCACAATGGGCTTGGGTCCAGGTGCAGGAAGGGGGAAGGTTTTGGCAAGGCACTGAAGATATTTCAGAAAAGCCACAGGGTTGTACATTAAACCATAATCTTCCTAAATGTGCTAAGAGATTGTATGTAGGCTTTAAAAGCTTTGTCCTGTCAATTAGTTTGTTAAGTCTTTCTTTTAATTGAAGAATGCTATTATGCCTGTGGCCGGATTGGCCTTTAATGAGAATTTAACCTGTTTCACCTACTTATAGGGAAATCTACTTCATGATACATGAGGAATCAAGAAGGGAATACTAAAATACAAGGTCATCTAAGAGTACACTGTCACCATACATTGTTGGTGTCTGTGCATGTAACACTCCATTTCTGATAAAGCCAATCCTCTGCCTATGAATTACAGAAGGATTTAAGACGTAGGGCAAAATTATCACATTTTTGTACTTAGAAACTTGTCCCTCTCTGTGAGGGATTCTTCTTACGTTCAAATATTCTCTCATGTGGTGAAATGATCTTCTCTAAAAATTGAGGTCAATGGAAACTTTCACCTCATAAAAATGTACATTTTCAATGCTTCATAAAGAAGACTTTTGTTTTAATGTGAGCATCTCCAAAACATGTCATTAATAGTTCTTACTCTTGTAACAGTGAAGCAACTATCATGATCTTGAACAGTCTCTCAACAGGCCAAAGCAAGTGCAATTGTCCAGGTTAAAATGCAAGCCAATTGCTGTAAAATTTAATAGACATCAGATACTAAAGAAAATGTTTGCCTTTTGTACAGTCTATGATCTTGCCATATGGTCATCTCTTTGCCCTGCATATTCAGCTTTTTACACATATTCACTAACAGAAGAGTTACATAGCAGGTTTTCAGTTCATAACTATGGACAATCAGATGCAACAAACCACATAAAAACTAAGTAATAGACCATATGCCTGATATTCATCACAGCCTCAATTCCAGCATCAGACAATTTACAATAGTTTTATCATATTCAATTCTACTCCGTTGTTGGGGGAAGATTTCTCAGTGGTGTATTGACCACAACTTTAAAATAATTTATTTATTATATTAGTACTTTTTATCTCTCTTATGTACATGTTTCCAGACAAATGGCTATGTTATTATAGAAGTATTGGAACAAATATGTTTCACTTAATTTGAATTATGATGGAAAACAGAATTCTCTTTTTCAAAAATCTGATCTTTTACTGGCTTTATATGTACAATCCATTTAGCTACATATTTTGATGGCTATAATATGTTTAATTTCTTTCTTTTATAGTTGTATCCAGCTACACGTAACTTCTATTGCCAATTCCCCGGCTCCCTGCCTGCCTTATTTTTTACATTGTGAGGTCATTTCTCCTTTCTCCTACTGAGTTTAAGTCACTAAATTCATCCTGTCCTTTTCATTTGTAAAAGTTTTAAGATTGGATACTCCTGTTGAATGGGAGGCTTTATTACTGCAAGATTAATGGAAGGCCATCATTAGCATCTTCACTAAATTAGTCCCTGACAGACACAGAATGTTTCTTCATGATTCAGGACATGCAAATAAATGCTAATTCTGTAGGTAGGTAGCATATTAATTAGATCTCACCAGCGTACAGAAACCATTAGGATGTGTTTTCCAGTGGTTTTACTGCTATGACATAACACTTCTGTCAAGTCAGCCTTACAGGTGAATATTTTCTTCCGGTCTGGCTTTCAGGCAGCACAGTGGTGCTAAAGTGATTGGATAAGTACAAAGAAAGGTTTTCATTGCTCGATGATGGTGGGAAGGCCCCTCATAGAATATTTTCAAGATGCTAGAGTGGGAGTAACTTTAATCCTACAAGAGGTCCTTGAGGCTTCTTTTCCCATTTGCAGCTCTGGGTGGTCCAGCTGAATCCTTTGTGATCATTAGGGTCCCCCTAAGCATTTTGATGACAAAGCAATTAATGGAAATTCTTAGAATGAGACCCTGATAGAATATTTAACAAGCTCTCAGCATCCTTTACATCTTCCATGAAACTTTCATGCCCCTATTTTCCTGGGTTTTATCACTGCTATGTATGGCAGCATGACCAAGAAGGACTGAGTAGTGTCTGTTCTAGAGCTGAAAGCAGCTGCCTAAATGGGTTAGGTTCAAAGCAACAGAAATCTGACGTCTATCCATAAATCCATATTTGGGGCTGGGCACTGCCATCTGCAAGTATCAGGACCTCAAGGCAAAATAAGGCAGTTCTTCCGAGGAGCCAAAGCTCATTGCACTTGGAAAAGGGATCATGCTAATTAGAAACCACAGAGCTCAAAGGGACAAGAAGACCTGATTATCTAGCTTAGCTCAGTAATAAAATTAAAATATTTGGCTCAGATAGGACTCAAAGGAAAGAGGAAATCTGCCTGAATTCAGACCGTCTCTGAGGAAGTGCTGGTACCCAAAGGTTATTTGCATGAGAGTGCAAGTGGATATTTATCACTGCTTTCTTCCAAGTAGGACAGGTACCAGCAACTACACCAGAGTTTTATGAACACAATGATGTCTTTCATAAACCTTTAGTTGTTTCCATCTATCCATTTCTGGGAATTTAATTAGGAGAAAAGTTTCAAAATGAAGGGCTGTTCCTATGAAAGAGAAGAGCATCTTGCAGGTGGGGCTTGAACCAATATTTGTGAGGCTTAGATACAGTCTCTGTCTCTCCTACCAGCTATCTAAGTAAAGTCAGGTTTTCTTTATGTTCTCTGTAAAGTACGGAAGTAGTGCATTTATATATTCTAGAACTCTATCTAGCATGAAAATATCCAACTCAATCTTGACTGGACCCTGTGACACTCTGAGTGTCTAGTCTGAAAAAAATGTACTTCACTTCTCATCTGACTTGCAAGTTACCAAGAAATTAAAATGTTACAGCTTGATTTTTTTGTTTGTTTTTTACCTGTTCTTTTGTTATAATGGTGCTTTTCCCTAAGAAACTGTGCTGTTTTCCTCATTTGGCCTGGTGGGCTAGAAAGGAGAGTTCCTGTACATGTAAAAACAGTATTAACAAGTTTTGGTACCATAAAGAAGTCTCTGAATGTCTCAGCTATACTGGGTCAAAATAATTGAATCCTTCCCTTCCACTATATCCACCAAAGACATGAATGGAAACTGTATGAATCAACCCTTTCTCTTAGTATTTTGTGGCTACTGGGAGAATTATCACCTCGATGTCAGTATCCTTATTAAATATTTGATGAGAAATTTTAAAATCAAAGAAACATGAAAAGTTAAAACATCTTCATCAGCAGAAACAAAGATTAATTTTGTAAGTCATCTTCAATGTGGCCTTGTTAATTTTGATGGAGTAAAAGTCACTGAACATGCCTTTCATCCTTTGAGAGACCCGAATTTATATCTGCACTACTTGTGAATCTTTCTCCACTAATTAGCCAATTCATGCCCACTTCTAATTCCTCTGACATATCATCTCTAAGTATTATTCCAAAATGGCCTTCCAAAATTTTGAGATTGAAGTATTACATTTCATGAAGCATTGTCAATCTTTGGAACTTCGTACATAAATGTCCAGCATTCTTAGATTCTAGTGTAGTTTTTGGCATTTCAAATCTGGTGGTTTTCTTGTGACAGCATTGTTGGGGAAAAAAATGTAAGTAAAGGAAAGGGGGATCCATTAAAAGAAAATTCTCTTTACTGACCTTGTAGTATTTTTGGTAACACTGATAAATAAAATAAAGTATCTTACGGGCAATTGGGATGTTCTCACCTGCATGACAGCATTGATTTACTTCAGCCTGTGCTGGTACAGGTTTCTTGACTTGAACATTTCCTTCTTGTGTGACACAAAAGTGCCAGAGATTTTGTTTTTCTTAAATTAATTGTGCAACAGTAAATGATACTATAATGCTCTGAATTAAAAAGGCACACAACAGTCCCAAGGCAGGGACCGTTGACATCAGAATGAAGAAGTTCACGCTGTTGTTCCAAAGAGGCAATTTTCCCCAGGAGAAGAGAGTGAAACCTTGGTAGAGCCTTGCAGCTACCGTCTTTGCAAAAATGTTAGTGTAAGAAAGATACGCTCTTAACAGCCCCTAGTGACAAATGCCTTTCTGCCTTTTCCTGCCATTAATTCAAAAAAATCCCCACTCACCACTTTTGGGAGTACCAGAAAACTGCTGGAACATAGAAAAATACCTCTCTGATGACAATGAATCACTGCCACTAGTGTGGTCCCACTTTTTTTCATGGCTGTCTAAATAGGAAGCCAATTTTAAATTTCAGCTAATCAGAGGAATGTGGTTGAATTCAACAGTTTTCTGATTCCTGCCTGGGAGAAATATATGCTTGTGATGCTTCTCAGACACATTGGAAAATGGAATCTGTTGACAGCAGACTTAAGTTCCCTATAAAAATTTTTGCCCTGAAAAGATTGTAGTGCTTCTGTAACTGAAAAAATGGCATAAAATCATACCATATCACAAGAAATAGGGAATTGCATATTGCAGGAGAAATTAGGAGAAATTCAAACTCAGAGAATACAGGTTGGTACCATGGAGCTGGGCTCACAATAAGAAATGAACAAAACTCAGAGTAGTAAATAAATAGAGGAGTAAATTTTAAAAGTACTGAGCAAGTAAGGAAGAAAATGGAAGTGACAAGAAGAGCTAAAGGTATGCTAAAGGTATTATGGATCCATGAGAACTTCCAATTTTTTTCTTGGCCTCCATTCATATTCCTACATATTCAATGAGTTTTCTGCTTATTTGTTAGTAAAGGGAATCTTTTGAGTTGCTTGTATCTGGCAAGTCTCCTCAGATATCTTTGTTACATGACCTAAAATGCATAAATTTATGTTACTTTAATTTCACACTATTTCAGTGTATAGTCAGCCTTTGTGCAAGGGTCAAGTCCTCCTCAACTTACACTGATGATTTGCCAGGCACCATCATACCAAGCTCTTTACTGAAGCTCTGTTCAGTATTCAGATTGTTACACTGCCTGTATTTTCACTAAAAATTGGTTACCGGAGAAAAGCATCGAATTTTTTCATGGGAGCTTGCATTCAATGCCTGCATGTTATATTAACCCCATTTTATGCTTATTATTTGTTATTCTTTCCTTTAGAATTCCTCAGCCTAATACACTGATGTTTGTCCATATATTTTCTCTTCATTTGTCTGGAGAGTTGCAGATGAAATATGCTGGTGACACAGAGACACCTTTACAAAGCAGTGAATATATTGAAATGCAAAATATGCAGCAATATGTACTTTGGCCCCAAATTTAAGCCCATGCTTTCAACATGTTTGTTTGTTTGTTTGTTTTCAACAAAGTTGAAAGTTGGTAAATAAATCGGGGCATTTCCCATTTTTAAGAAAGCTTATAAACAGCTATAATGTAAAGACAGCAGAGGCTTAGTAAGGATCTCAATTCACTTTTTATCTGTTTTATTCGTGTAATTGGTGTAACTCAACTTTGGAGATGTATCATACTCATCCTTTTATGGTTTTTTTCTTTATCTCTATCACAAATACTTGAGGAAGCAATAAGTTGATTCTCTTTCTAGGTCTTATGCCAACAGTCCCATTCAATAAAAATACAGTAATAATCAGCTTGCAATGTTGCATATTGTATCGCATTTTTTTCTATATATATCAGGAAAGCTTTTAATGATCAGTAAGTAATAATCAGTTTAAAAAGATGTAAGCACCTACCAGTTTCAACCATATATTTTATTAAGCATATGAAGCATCACAATAATTTGCGTATTTACTAATCGGTTATGATACAAATTCATACCAAGCACAGTCAAAAGACCACACAGGGATTAAAAACACCCTGATTTCAAGACTTAGGAGAGGATAAATCCAAATCACACATCCCACATAAAACAACAATTCCATAAAACACAAATGGCTACTACAATTACACTAAAAGGTTTCTCTTATATTTTTTTCAGCAAATTATCATTTTCCAGTAGCAGTTCAGTGGTGCAAGCAATACATGAAAATACATTTTCCTTCTTTCTCTATGCACTTCTATCCAGAATCAATAATTGATTGAACTTCAAATTATTTAGACCATCCTCAAAGAAAGACCTGATCCACAATGGGAGTTTGTTGTATAGTACACAGAGTTAAAAGCCTATTTTTTGTCAAATTGAAGACTGATAATAAAAATTAGCATCCCTTACCTGTGGAAGACCTCTTTGCCTAATAATTTACTCACTGGTGTTCTACCGAAAACCTCCCTTTTGACAGTAAGGTGCATGATTAGCTGATAAGAAATATCCAGCTGTTTTTGCTTTTCCAAATGACTGCTTTAAGATGGCACTGGCCAGTAAAATTTGGGGTATCACTGGCCATCATTGTGCCATTAACATCTATTGTTCAATAATTATTTTAATGAGCAATACGTAATAAAAACAGTCCATGCAGTGTGAACTTACAGCTTTCTCCCAGGTCTTTCGCCTTAAAAACAAATTCTTGTATCTCATTGGAAATTACTACCTCTCCCAGTGTAGATTAAGCATCCGTATGAAGTCTAGGGAAATATTACAAGATACCGTGGTATATTCTGGATGTCAAATGCAGTAAAACATATCTTTTAATACTCTGTGAAACTCAGTACTAGAGTTGTTTTTTCCATTGTCAGAACTTGTTTATTTCCTCCTTCAAAAAGCTGTTTCTTTTCACTGGTCCTGTAACTAGACAAGGAGATAGGGACAAAAGTAATAAACTGACACTTCGGCCAATGCCTAGAACACCATGGGTGCTTTGGACATGCATGGCATAGACTTGCCACTATGACAGTACCAGGACACAGGTGTCTGAGATGCTTCTCCATCTTAGAGATCATTTAAATCTGTACTTATAAGCAGCCTACTGTGTCAATTATGCTGGCATAATATAAAAAAGGAGCTCTGTCTCTCATGCAGAAACTTTTTGTTTAAATTAATTTCACCAGAAAATAAGCAAATTATTCCAATCAATGCAGCACTGTCCTTGAAATGAGGAATTTGTACATTTCTGAACCATTTAAAATATTTTTCATCTAGAACATATGCATAAGCCTTCAGAGTTTGAATTCTTTGCAAATGCATCTCTGCATACATCCAGTCTGCTTTCATATATTGTACACTGAAATCACATTAAAGAATTGCTTTCATTCAGTACCCTTAGCTACAAATGGAAGTCACAAATCCTGATCCCCTCTTTGATTAAGAAAAATTGTCATATATGACCCCAAATGTTCATCTATCCCAGTGTGCTGTCTCCAAAAAGTAATGGATGCTCTAGAAAGAGTAGGACAGGAGAAGTATGTCACAATACTTTCTGAAATATATTATTAGCATAGGAAATCTGAGCAAGAGATAGCGAGTTTTTGTGGATCAATTCTCAGTGATCTTACATGAATCTTCTACTTGTTTTTAAAAGGCATGTAAAATCTTAACACCCAGAACATCCTGGAACAATGAATTCAGTAGTGTGCTGTGTGAAGTATCCTATCCTTCTGTTTGCTTTGAGTCCTTCTGAAGATTCCCAGTTCTGGTATCAGTTTTGTAAATTTGTGTCTTAGATCTCTTTATGTCCTTGCTTTCCATGCTGAAAAGTTTTCGACTATTGAATTGCTACTGGTTCAGAAGATGTACCTTTGATTATCACATCTGATTCTCTCTGTATCCTGACCATTTTAATGTATCTTAGGTATATTTCAGGTGTGAGGAACTCGCAGGTCTCCCTGGTGCATTCCTGTTTCCTTTAGATTTAAAGAGGAACATAGTATTCTCTGTTATGTTCTCTGTTCTTTCACCAATAATCTTTCTTTTTTCACAGCTAATGACTAATAAACCAACATTTTCTTAGTGCTCTACTGTAACTTCCTAAGAATCCAAAGTTTATGATGTATCGATATGTATATAAAACCAGAATTATTTTCCCCATGCATAGCAGTTTGCATATGTCAATAATGAATTTCACTTTCCATTTTATTATCCTGTAACTCAGTGTGCATGTCTTTCAGCAATTCCCAATTTCTTGGCCATTGTTTTTTGTTAGTCTGAATGATTTAATATTAGCAAACATTTGTCACTTTCCTGACTGTAAGTCACCTTCTGCATACCACAACTATGAATTCCTGGGATACCCAACACCCGTCCCTTTGGCACTCTGATTTGAAAATTTGGCATTTATTCCTACCCATCCTTCCCTCTTTCCATCCATAATCTGTTTTCTACAGTGGACTCTGCCTTTGTAGGGAAGCATCCAAACCCTGCATCTTATTTGACACTTCATGGGCCTTACATTGGTTGTTGCTGTATAACATAACTATCTCCATGTGCCATTTTGCAGCTGACCTTTTTTTGGTATACAGATGTGAGTTTGAATCCTTTTGACTTGAAATAATCTTGAACTTGTTTCCTTCAGGGTTCTGAGTGCTCTAATTATTAGGCTTTTCTTCATGGGCTGTGCTAGTGACCACATTGTATAACCAAAGAGGCAGGATCACTGATTCTTTAAACAAACAAGTTACATACTTATATATATCCAGAATATGGGCCTGTAGGCTGTAATTTTTTGTCTTTATCAATAGATATCTAAAATTAAACCTGGTTAGTCTAACTAAAGATGGTTGATCTGACCATATATTCAGCAAAACTCCAGAAGCTGAGGTGAAAATCTAGTTTTCAAAATCAAAACTATTACATATTTCCAGCACTTACAGGGATGGCTGTATCTTAAAACAGACTTGAAGGATAATGATTTAAAATAAAGTCTTACAATAAAGAGAAAAATCTGATACCACAAGCAGCAGCAGCAAAATTCCAAGCAGATTTGCTGTATCAATTTTTGTGAGGGAGACTTCAGAATTGGATCAATGGAGTCCAGAATTTCAGTTATAACTCTGGTTGTTGCAGCATAGCAGGTATCACTGAGATCAGAACATAGCCACTGAAACACTGCTATCATATTTAGACCATAAGCCACATTAATTCTAAGAGTCTTACTGCATTTGCTTTTCTTTCTTGATTTGCGTGCCCTATGGACTTAAAATACACAAAGCAATGCCTTGGTTAGGAATAGTTTCCCATAGGTAGAAATAACAATCACTATATTAGCTAGCCACAGTAAACCAGAAGCATACTGCGGTGGGATGAATGCCTTTTCTTAGGCCCCCATTCTTCTAGTACTAAATTTTACCTCTCTACCTTTGGCAGTCTGATGATATGAAGATTAAGCTTGCTTCTCCTCCTTGCATCTGTGTCTTCTACTTCCAAACACACACCCTGTACCCACCTCAGTAAAGACTCAGGTGCCTTTTCTGTGCAGAGCACATGTGCACTTTAATCTGAAGAAGAGCTGTTTCTGCATGAGGGGTACTGGTATAGCAGACAGACAAAATCCAGTAGCTGACAAAAGGCTGTTTCCCTATCTTATTTGTCAAGTGAAAAATCTTACCCTTCACCAGTTTACACCTGCTTTTCACTTTGGAGGAAATAGTACTATTTAATTTCTCTACATTTTGGACTATCATCTGGTTTTAAGCTGCACTGGGATTGGTTTTTTTAATGTATTTGGATTGTTGGTTGTTGTTACAAAATCTGTGTAGCATTACAAAGGCTATGTTTAGAGATGAAGTACATAAGAATAAGGAAAAATAGATGTATAAATTATTTAGAAAATACTACTTGAATAGTTAATTTTCCCTCCCCTCTGATAATCTGAAATTAACAGGTTCTAACCCCCTAAAATTTTCACTGTACAAGCTACAGAAAATATCACCATCTTTAGTTCTTACAAAGTGTAGGGCACCGCGTTGGGAGTCATGCTAGGCCATCTGGGCGAGTGACTCATGGGCTAAACTCCCCACGCCCCAAAGGCCCTGTGATGGGGAAAACCTGCTGCACAGCGCCCATGTGTGCAAATTGCTGTGCACCCCCACAGTTCGCTGGGTACCCCACAAATCCCCGTGTACCCCGCCGTCCCGGCGTGTTCCCCCTGGGCGATGGGCGAGGGCCCGGCCCTCAGTTTCCGACCAGAGGCTTCCTCCCGTCGCGATAGCCCCGTGCGCCGGGCGCCCTGCAGCCTCTGTTGTCGCGACACCTGCCCCGACTGCCCGGGGGCGAAGGCGGCGGAAGCCTCTGCTTACACGTCGCCGCGGCAGCCAGACAGGCCTCCTCACACCAAATAAAGTTTTCCCGCAAAGAAATTTAGAAGGTAATTCAGAATCTTAAAACTGACCAGAACCATTTGAATAACTCCCAGGAGGATTACCTCTTCCACTATTCCAGATTCTCCATCCCTCTAACCCCTTTGACTGATGTAAGGGGAAAACTCAGATTCCTTAAGATGTGCTTTGGAGTCCTACATAGCAGTTACACCAAGAACAGTGGAATATATTTAAATACATATACGACTAGGGCTATTAATGATTTATTTGGCAGACTGCTTTTTTTATGAGCAACTTGGTTTTAGCAGTGGAAATATCAGATTGGATCCCTGCCTAACATGGAAAACAACAGAATAAAGAAAATGTGAAGCACTTTCTCTTTTTTCTTTGTCTTTTGTTTGTTTGTTTGTTTGGGTTTTTTTAATAATTTCTTTTGTTTCAGTTTATCTGGTTGCAATACTTTAGAGGCAATTCCCCTTCCAGACTGATTCACAAACCATGATACTGATATGTGTCTAATTAGCATAACATTATTAGTAGTACTTTTTAGGCGATAGGAATTCTATAATTTTTGAAATTAAGGTGCAAACCCGTCTAGAGCAGAGGGAACAACTGGAAATTCAACAGTTCTAGGGGAATTTCAAGTGGTCGAGCAGACCCCACAAGTGTGTGTGGGGAAAACTTTGGACAGACGGCACTTTTCTTAGCAAATTTCTGTGGCACCAAGATGTCCTTCCCCAGGGGCGGGGACTGTGATCTGGTGTCTCGGGCCGCAGTAGGTGCGCCGGCATGAGGGGATAACACCCAGGAAGCAGGTGCGACCCAGCACACACTGAAACTGGCAAAACTACAACTGCCTTCAGTGGGATCGGGTTCCGAGCCGGTGCCCTCTTCTCACGCCTGAACGCCGGCTCTTCGCCCGTGAGCTGCGGGCAGTGCCTCCGTAGCAGGCGATTTACCTGTAAGAGGTTTCTTTCCCTTTCTTCCCCTTGTCTTGCCGCCGAGAAAACTTTTGGATGCTTCTGTCATTTTGGGGAGAGGGAGCGAAAACTTATGCTACGAGCACACGTTTCTTAACCAATGTGAAAGGCGAGTATTTTAAATAGCAGCACCAGCAGAAGCAAATGGATGGATTGGCTTTAATGAGCATTGGTGTACAGCAGGGCAGACAGTGTACGGCAGCAATCACACACAAACCAGCCGGGAATCATTAGCCCATCACGTCGCTCTCTGACTTGTGATATCCGACTTCTGATCCCTCTGCACAGACTTCTCGTCTGTCGGAAGGTTGTTTTCAGTAAAGTGCTTTTCCCGAATAACTTTTTAACCATTTTTCTGTTGTTTTCCCCCACTTTCCCCCACCTCTTTCTCTCCCCGCCCTCCCCCTTCCCCCGCAGGTTTTTGTGTTCACATTTACGTGGAAGAAACGCCAAGCAACACATTCAAAATAGTGGTGTCTGTGAGCCGTGAAAGGTGATGTGAAAAGCACAATCTACGAATCTCCGGGCTCGTCTTATTTTAATGAGAAACTAGGGAATTCGGACACACACACAGTTTGAGAGGCCAGGTCATGCTTCAGTCCCTCCTAAGGTACTATAGGATGGATTATAAAAGTGTGAAGGGGAAACGCAAGTGATCGTTAGTAGAGAAACCCTTCGCCGTCAATGCCGTTGTCACTTAAATTCCCACTACTTAATCGAGCTGTTTAACGAGTACTCTCCTTACACGTCCTGGGGCCCCGGAGCTCGCCAGAGTCTAAGGTAACCCCTTTGCCCACCTCTTTCGTAGCAAGATCTACAGGGCGATGGAGCAGAGGTTTCCTGTCTCTCGCGGAAGAGGGAGACTTCAGCAGAGGTTTTATCCTCCTGCTCTCCCCAGTCGCCGGCCGACTGCAGCACCTCTCCCCTCGAGCTCGGGTTTCGTGGGGCCTCCGGGGTGACTGCCCCGGGATAGGGGCTCGGCGGGGAGCCCAGGCTGCATGGCCACCCCGGGCCTCAGGCC
>NW_008238356.1:452081-452450 GCF_000691975.1 Corvus brachyrhynchos
TCGGCTGTGATTTTTCACATCGCCTCTCCGCCACTAATGACATTTAACGACGATAAAAGATCTTACCTGCGACCTGGCTCTCAAACAATCTGATCGTACACGATATAGACACAGACACCAGCAGGGGTATAGTCAAGAAGAGATCGATGGGGTTTCTGCACGCATGCCCTGAATCTCCCTGTCCTCTCTCCGGGAGCCTGGGGACCTCTCTCCCCCCGACCCCCTGCTCTTTAGGAGTGCACCAGGACGGAGTGGAGGGAGCTCTTGCCCTCGGGGTTGTTGCTCGCGGTCTGTCCCAGCAGCGATGCAGCAGCCGGGGAAGCGGCGGGGCAGATCTGCGAGGCGGCGACCGTGAGAGCAGGGATGGCC
>NW_008238356.1:454057-457213 GCF_000691975.1 Corvus brachyrhynchos
CGCTCTCCAGAGGGCGGGAAACAGCGGCCCGACCAGGAAAGCTTCCTCCTCCCACCTCTCCCACTCCAGCTTCCCTCCACCCCTTTCATAGCCCCCTCTATCCATTCTCCTCCTTCTTGACCCCTCGCTCCCTCACAGCCCGGCTTCCAGCAGTAGGTGCGAAGGCCCTCCGAGGGGTCTGCACCACAGGGAGATGGAAAACGGGAGCAGGTCTTTCCTCGTCCCCATGGCAAATCGAGTCAAGCACCCTGGAGAAACGGCCCTCTAGCTAGCCCCGCGAGGCAGCAAGCGGGAAATACGGGCCCTTTGAAATCGTTTCATATCATTCCTGTCACTGTCTAAGAAGCTAAGCAAAGACTAGCACAAAAACAAGAGAGGTGCAAAAAATCCTACACTCTCCTCTCCAAATCGTTATGGTCAATTCTTGCTACTCGCCACGATGCGGCTCACAGAAACCCCGTAAAGAACCAGTCAAAGCCTCATCTGTAGGCTTAGAGACGGGCTGCTTAGCGCCAGTGTTGGTTTAGACTGGCTCGTTAGTAGGAATCAATGAACAGTGCAACAATTCGTATCTATCCTCCAAACGTACTGCGTTATAGCGAGTAGGCTGTAGATTTGAGCAAGAAAAAGGGAAGATTGCTCGCTTAGCTGCCGCTAGAGTTGGAAGAAACACTGCTCAACATCAGCATCTACCAGAGCTCAATTAGCGAGATACTGTTAAGAGGTGTCAGCTTTAAAATTATTAGTCCGACTTTGATTGCCTTAATAAACAAATAGGTTGAAAGAGCCTTACTATATATATAAAACTATATATGGAAGACTTTTTTTAGCCCATCCTTCCAGGCTGGTGCGGTGGGTCAGACCCCACTGGTGCCTGTACCACGCCGGTACGGCGGCTGCAGCAGCGCTGGGGCAGAACCTGGCCGGCGATGCCCCCCGCGCCCCGCTTCCGCTGTCGGGGAGTTGGTTTGAACATCAAACTTGTTTGCTTGTCTCCGAGTCAGGCGTTGCAGGTAGAAGTGGTGATGAGGAAGGGGTGGGGGTGGGGGAAGAAGAAAAGCTTTAAAATGTGTTCTTATAATCTCTGCCAGGGGGCAAAGGAAAAGACTAATTTTAAACCCACTCTCAAATAGTGTGTATTCAACAGTTTTTACACCTGATTAAGGTCAGTCAGGTGAAAAGCATAATCAAAGGTAAAGAAGCAGAATAAGTAGCCACAATTCTGCGAAGACAAGTTTCCCCAGAAAGCACGTGCTTTTAAAAGAAGTTTCAGATTATTGTCCAAAGCATTAACTTTCCTCTGAGAAACTAGAAGGCATGATGGAAGCAACATTAACATCGTGCATCTTGGGAAGCTGATTCCCGTATTGCCAGCATGTCGAGAGCCGACATTTCGACATCTTTCCTGACGTGTCTATACGTTTTCCCCAAAAATATTTTATTCGTGTTTTACCACTTAATCCTGTCCTAACCGATTAAAACCCCTGCTCCTACCCTAAAATTCTGGATCTTAAAGTCATTGTCATTGTTTGCCTCACCTCACCATTTAGCAACCCGGCGTTTTCCCCCCGTACGGCATGTGTGAGAATTTAGCCTGGCCCTTTCTCACATTTACCCTCTTCATCTCCACTGCAGCCGGATTTTATTTTTCACGGGAGAACAGATCCATTCCTGGAGACCGGTGAGACCCGAGATGCGCTGTTTGCGTTTACTATTTTCCCATTCCTTCCCAAATGCGGCCGCTTTCGGGGGCAATGGTAATTCGCTGTTTCCCCGGGAAGGCGTGGGGGAGGATGGGAACGGAGGGAGAGACTCGGCCGGGAGCTCTCTCGATGGGTACCATCGCCCGGCGGGCACCGCTGCAGGAAACCTGGGGCTGCGGGGCTGCCCCCTCTGTCCTCTGCGCTCCCGTCGGTCTCCCAGGTAAGACTTCTGGTAAACGATGGGGTGTCGGAGCCAGCCCGCGTTTAACAGGAGCCCTTCCCAAGCTATCGGAAAAGTGCTCGCATGCACAGGCTAGTTGCTAGCCAATTGGTACGCGCGTTTATGGGGAAACATCACTGCAGGGCTGCGGTCCAACCCCAGATGTTTGTGAAGGAGAGACCTGTTTCTTGAAGCCTCCAAGACAATTACTCAAAGAAACACACTTCAGGTAATCGGCCCGACATGAACTAGGCCAGTTCAGAATTTCAAAGGATAATGTTACTAATGACGCACTGCTGGCAACCAGCCAGGCTTACTCGAGTTGTTTCTGCATCCCTCCCGACGCCGCAACATAGTTTCTCCGGCTTTTTTCTTCAACCAAGTCATTATAAAGTTTTGCTGCTCTCGAGAAATTAATTCTCGTTGCACTCGTCAGACGCCTTCAATCCCCGGGCAAAGCTCTACCGCTGGAAGATGGCCGTGCCTTTGGTGGAGCAGGGTGACTATCCCCTTTCTTTCGCTTGTTTTTCCGGACGCTACATTTAGACATGCCTGCCTTCTAGTGTGGCCGCGGTCTGCCTGCCTTAGTGAAAGTTAGCTTTAGACAGGGTTTTGGTGACACGGGGTAAAAAAAACTTCGTTTATCAAGAGCTGCATCACTGAGGAAAACAGAGCCGAGCAGCACTTGGTGGATGGCCAAGAGTCAAGATATGCTCCCTCCTTGGGGAGAGAGGTTATCTTCGGGCAGGGAAAAAGCCTTCACCTCCAGCCTCCTTCTGCAAGCCTTTAGCTCAGAGTCCGTGGGTTTCAGCGGAGGAAATAGCTCTGTTCTTGCACTAGGACAGGTAATGCCAGCACAAAGATGCTCTTCATCTTCTCTCCTCCCTCGCTTTGGTATTTTTTCCTTTTCTTCTGTCCATTTCACCTGCTACTTAGTTCTTCTGTTAGTCACGACTTGCTGGCACTGCTGCTAATTTTAAGGCGAAGTACAGTCAGGCAGGATGCAGGATAATCACACCTGCCTTTCATGAGAAGACGGTGCAGCAAAAGATGAGGACATCCTCCGCTCCCGGGAACGGATCCCTGCTCTTGGCGGGGAAACACACCAAGAAAACGGCAGAGCCGAACCGTACTTTTTGGCTTGCTGTTTTGAGAACAGAAATGGATTTATCCCTTCGAAGCGAAATGTCGGCGCCCACCCACATTTCCCGTCTCAAACCAAGGCCACACTTT
>NW_008238356.1:459544-466681 GCF_000691975.1 Corvus brachyrhynchos
GAGAGTGGATCAGGGGAAGCGAGGAGCGATGAGGAAGAAAGCGGCGAGACTTCAAGGAACTGCAGCTGGGGTGTTTACTCGCTGCTTCTGCCTTCAGCCGCCGGCACCGAGAAGTGGGAACAAGGGCGTGTGACTGCCACTGCCCCGCCACCTCACGTGTCTTTAGGACCTGCCGGCAGAGCCTTGCTCTGGCTGCCCTGTGGGAAGGGTCGGGGCGTACGCTTCTTCCCAGCTCGCACATCATGTGCAAGCAGCTCGTAAACCTGTATTAAGAAGAAGTTTGAGAGACGTGTAATGGTACGGCTTTACGTAGTACAATTTCTGCTTTTTTAGGCTTCCTTTAATCTTTCTTCTGTTTCCTCAAGGATACTTACAAAAGTTTTGTAAAAACAATGTTGCTTTACGTCAAAAACTTTAAAAAAGTTGTCCTAGCTCTAACTTATGCAGCCTCATATAGACTCTCTTGAGGTATGTCATGTTGATTTTGCTGGAACTGTGCAAACTCATGCTTTTGGACTGGGATAGCGTAGTAAAATCCCTGGCTCAAAAAAACTCTCACAAGTGAGTGTCCCAGTTATTAAAAAGTATTAAAACTGAAAGTGAATGCAACACTGATAATTCTTGGAACGTTCCTGTGGTTACTTACCAAAAAGGAAACTTTCTGTTGGGCTTTGTCTTCCCGTGTACATGGAAACTGCAGGTTTACATGAAGGTAAACTGCTGCAAAGTTCTGGAATGTTGCATGCTGTAAAGTAAAAACTTGCTCCTGGGCTCTGTCTTAAATCATTTAGTTTCATGAAATATCTCCTAGATAGGAGAAACATACATCACATGGTTAGTCAGAAATTATTCCAGAAGTTCATTAAATCTCATCTGGGGAATTTAAATGAACTCAAGTAAGTAAATTAAGTGCTGAGTTAATTAAGTTGTTAATTAGTTAATTAACTGTTATGGTTTTAAGTGATGCCATTATCAAAGTGACATAAATTTCAGTTTAATTTCCTATCTGTAGAATGTCTTTATGAAACTGTAAAAGCTTGGGGGCTTAATTCTTTCCACAGAGTTTGGCACCAAACTAAGTACTAACATATTCATAATAGGGATTTTATTATTTAGTGGCAAGGGCAGTTTTTAAAATAATTTAACTAATTACTTTTTAAAACAAATTACTCTTCTCATTGTGTTAGTTTATCCCAGAATAAAACTTCAGACGTGTGAAAATGAAACAAGAAGATGAAAATTTTGTAAAATTTTCTGTTTGGAAAAATTGCTCTCTTTTAGGATGGGATCTTTGCTAATCACTAGAAAATATTAAACTTGTCCATATTGATACAGTGTGTATATAAAAGGACCAACTCTCGATTCCAGACCAAAAAAGTGGGGTGCTTTTTTGTGTTAAACACTACATTGTATGGCATTGTTGCTGCAGAAGACTGAAAAATTCTGCATGCATCTCTTTGGCTCTATTTAATACCTTACTAAATGATATTTACTCAGGAATATGTACCTACACTTGTCTGGTTCACATGCATTTGATTTTTTCAAAAATAACTGATGAGGAAGAGAGGATCAGAAAGGAAAGACACCTTGGCCTGCCTTAAGTCACTCATTTAGGTCACTCAGTTGTTGCCAGGTTACTATAGCTGTGTGTCCTGTTTTTATTAATAAAGGCAAAAGGAGAGCTAAGAAACGCAGAATTAGAGATATCTGACTTCCTCTTCTTATTTTAGAAGACATACTGAAATAAGAAGTAGTCCCCATAGTGTCATAGCTGAGTCTGTGGAGATGCCATGGAGAACTAGAAGGCTTATTTTGGTTAAAAACACAGCACAGTCAGTATTTTAACGCAAAGAACATGGATGCAAACTCTGTGTAGGAAGCCTCACTTGACTTTTTCTAGCATGCCTCCATAGAGCTCCTTACAGATAGTTCAAAGGCTAGTTCTGACAATGATGGAAATATGAAGAAGGTTTGGGTATGATTAATATGTGAAGAAGGTTTTGAAGAATCCTTGATGCTGCCAGTGTATTTTATCTAAATTTATTTTATAACTAATTATTCTATATGTTGAGGTGGTGTTTTTTGGCCAAAATATTGACAGGAACACATGCATCTCCGTAACTTAACATTAACTTTACATCAGTTCATCAACTTGCCTGTATTGCACCATATGGTACTCAGCTCAATCAAAAACAATAGTTACATGAACTCTTGACTTGTGTTCCCATGTGTTTTATATCCAAACCCAAGAAATCATACAAATTATAGTTGAAAGACATGCTAGGTTTATTGCCAAAGCAGTGCAGAGCATTCCCTATAGGGCATTTTCATGTGTGCTCTGCATTCTAACTCAAATTACTCGAGCAACAGATCTCCCTGTTAAGAAAGCTGTTTCAGTTTTGTACAAATTTCATGGTCAAGAAGCTTTTCCCACTTTGTCTACAACTATCTAACTATTTTTAATTATTCTCTCTGCGTAATACTAAGTAATTATTTGAATTTTGGAGTTTATGGCCTTCAGATATGTGAAGATGTTTGTTATCTCCCATTCTCTAAGCCAGGATAGCAAAATGTACAAGCATGCAATATGTTTTTATGTGACTTTAATAATGCTGCTGATTAATTTTACTGCCAGTCTTGTCCTATTTTTTTTTTAATTGTAGTTCTGCTAGTAAAGAATTCAATAAACAACCTTTCATATCTGAATGATTTCAGAAAAATAATTTCTCTCTTTTTATGTTAGGGGTCTTCCACTTTTATGGATCATATTAGTTTAGATTTAATTACTCTAAATCACTCATTACTTTTTGATGTTTGGCTAAGGACAGCTTTAAGAGAAACTAGCTTATCATTACTGCTGATACAGTTTTTTGGAAATGCAGCAATTCATTTGTACTGGAGGATGTGCTTAAAAAGAAAATTTAAATTAAAAACAAAATAATAAAAATATTCTGAAATAAAAATATTTTTTCTAATTCCAAATAAAATGTTTTCAATGATCCATTATTTTGTATGAAGACAGAAGAATCTTGCTTCTTAAACATGCCTGATTCTTTTGAGTTAGAATCCTTTCTGGAACAGCTGATATCCTTGACATATCCAGCAGAGGAGGAAACAGAGGTTGGAGAGCAATCATTTTTCCTTTCAGTTTAGTCCTGGCAGCAATGAAAAATAGTACTGTTGTCATTGAAATCTTGTTTTACATTTCAGTGCTACATCAGCATACTGCTAAATCCTTGATTCTTAATATGGAAAAATCATTCATCCATCTATACATAAATACATAGGTATGTATATATACACATCTGCATATATTTGCATGAGATGGATAGTATTTGTGGGGAAATGAACATGGAGCTTGTATATATTCTTAGAAAGCAAAAGGTATTTGATACTGTTTTCTATTTGGGAGATGCTGCATTTTATCTTGGACAGTATACTAATGAGATTTTTGTTTATAACTGCTGAAAATTGAACACTCCGTTTATCCTCACAGAAAGGTAAAAATTCTTTGATTTGTAAAATTTTGAGTGAGTTTGTTGATCTGAAAATTTGCAAATTTTGGTGCATACACTATTATTACTAGGAAAGCTATCTCAAACATCTATCCATCCAAGTTATGCATGCGTGGGTATAATGGGAAAAGCTGAAGAACAATAAAAAACTTTTGTACACACTTGCTGTAGTCATTCTTACTGTGGTTGTTACTGTTACACAGTCTTAGGGAAGTGTGTCCTTGAAACTCAGGTCAGTTCATAGCTAGACTGTAAGAATAATTGCAGAAAATATATATGAGCGTCCATGAACAGCCATGATGGTAGCTACAACATTGCTTGTTGAAAATTACGTATAATGATGAATTGGTCTGGAATCGAGAGTTGGTCCTTTTATATACACACTGTAACAACTTTGGTCAACACACTGATGCAAGGTTTGTGTAGTTAGCAATTCGTTCCTTCTCAAAATAAAGTAATTTTCTAACAGGGAGGCTGGGGAATTCCTGAGATGTCTCTAAATAAGTTGTTGCTTCTTGATGTTCTCGGAGTGTTTGGCACAAAAGTGTGGACTTTTCTGTTTTTTAGATGAAACTGAATGAAGTTGTGTGTATGAGATTATACACGCCTATCATTCTTTCTTTAAGTCAAAAAATAGTTTGTTTTACTTTTGAACAGTGGAAACATTTAATTTATTTTCCTAGAAATTGTGGCCTCATTGTTTAAGACCTGAAAGTGTTTGGAGAATAATGGCCCACGTAATATCTCATCTGAAATTATTTTTCTCATGTTTTGTCTTACAGTATATGTTGTAAGCTTCTCTCAGTTAATGTAGAACTACCTGACTTAATAGTCTGGTCTTAAACCTTTATGTTTCTCCATATGAGAAAACAGTATCTTTCCTCCAGACCATGTGTTTTTCCAGATACTGCAAGTGTGACATTGGGAAAGAAGGAAAATTCAAATTCATATCTGTCAGGAAAAAAAATATTTCAAGGTCACAAATTTGCAAATTTGTTTTTCCACATCTTGGGTCAGGTGAGACAAAGCTATAGTTCCAGATGTGTTTGCTGGGGGTACAATCCCTTGGTTCATTAGCATTAACTTTTTGAATTCCCTCAGTGCCTAAGAGCTCATGCTATGAGAATGAGCAATGTTAAGTACTGTCAAGAATAAAACAGAAAGGACTGTGCATTCCAGAAGTTCATAATTTGTATGCTTTTAAACAGCTGTGAACTAAACCGTCTTTGAGTTTGTAATTTTAGGTGTCATACAATCAAAAGAACTTTTACTAGAGAAACAAAAATGATCCTGCTTTGAACATCCCTAGACTTCCTCTTTACTTACTTGGACAGCCAAATAAATAAGTGGAAAAATGGCAGAAAAAGATGAATAGATGCTGCTGGAGGTCCTAGCTGGTGACTGTTTAAGGCCCACTTCAGAAAATTTTCTATTGCATTAAGAAAATACAGGGTTTCCTTAGGAATAACTTTGATATAAAACAGAATCAGATCTGAGGTAAGTTTCTGGAATAGCTTTCATCAGCCTCTCCTCTGCAGATGTAAAACAAATCAGCATGCATGTCTCTGCTGTTTCTTGATGATGCTTTAGAGTACTTCTGTGTGGTAGGATGCTGCAAAATTGCATGCTGTGACTGTTTTAGAGATGTAAGAATTTCATCTGCTTGGTTTTTAAAGGCAAACCACTTGGAAAACAATATACATGTGTCTTTGAAGGAGACTCTTATACATTAATAATGTGGGGTGTATTAAGTTTGAACACAGACAGAAAATATATAAAGTTTAAGGAAAATGCGTGCCAAAACAATTACTGAAAGTAAAGACATTGGCCATTTTAAAATTTATGCACTTGAGTATTATGGAGAAAATACTCAACATGATTTTATATATTTGTTTAGGGTAAGACATTTGGGCTATGGTCTGCAGGTATATAATGAAAAATGGACAGTAGAGCAGATAGAAACACTATTAAAGAACACTTGATTTTATACAAGCATATCACATCTCCTAATATTTCAGAGATATAATTTATTATTATTGTTGTTGTTGTTAACAACAGCACCAACAACAGTAATAATAATAGATTTTGTTATATGTATTTTTCAAAGTTTTCAGTCCATATGAAACATAGTTTTGAGTTCCTTCGCTACGGAGCAGCTCTCTAACCAAGCAGTAGAGGGCATTCTTTCTTTAGGAGACAGCAGAAGTTCCTTCAAAAGACTAGTATTTCATTCTGTAGGTTGGTGTCCTTGAGTCCTTTTTGTCTTTAAATACAGGCCATTCACATGTCGGTACTGGACACAGGATAAAAGGGTAAATTCTTAGATCAAATGTGCAACGTGTTGCTTAGGGTTGAGTACTGAGTTACTAAAATTGTGTATGTTTTTCATTATTTCATAAGAGTATTTTTGGATAAATGAACGTTTATATACCTGTCATTTTAATTCACACTGCAGCATTTTTCACAAATTCAGTTCTCTCTAAACCTGAGCTAATTCATGTGGCATGATCATTCAATTCTCCTAATAAAAGCATTTTCAATAGTACTTACAGCAAACTACTCATAATGCACCTAGGTATATATACACCAACCTGGGTAGATATTTTGAGAGCATATTCAAATAGAGTTGTTGGGGACCTTATTAAAATTCCAACTATCGTATTGCTTTTAATGTGTTTTGACATATCTAAGCTAGCCTTGTTTGAAATTAAATTTAGCATGGTGTCTTCCTCTTCTACTTGGAAAACGCTACCTCTTCTGGGGAAAATGAGCATTGAGGGCTAGACCCCTCCCATTCAACATTTGGAACTTCTCCACTCAGTTGTCTGGAAACTGTCCAATCAGAGCCCCACACCAGACAGGAGTATGGGCGTTGTGCCTACAGAGCGTGTGAGGTGCCCGTGGATGAGCCTCCTAGTGCTGTTGAATGCTGCTTCCCCCTTACCCAAGAACTGACTACACACGGGATACTTTGAGAGTAGGTTTTTAAGTGTTCCTCTGTTGTGAGGTTGAGATTCTTTTCTTCTTTTTAAAATGCAGTGAAACCAAGGTGACTAAATTACTTTTAAATGTGAATACTAGGCAAAGACAGATCCATTATATTCCAGATTTCATTTCAGATGGTGGCTGGCTGCCATAGTGAGCCTAGCATCTTCTGTGTCACTGGGCTGTGCAGAACCACAAGTAAGGTATGAAACAGCAACAAAATGTTTCTGTCTATATGCACTTTAATAACATGAGAAAAACAAAAATATCTGATGCCAGATATTAAAATTACATATTAAATTTGAGGTTGTCTATTGCAGTTAGATTAATGATGTTGCAGCTGAATATGTTAAAATAAAACTCCTTCCCAGGGCATTTGCCTACTGATTCACATCTGCTATTTTATAATTTTTCTCTAATGTTGCTTGGTCATCAACAGTGTATAACATTGTGTGTTAAAAAGTAACACCATGGGAGAAACAATAATTGACAAATATAAGAAGAAGCCTGAAGAGACAAACAACAGAATGTGATCTGATATATCACTACTCTGCTTACGACATATGATTTCATTTCAAGTCTGGTGAGTTATTGTTTTAATTTTGCACAAATTTTGCTTCAGAATCATCCAACTGCT
>NW_008238356.1:467069-484484 GCF_000691975.1 Corvus brachyrhynchos
TAGCATCGCTGCCAGACCCTTCTTAGAACAAAATTTTTGATCTCTATTTTTCTCTACCTTTATAATAGAAGTTTTACAGATGACATTTTTTTGCTTTAAAAAACCCAGAACCAACTAAAACAAACACAACACATTAGTGTTTATTGGTAAAAAATATGAATGAGAAAAAAAGTTATGAATGAGAAAAAAAGCTTTTGTTCTCTGGAAAGGGAAGAGTCCAGAATGTAGTCTGTCTTCAGTTGCCTAATAGTTCTTCCGGTACTACAAACCTTCAAATAATTACTTAAGATAATGTCTGCAAATAAAATATCTTTCCAAGTCACTGGACTACTGATTCACATTTTGATTTTAAATAAAAAGCTTTTGCTTGCATAACCATATCAGATTCAGGAATCTAACTCTGCTAAGCAATCCTTATTTCCAAGGATGACTGTGAACAGGAAACGAGCTAATTTGGGCACACTAAGACTCTAATTAAGTGTAAAAGTATAAAATAATCTTGAAAAGAAAGTATCACTTACTTTTCTTCACCAATGGAATTCTGAAGATTGTTCTGAGGGTGGAACTTTTACAGTTTAGCTGAAATATCTGCCCAATGATTTTCTTTCATATTAATGGGTTTGCAAAGAGAATATAAGAGAAGGGACATTTAATGTCACAAAAGAGTAATGGCAACAGAAGTTACTCCCAGTTCAAAACTGGCATTTTTGGAGAAGGTTCACAGATTTGAAATGAAAAAAGGGCTTTCTGTGAAGAAATAGCCAGAGTAAAGCCCAAAATCAAACCTTTTTTATCCTTTACTCTTTTTTTTTTTTTTTTAAACCATGGAGAATGGAAATTATGCTTTCATGTGGTTCAATGAAAAGCCTCAATAAGAACTTCCGGTGCTAAGAAAGGTGATGGGAGTGCAAAGCAAGATTGGTGAGCCAAGAGAAAGGAGGACCTCATTGACAAGTAAAGAGATTTGAGTTGGGTCATCTGACTCATCCTCTGGAATAATAAAGAATCACAGAATGAATTAGATTGGAAAAGAGATTTGAGACCATCAAATCGAACCTATGACCAAACACCACCTTTTTAACTAGACCATGGCGCTGAGTGCCACATCCAGACTTTTCTTAAACATCTCCAGGGACAATGACTCCATCACCTCCCTGGGCAGCCCACTGCAATGCCCAATTACCCTTTCTGTGAAGAACAGAATATGGGTTGGTAAGCTTCATCCCAAGTAAGTGGAAAAAGGTTAAGGCTAAAGGCTAAGGAAAGTTCTTTAGACCACTTGCTGGACTGGGTGAGACACAGGTGAATTAGACAAAAGAATTCAACATTTATGGGTCTTGGTCTGTTCTAATACCTCATTGCTCTGTCTTGGTGGTTCCATATTTGAATGAAACAGTTTTGTAGGCACTTATCCAAGTCCTTATATAGGTCCCTAGGAAGGTGAGCAGTAATGTAACATGATTTTTTGTACTTGCATTTTTTGGTCTGTGCACAGATAGGAGAACATAGTCTTAAATTGGTCCATGAAAGTCAGTGGGCTGCAGCTGATTTGCTTAAAAACAGAGAAGTAGCCTGGGTTGAGAAGAATATTTAATGCAAGTGTCCCAGGTTCTTCATGTTCTGCTTTACACACTGGTCTCTCTCAGTTTAAATTGTGACATGCTGCTTTTTCTTTCAAAGCAGGAAGACTGAAATCTTGATTTCGTATTTAGCTGCCTCACCAGGAATTTAGTGCTTTGTAGACTCAAAGCTTTGGGTGGAAAGTATTTAACAGATTAACTAGGAAATGGAAAGTTCCCTGAATAAAATCATTTCGAGTCTAATGTTAATGGTGTATATCATAGAATCAAAGAACGGCTTGAGTTGGAAGGGACCTTAAAGATCATCTCCTTCCAACCCAACTGCCATGAGCAGGAACAACTTTCTCTAGACAGGTTGCTCAGAGCTCCATCCAGCCTGGCCTTGAACACTTTCAGGGATGGGGCATCCCCAACTTCTCTGGGCAACCTGTGCCAGTGCCTGACCACACTCACAGTAAATAAGCTTTTCTTAATATCTAATCTAATCTTCTGTGTTTCCTTTTGAAGCTATTGCCCCTTGTCCAATCACTGCATGCGCTTGTAAAGAGTCCCTCTCCAGCTTTCTTGTAGGCTCCCTTCAGGTAATATAGGGTCCCTTCAGGTATTTGATTGGTAATCCTCTACCAATATGTCAGCAGCAGTCCTCAGAAGAAATGAAAAAGTAAAAAAACCAGATTGATTTACAGTACTGTAGTGTATCAAGGCTAACTGTCTTGGGAATCAAAATGTAGTGTGATCTTAAACTTTTAAAAAATGTTTACTGATGTTGGAGTAATGATGTTCTCTATCCTGAATGCTAACTCAAAATAAGATCTCTAATTGTCTGGAAAAGGACAGCGTTCCCTATGACATTTGTTTCTTTTTTTCAGGAAAAAAGTGGCAATAGAAAACATTAAACACTGTGTTTAAATATTAAACATCCTAGTGCACCATAAATTTTTAATATGCCAATTAACAAAGAAATATCTCTATTTGTTTCTGTGCAAATGTAAGAGGAGTGCAAAGAGTTCAGCAGACAGAATACCGGTTGCAGTGAGAGGAAAGGACAGCATTATAAAGCAAAGCTGCAGCTCCCAGAAGGGACATTATTAAATCCAAACAATGCTTTGAAGAAACAGAAGCTTGGGATTTTTAAAAACATCTTAATTTTGGGAAATGCTTGAAGGATGTAATAGATTTTTAAAACTTTGTTGGAGGAAATTAGTGTTCTAGCCTGTAAATGATACAACTTACCTCTAACATTAAGGAAATGAATGTTACAAAAAAACAGAGGAGCAAACTGTGCAGCTGTAGCTATGCACAAATGCAAGTGTATTTTCATAGGTACATACTTCATCAAGATGTTATTGCAGATTCCTGTTGCTGATTCCAGCAGGCCCATTTGTATGATAGCTTTTTACTGTAAGAATGTTTTCAAGATAGAGACCCTTCTCCACCTGGCAAACTACTATAAGGTTCTACCTCTAGAAAGCCAAGAATATTAAATGGAAGCATGTTTGAATGTAGGAATTTCTTAAATTTGACACAATTTACATGGAAAAGCCCTGCCTCTAGCTATCATTGAGGCTGAGTACTTGTGGAAGAGTTAGATGTTTAATAAGCAGAACATTTAGCTTATGACAAAACTGGATACGGTGATTTCTGGGCAACGGACACCTGTTTGGGCTGTGTGACAATGCATGCACATGGCATCATTACAGGACTTCGTGTTTTCAGAGCTGGAGTACTGTAGCTGGTGGAGGTTAACAGGAAGACTTGTGTAAGAACAGGTCTCTTTCCCACATAAACCCATAGCTCATAGGACACATTAAGGAAAGAAGGAATTCCTGGTATAAATTTGTTTATATATATATATATCTTTTTTACTGCTGAGTTGGAAAAGATCTGTGCCATCACTGAATTCCAGTTTAAAAAGCAACTGTTACATTCACTTCTTTTTAGCTCACTAGGAGCATAAGACTACATTTTTTCATGTGAAAACATAGTGGCTGTAGTTTATAATAATTTTTAATTCCGGCACCTTTTGGACTTCTAAAACTCTCCTGGGTTAGGCTTCATCTAGTCTTAGCTTTGAACTTTTCTCCCCTTGTCTCAAGCACACACACATACTGTCCTCCTTTCCCAACATCACTTCAAATCACCCCTCAAAATAAATAATAAAAAAACCGCCTTTCTGGCTGTTAACATTTTAAAGGCAATGGGACATTAAGAACATGATTCAGGTTAGTAGAATGATGCTAGAGTGTCTCCATCCATGAACATCCTGCATGAAATAGCCCTGAGAACAAACTGTTCTTTGTTTCCTATTACAGCACAACTTTTTCTGCACTTAATACCTCACTGAACTACACTGATGCTTTGCAAGACCTTCAGAAATTCCTATTGTATCTGCTACATATCTGCCTATGTATCTGCTATATTAAAGCTATAGACTTGAGAGCAGAGCTTTCTACTGTTCTTTTCTGCTCAAAGCAATCAGTATCTGCACAGCTCCAAACTGATATTCATTATGTATGAACAGCACTTGCATATATAGTGGAAATACACAATACTTATGATGGGATATCAACAGATTCATGTTTTCATGTTGTAATTTGGTTAGCTTTAAACACAGAAGAATTGATAGCATAGGCTCCTGTTGGAAAAATTTTGTAAAGTTTGGAAGACGTAAGCAGGTTTATTCTTCCCTTTTCTTTTTGTGTGTGTCCATGAGATAAGTAGAAAGAACTTTTAATTTATTTCCTCCTCTCAGGTTGTGCTATTGAAATACAGATGGAATTAAGTACATAAGAAGAAACATATTTTGACTGTAGACTCGTCAATGTGATTTAAATAGTTTGGGCTGGTAATTTCTTATTATGCTGATGCTTATAGCTGCACAGTGGGTTGACCCTGCCTGGATACCAGGTGCTAACCAGAGCTGCTCTATCCTTCCCCTCCTCAGCTGGGCAGGGGGAGACAAAATACAATTAAAGGACTGTGGGTCAAGATAAGGACAAGAAAAGATCATTCACCAAAACTGACTCTATTAAGAGGAACTAACTTAACTCATTGCCAATCAAATCAGAGTACAGCAATGAGAAATAAACCCAAGGGAATGGGGGTTGTGGTCAGTTCATCACACACTATTTTTGCTGCTCCTTCCTCCTCATGCTCTTCCCCTGCTCTAGCAGGGTGTCCTCCCACTGGAGACTGCTCCAGTGTGGGTCCCTTCCACAGGATGCAGTCCTTTAGGAACAGACTGCTCCAGCACGGATCCATAGTGTGAGTCAGCAGTCACAGCCTCCTTCAGGCATTCACCTGCTCCACTGTGGTGTCTTCCATGGCCTGCAGGTGGATTTCTGTTCTCCCATGGACCTCCATCGGCTGCAGGGGAATCTCCACTTCCAAGCACAGAGCACAGGTGCCTGGATGACTTCCTAGCCCCACTTCTCCACTCACCTCCGAGTCTGAAGGGCTGTTTCTTTCACATATTCTCTGTCTTTTCTTTTGGCTCCTGTTTGGGGTTTTTTTGCACCACATTTTTTCCTTCCTTCTTAAAAGGGTTATCCCAGAGGCACAACTACCATCACTTATGGGCTTGGCTCTTTGAGCCAGCTGGAACTGGCTCTGTCAGACATGGAGGAAGCTTCTGGAATCTTTCACAGAAGACACACAGTCCCCTTGCTACCAAAATCCAGCATAGGCTGGAAGACGTTCTAGCAGAAATCAGTGGTAAAGTTCCCATTACTATCCAATTGTAAACCATAGATGCAGCTCCAACATGCTATTAGTGTGATCACAGACACACGGAACTCGAATATAAAGAAGGGCATTCAGATAAATATTCTTACTGTAATTTATCTGTCTATAAATACACGTGAGCTGACTGGTTTTCTCAGATTGTCTCAGTTCAATTTACTTAAATACCTTAGAGTTTCCATTTTATCTAGTTTTAGGTTACTAGATGAGACTTCCAACAGAGAAGTCAATGCTAACTCATTTTGAAAGTTAAAATTAATATGAAGGACACTTATTTTAATCTTTCAATCAAAATCTCAGCCCTCCTTTTAAGCCTTGAAGCAGAAATTAACTTCCATCACTTTTGTTAATTAATCCACTGGTGGCCACAGCAGAATCCCATGAAACTGCCTGTATATCTCTAAGGTCTATAATGCTGTGTGCCACTAGAGTGGGAAGATACAGACAGGTAGCATGTCCTTCAGCTGAAGAGACAATAAGTCCTTCAGTCTACTACCCCAAATTCATCCACAGAAACATTATTTCATTGCTATCACTTGATGTATTTCTGAGACAAATATGCTTCTCATGTATTTACATGGACTTCCATCATGTATGGCATTGTTACTCCTACTTTTGGAAACCTTGAGACAAAAACACGAATATAGCATGGATCATTCAAAAATACCAACTGATGTTTTTCTTGTATTTCAAAGGAAGGAGAATTACAGTCAAATGACATGACAAACTTAGATAAGTATGGTACAATTTTTATATGGTGGAAGTGATAATTATCACTGCAACTACCGTTATTATTTTATTATATCAAAAGGAAGAGAAAAACACATTAGCTGGATGTTTTGATATAATATCACAGATTTTATTAATATTTTTAAATAAAAAGGGAAAGGTAACTTTCCAGGAATTGAGGCCCTTGTTCAAGCAACTTAAAGAGATGTGCTTGACCTAACATATGTATTCAATGGACTGAGATAAATGTTAGTGTTTCTGTGCTTGTGAGAGCTGAGCCTTACAAAGGGTTTGAGACAGTGTTGGTACTCATGTATTAAAGCCAGCAAAAGGAAATGAGATAACCTTTTGTCAGAGCTCAGTGCATGTAAGGGAAAAAAGGGTAACATCTGCCAGATAATTTTTTTTTTTTGGTAACTACTGTTATCTATGATACTAGCAAGAGGCACAAATCACCAAGTGTTAAAATTGGTTATTGTCAGTTAAATCAGAATAATTTCTAAACAGCTATCATTTACAGAAATAACACCTGTTCTATGTAAACAAAAATATTCTTGTTGGGTATTAAAGAAATAAATTAAGATATGAAATGAGACATTAGCTTTGGCATTCTGAAGATGCTTAAAAGCCCAAGGCAGTTTATGTTTAATTGGCTCTCCAAGGTAGAAACCAATTCTATATAGACAGATTCCCTAGGCTGTTATCCTTCATCCCTACCTTGGACTTACCCATCTGAAGGAGACCTAGAGGAGAAGTAGAAGTACAGTCTAGCCAGAAAAGCAGATAGGTCAGTTTCCCACCAAGCAAATAATGCCTGGTTATCTTGAGAATTTGCTATATAAACCAACAGTGTATTCTTTCTTCTATACTCTGTTCTATTTGAAGCAAATAATACTAATTCAGTAAATGGTCCTCAGAAAACAGTTGCTGAGCTAATGCAAAGTTGAGCAGCTTCAAAGAAGTTTTGCCCTTGTAAAATGATCAGTTTGACTTAGTTTACTTTTACTCAGATTACAGTTACTTTCCTACAGGAAGCTTTTGGACTGTAAGCAATGAGAGGCACAAGGGTGCCTGCGTGCTGTCTTCCAAGAATTACCTTTCTTTGATTCTGCTTACAGAAGCTTTGGGCTGTAAAACAAAATCCCATTTTTCTGTCTGTAATAACACAGTTCAAATATCTCTTCTCCTCAACAATTCCACATGTTCTGGATAAATATGAGCTCTTTAAGAAGTGACTACTGAAATGTACAATTAGATTAGCTATGTACTGGCCAAGGAAAGGATCTCAAAGGAATTACTTATCAAGAGCTGTAATCACTATAAATATAAAGGAGCAATTTCTAGCACTCTTTTAATAGTGTCATGCAAATATAAACCCATAAACATGAGATAGAATTATGCTAACAAAGGAAATCAGCATATATAACTAAATTTTGACTATGAGGAAGATACAATACCCAATACCAAGTTCTAGTTTAATTCCAAAACCAGGAATTGTGGCTGTCATGAAGCACTACAATATCTTTGAACTCAGATGAAAATAAGCATTTGGTTAGTCCTGCATTCTTTTCCTTGTTGCTCTATAGAAATGAAGTACTTGTGGATTAGACAATTTTCAGGGTTGAAGAGAAAATGAAGATAGGTAAGGAGGAAATCCTGCCCATGGTAATTTGGGTGGAGAACCTTTTCATGACTGTAGGAGATGCAGTCATTCACCTTCTATTAAAAAAAAAAAAAAAAGGTAAATCATTGTTGAGGAAGCACTGCCATTTTGTCATGGTGAGTCATTTCACCTTCAGGTGATAGAACACAATTCTCCCCCATTCAGGGGGGAAAAGAAAAGTAATATAAAACGTAATTTTCCCTTCTTAGAGTAGACGGGATATCTGTGCAGAAGCATAAATACTATCATATTCAGGGCTCATGATAAAAGTATAAGTGTTTATTCTGCTTATGCTTCTTAACTCAAAGATTAATTAGGTCTGAAATCCTCATGCACTGATTAGTCTATTCCTCCCATACATGTCACTCTTAGTGGTTATTTATTCTACAACAGTGCAATTTGCCACCAAGATTCTTTTTAGGCTCAGTGTTGGCTCCACACGCTACTGTAATTACTGCCATTTGAAAAAATTTGATTTACATGCATTTTACACTTTTCTCCAGGCTGTAAATACTTCTTACAAAAAATGTTCCTACTAAAGTGAATGGAATTGCTCACTGAGTAGGTAAATAGATTGAACACAGCACTCAGAAAAGCCTATTGAGGTATATATTTAACTGTCTTGCATGTTAACCTAATGATTGCAACTATCTTGTGACTATGAAGGCACTGTTTATATACAGTTAGCAGATGGGAAGGGAGCAACTTCTAATCTGAACTTTCACTCTGTTTTTATTATACACACTAGGAGTGAGGGTACGGAGGATCCTAAGTACTGTTTTACTCCCTCCTTCATAATCCCCTTAATTACTTAACCTCTCTTTTCATACTTCCACAAAAAATGAGGGCAATCTTATCCCACCACAGATTTGTATTGACTCACTAATCAAATTTTGCTTCCTTATCCTCTATTTCTGAATAGAGGATAGAAATATCATTCTCTATTTCCAACAACCAACGTGTTTCACTGTATCTGAGTTTATGGCTTAGAGTGGGAGATGGTATGTCATAAGAGCATCCTGAATTGTCTCCCTCTTTCCTGAAGCAAATAAACATCCATACAGAGAGATAATCCAGAGGAGAATGAACATAAAAGCACAGACCAACATTGCCAGCAAAATGTATTCTATCCATCAGAAAATATCACTAATGGTATGTCAATTCACAGCTACATATTCCCCTCAGGAAAGTGGCCTAAACAATGTTTTATATTTTTAAAGGGTTTTGGGATAGTTACATCATTAATCTTTTAAAACAACAATAAGATTGTTTACCAAGACCTTAATGGTGTCTTTTAACTGTGTTTTTTCTGGAATTGGTTTTGAAAAAGCATATTCGAATTGTATTTCCTGAAAACGAAAGGAGCAGATAACACTGATAATCTGTACTGTAGCTGCTGAAAAAGATCATTCTTGGTTTTGGAAAGGTGGACTTCATATGAAGAGAGCAGTATACTATCTTTTTATCTGTGTTAATGGTCTCTGCTTAACAGTAGTTGAAAGCAGTAATATTGACTTAATAAACACACTGCTCATATTTCAGCAAAAAGCACTCAGTCAATAGGCACTGAATTAATGTAAAGATTTTTTAAAATATTCTAAATAGATGCTCTTAATATAATTTTCATATATTCATATTTGTTTTTTGATTTTTGTGATAAACTTCATGACAGCGCCAGTTCTACAGTTTGCGTACTGTGCTGCATAACAGTGAAGCAAGCCTTTTATTTCAGCTCTCAGGGGATGTCTTTTTGCTATCAAATCTGTTTGTAGATTCTTATACTAGTATTCTTTATCTTCTAAAAGGAAAGAAATAAAGAAAATACTCTTTTGTATTTTAAAATCTCCTTTTTTTTTTCCTTGTGGGCAATTTACATTAAAAGTGACAAAGTTTTGTTTGCCTGACTGTTTTTAATCTTTTATTTTTGTAATTATACAGTTGTCCAGAAGGAGAAGTTTGAACAGAACATTTTATGATCTACCACAGTTGTTAGACACTTCTCTGCTTCAGCAGCTCTTATCCTTAACACAACTTCACGCATCCAACACCAGTGTTTGCCTCAGTGCAAAGATCCACATTTATTCTACTCTTTCTCTATGAGAATAGGAGTGTCCTTAGTTGAAAGAAAAACTGATTTCCAGAGCTGCATAGGGAAGCTCTACAACAGCTGTCTGCGCTGTATTCGTACTGTGGGTAAGTAGGGGAGTTTGGATAAATATCGTAATTAGGAACATAACAGCACATTTTGATTGCCTTAATAAATAAGACCAACATGAATCTTTTCTTAGTGGTGACAATAATGATCATAAATGGTCAAGCTTTAAAATATGAATTCTACATATTTTGTCTTTAAAATATGAATTCTTAGTTGAAAAGCCAAAGTCTTGAGTACAAGACATACATTATTGAAACAGAAAATAAATGCAAATCCTTGGCATTTATCCCATTGGTTTAAGATAATCCACAAAAATATAAACCACGAATAACAGAAAATACTCCAAAACTTATGTTTTCATCCATTTCCACACAAAAGTAATACATTCTGGTATTAATATTGTTGATGTTTCTTACCTCATTGCTGTTTCCAGTAAATTGTTCTTATCTCAAGGCATGATCGTCACTATTTGTGCCTCCAATTCTCAACTCCATCCTGCCTTAGTGGAAAGGGGGAAGGAAAGGGGGAGCAAGAGAATGGCATTTGGTTTTGGACAGTCTTGGTGCAGACACTGAATTAGGGAATACCGTTCCTAAACCATGACATTGCTGCTCAGTGTGGGGCTCCAACCCACAGTCCTGGGATTAAGAGTCTCAGCTCTCCCAGCTGAGCAAGCAAAGGCATGGGGTGGTATAGAACAACCTCTGGGTCCTGGCCAAAACTAGGACAGGTACACAGAATCAGCAACCATAATTCAGACTTAAAGGAAAGACTGTGTGTTGCAAGTTCTATGGTCTTCTGCCATAACCTATTTTTTTTGTCCTAACTAAGATTACCTATACATGAATTCCCCTCACTTGCACCTTCGGATCACTATCAGTTTTGTAATTCTACTGTTGCATTTACAGGCAATTAAAATAACTCTACTTCTTTTAAAGAAAAAAATAAAAGTAAATTAGAGGTAATTCTACCCCCTCCTTCCCCCCCCACCCCCCAAAATATCCTCCTCCATTTAAAGCACGGGGATGTCGATGATGGAATGCTCTTTATTGTTCTTTATTAATCTCATAGAATATTCTTACTTGTATTTGGGACCTTCATAGTATTGTAGAATCAAAGAATGGCCTGTGTTGGAAGGAGCCTTAAAGATTATCATGTTCCAATCCCCCTGTTGTGGGCAGGATAAAGAACCTGACCATTCACAAGCCTTAATTTTATTATCAGCGTATCTACTAAATATTCAGTATTGTCTGCAAAGCAAAGGTCCTATGAATTTGTTGAGTATGTATGAATTTCAAAGGTCAAGGTAAGAACTGTATTCAATGTAATATGGTATTTTTTTAGGAATGTAACTGTAGTTAGCTATGCTACTTGTTTGTGGAATGAGAAGACCTATCTAAAAATCATAGTATGGTATTCTATTAATTAAGTAATTTCTACCTTACAAATTACTTTTAGCTGGTCTATGATGAACAGCTGCATATTCTGGTCAACTTGCAAAATGAGAAGTTCTGTTACTTTTTGGTTTTCAAATAGTAACCACTATATTATTCAGTGAAATATATTTCACAATTATTACCGCAGAGCCAATATCCTCTTCATGTTATTTGCTATAATTTGGAATCTGGTGTTCACTCTTATTTCCTTTTTATCTGTATTCAAACCAATATCTGTAAGAATGTTCCCTTGTGAACTTCTTATAAACATCTCCAAATGCAAAAATAATAAACGTACTATATGCAGTTGATCAATGGTAGTCTATAAAGCAGAAGTTTTATGTACTGTTTACTCTAATTTTCTTATAGTTAACTTGGAAATGCCTTGTGCTCACTGCAGCCTAAAACCCTTGAGGACTTTGACCCATGTACATGGGAACCAAACTGTGTTAATGATTTAAGTCAAATATCTTAAGCCCTTACCCACTATTTTACAGTGATTACCGTCCCTTGAAAATATACTTTCTGCCTAGTTTAAATACTAATAGTATATGGCAGTATAATGGGAATAAATTTCCTTCAATTAATTTCCAAGTGAGGAGGAGACAGGAGATTTGGTAATAGCTTAAACTGAGCCATCTACCAGAATTACTTCTTTGACCTGAGACCAGCTTCACACAAGTAGCCTGTACTGAGGTTGTGCTAGTGAAATAACATACTCTCTTACCTAGTAAACCGATTATTTGTACAGCTGGGGATGTATTCACATGGCACATGCAATTTGCCTAAATTATCAGCATACATGGTGTAAGAAAGAGGCAGCAGCACAGAAGGTTAACTTCTATAATAAATAACCTGTACAGCTGTGCAGACTACAGCTGTGTTGAAATTTGATGAACAACCTGGGAAGTTGGTGTCCATGGACATAGTACTGATGGGAAATGAATCTGGATTCCGGCTTCTAAACTTAATTTCATGCTTATTTGGTACAAGTTGTAGTCTGGGAGGGGACTAAACCTGCAGTTCTATTGTCCACCTTCAGCCTGTACTTTCCCACACAGAAAGCTATTCAATCATCCATTGTTTTCAATACCTCCAAGGACATTTGGTATTGATTCAATATGGCCTTTTGGCTTTGAATTATTAGCTAGCCTTGGCTCAAAAATGCACTATCTGGTATCTTATTCAGTTTTGCATGGAGGAACAGAAAAGACAATTGTTGTAACACAGGAATTATGTGCTATTCACAACTAAAATACGATCAATGCATTTGGTCTTTGAAAACCTCAACAAAATATGTATCAGACCTTTAGGAGTCATCTCCTAACCAAGCATGGCTTCTTTCTCTTCCTTTACCCCTCAGAAAAAGCAGTGGCATTTTCATTTTTCTATACCTAATATTCCTCAAAAGTAATTGGGCCAGTTATAAAGTTTCACATTTGATTACAAATGGAAGTAATCCCTTGGAGAACACAATTTCTTAATAGGACTTGGTTTACATTGGGAAAACCAAAGTCCAAAAGTGAGTTCATTGCCTCCACTTTCATGCTCATTTTCACTAAAGAAAGACAGGAGGCATTTACAGCATAGAGGTCTTATGCATTGTTGATGGACAGTCTTCATGTTTGGAGAAGAGTATTCTGATACTTGAAATGGTTTCTTTTTGTCTGTCTTTATAGGGTGACTGGCAACCAGTCACAAGTAGTGTTCCCCAGGGCTCAGTAGCGGGGCCAGTTCTATTTAATATATTTATCAATGATTTGGGTGAGGAGTCGACTGAGCGCTCCCTCAGTCAGTTGGCAGATGACTCCAAGCTGGGTGGGAATGTTGATCTGCTGGAGGGCAGGGAGACTCAACAGAGGGATCTAGACAGGCTGGATTGATGGTTTAAGGGCAGTGGTATGAGGCTCAATAAGGCAAAGTCCCAGGTCCTGTCCTTGGGTCACAAAAAGCCCGTGCAACAATGCTACAGACGGGAGGCAGAGTGGCTGGAAAGATGCTCAGCAGAAAAGGACCTGAGGCTATCGGTTGACAGCAGCTAAACATGAGCCAGCTGTGCCTAGGTAGCTAAGAAGGCCAAGGGCATCCTGGCCTGTATCAGCAACAGTGTGGCCAGCAGGACTAGCAAAGGGGTCACACCCCTGTACTCTGGTGAGGCCTCACTTCAAATTCTGTATCCAGTGTTGGGCCCCTCACTCACTACAGGAAAGACATTAAGGCGCTGGAGCATGTCCAGAGAAGGGCAACGGAGCTGGAGAAGGGTCTGAAGCATGATCCCTATGAGGAGTGGCTGAGGGAGTTGGGGTTGTTTAATCTGGAGAAAAGACTTGTTAGACATGGCATTTAGAGACACGGTTTAGTGGTGAACACTGGTGCTGGATTAACAGATGGACCTGATGATCTCAGGGGTCTTTTCCAACCTAAACAATTCTATGATTCTGGGAAGAGTGTAACTGAAACATGAAAAACTGGAAATACTAACCATAGGAAGTGAAGATGCTTGATACAGAAAACTGGATAACTGGTGCTCCTAAGGACATGTCCTGTTGGTAAAACTCTGTAAGAAAAAAGCTGTAGCTTTCATAGATGTACATGGAAAACATAGAGACTCTGAAAGTAAAATGGTTTGAGTGCCAAAGCCAATGACTCTCAGCCTACTGCTGCTACACACAGCTTTGTTCTTTTTTCTTTCTTTGGGTGGCTGTCTGGAGAATTATTCTTTCAGTAACTTGTGAAATTACCTTTTTCCTTTCAAATTTTTAAATAATATGCTCTTACAAGAGCTGAGAGCTGTGAACTTTTCCTGTTCTTTTATTGAAATGATTATGTTACATTCTCATTCCATGAGCAGAAACTATTTATTCTTACTGTGGTAGTATAAAAAGTCTTGCAATAGGAATGTCAGCCTTATTTAACACGAAAATGATTGTTAATACATTATTGAAGTGTTTATCATAAAAACAATTTTGATAGAAATGCTGTACTACTGGATAGCTGTATCATGACAGCTCTTCTATTTCCTTGCTAAACTGTAAAGATGAGTTACAGAGTTCAGTTCTGAGTTGTTCTCAGAATTGAACATGTAATCACTGGGTTTGCTTCTCCATTATATGGAATAGAATGATCTGAACTGTATGCCTGAAGAATAAATAAAATGGATATGAACCACAGAAACTACGGAATATCACAAAAGTCTGTATTATTGGTGGCACACAGTATATATGAGGAGATAAGGTTTCACTAGGATAGTTTCTATATCATGCAAATTACTTTTCTCTGGGTGGCCACAGTGAAAATGAGAGGAGTTTTAGAAGAACCTGAAGTGTAAGGCATTGATCATCATTACTAGAGTTACAGGGGTTTTTAGGACACAGTAAAAAGACAGCAAAGTAATCCTATTTTCACACATGCTTGAATAATGGCTGAAACTAAAAAATGAACTTTTCCTTTGCCATGTGAATAGAGAAGCATTCATTCCCAAACCACCCTCTGAATAAGTATGACATTATTTGTGTTTACATTTTCAAAATAACAAAGACATACAAAGCAGAACTTTCAGTTCACAGGCTAAATCTCTTCAATGTGACAAGAGGTATTGCAAAAGTGCTTATAAACAAGTACTGCTCAACAAGCCTATTTTTCAGTAATTTGATTCTATGAATGAGATAATTGAGCAAATTTTCACTTTGGGACACATACATGATTCCCACTGACTTCATAAGGAGGTAAGTTACATACATCAAATAAAGAACACACCTTAGGAAGAGCTTCTGGATGACTGTGAACTGGTTTTAGCTACTTTAGGAAAAAGGATAAAAAATAATCTGTGTCCAGATTCATCTCTAATTTAAGCTTCAGTAAAGTGGAAGCAAATTAGTGGCTACAAGTGGGGTATAAAAGAGGAGAATAAGGCTTAGGAATTTCTATTAAATATTAAACAGATACAAAGATACCAAGATTGGTACTCTGTCCATGGTTTTGCACAATAGGATATAAATAATTAATTATCAATATCTAACTCATACAATAATTATGGAGGTAAACAAGTTACTTAAAAAGCAGCTTCAAAAGCTATCTAGTGCTAATGTTTTCAGGGAGCTCAGGTGCACTCTATTTTGTTTTCAATGCAGCTGTACTGAGGCCATCTCTGGAAATCCAATATGGAGACCCCTGGTTCTTCTAGATTCAGTGAAGGACAACTCGGATACTACAATGTAGAGGTATATTTACATGCACAGATGTATTCAGCGGATGTACAAAGAAGTGATTAGTCAACACATTTTATTTACAGTGTATGAGAGTAAGTGTGCTTTTTGGTATGAGGCATAAGAACTTTGCTGCCTGTTTAGCAAATTCAGCTTTTTTATTCTTCAACTATTTGCTGTTCTCTCTTTTTTCTTTTTTAATATGTATGCATCAAAAATGACCCTTTTAAGCACCAATTTTCAAAACTTCAGTTTAGCTCATGTAGCTAGCTGGATCTTTTAATTTTAGTTGTTTTGCAGACTTTACTGAAGTGAAATATATACTTTACTCCCTTTTTTGGTGCAGGGCATATTGTTTTCTTACTTGGCAATACATTCCTAGTAGACCTCAACTCTGCATACCAAGTTACACAGCAATTTCTGTATTGTAATACTTCAATTTCAAGTTACGAGAGTATGTTGTGCAAAACCTGTAACCTTTCAGGAGACATACTTTTCTATAGAACAGCAACCAGAAAATCCAAAATCAGACAGAGTCCTGAAACACATTAATGTACAAACACACTAATGCATTTCAGAAGAAGAAATGTTCTAGTAAATGTAACAGGATTATCTTTTTCCTGTAGAACACTGTCATTTAGAGTAGCTTGCTTCATGTAATTTGTCTACGCAAATATTTTAATGAAGATTTACCTTTCAGTTTTAGATGGTTATGATACAGATTAAGGTTTATTTTTTTGTTCCCCAGAACAATTTCCAACTGGAACATATGACTAGGCAGAGCAGATTGATTATGGCAGGAAACACAGTTCCAGCACTGCAAGATATCATGGAAGAATTAAAAAATCAAATGAGAGTAAATTACAATTGTCAGAAAAAGTTTGTTAATAAGGAAGCAAGAGCTTTTAGCTCTTACAGTAATATCTTCAATGAGCTGCAAAAAAATACACGAGAGAAAAATCCCAGATCACATAGCACTGAATTTATTAACAATTAGTTATCACTGACTCCTCAGTGAGGTACAACTTGATCGGAATAATAAATCTGCACTATCCAGGTTAGTTATTTAGAGTGGGAAAAAACCTCTCACTGGTGAATACTAGTGGTGTGAGAGCACTGGAGATGCTGCAAACCCTACAGTTCATTTTCTGGTTTACTCTACACTCATTGCATGACCTCCCATTGACTTCTATAGTCCTGGACTCAAATTCTTCAACACTTCTCTTTATTTTTCTACAAAGTGGACTCTAGCCTAGGAGGCTCCACTGGGAGCTGTTCAATTGAATATATACATAATATGTGACTATGGGCAATATATTTAGAAGGAATCCTAGGTCTGAGGTACACAGCAGGGTTTATTGAGGCTTGACTGTGAAACACAGAATCATAGAATCATAGAACAGTTTGAGGGAAGGGACCTTTAAAGAACATCTAGTTCCAACCCCCCAGCCATGGGCAGGGACACCTTCCACTAAACCAGGTTGCTCAGAGCCCCATCCAAACTGGTCTTGAACCCCTCCAACGAAGGGGCATCTGCAGCTTCCCTGGCTAACCTGTTCCAGTGCCTCCCCACTCTCCGAAGAGTTTTTTTCCTAACATCTAATCTAACCTGCCCTTTTGCAATTTGAACCCACCGCTTGGTTCCCTCCAGACCTTTTGCCAACACGGGAAGGGGACCCCGAAACGGTCACTGCCTCAGACCCCAATGCCCTCGAGCTTTCCATGGATGAGTCTTACCAAACTTGAAATGGGAAACTGAGATATCGCCGCCCAAGGGCTCGCAGCAGCCACCAACCAGCGCCTGTTGCTTTGAGCCCCTGCGTCGGGCGGGTCTGGGCGCGCCCTGTACTTGGTTCAGGAATTCTTGTCACAAGCGACCGGCCGATCGGCAGGGCCCAGCGCCCCG
>NW_008238356.1:484893-499740 GCF_000691975.1 Corvus brachyrhynchos
CTGCGGCGTGTTTTAGGGGTGCGTTTTCTTCTCACATCTTGCTGCTCTCTAGTAACTGCTGAGTAACCCTCTGCTTTAGGAACCTACGAGCCCGTATCTGACAGGCATTGTGGGGGGTGTCAGCATGCCGTTTTGGGATTATTGGCACATTTCTTGAGACTTTAAGATGCATCAAGTTGCATAGTTGAAGGGAGGGGGGGGAATGGTATGTGAAGTGGCTGAAGAAGTACTTCTTCTGTGGTCTGAATGACACTTGCAGTTGGGAATAAGTCTGGATTGGCAAGACATTAAATAACTGAGCAATATGCAAAGATTATCAAGGTTCAGCATCACAACTGTGTCTCGGTTGTCATAGGTAATTAATACTGTCTTAGGAATCACAGAGGTATATAGATCCTGTTCTCAAACGACTTGTTGGTAGGGCTATGCTGAAACCGCAGTGTATTTATTTTGTTTATAGTGACTGTCAGTCTACCCCAGACAGTGTGTGCTGTTTTCCCTGTTATGCGCAGTGCAAAAGTAGGATGTTTTTAAGACTGGGATGGTCTTAGGCCAACATGGCTAAGTTGTTTTCCATTTTTATTTTCTCTGCAAAACTCGGTTTTACTGACTTCTTACCTTTCATGTGTAGCCTACATGCCCACTAGCTATCCCTGCTCTAAGAAATGCGTTCAGTTATAGGAGTACTACAGGGTTTATCCCACGTCTGCTTGTTTTATCCTGTGTTTTTGGGTACTTGCTACTTGTAGGGCTTTACCAGTTTCATAGACCTGTTAAGACTGTCTGGAGAGGGAGCAATCATGAACCCAAGATGGTCTTTCTCCGATAGACATGGTTCTGTATCTAAAATGATTTGTAAAAGATGATTTATTATACTATCCCTTCTTGTCATGCATTATTGGAAATCAGAGAACTAAGTAATGTTTTAGAGGACTGGAGAAAGAGATGAGAGAATTGATCCCTTGGTGGCTTCCTTAATATTTAACTGTGTTGGCAGATATGAAGGGTAAATAAACATGAAGTGTGTCATTCTCGTCACATGCCAACTAAGTTGTTTCACAATGCATTTTTAGGAGATTTTAAAGTATTTCCCTTATGTTTTCACATAAGCACTCTTTTGACCCTCTTAAAAGATACTGCACTGTGCAGTTACAAATCCTTAATACATTTTTCACATTAGCATTTCATATATTGCAAAATTTGAGATGGAGATGCTGGTGGTTTTGACAAACTTTTTGCTCAAGTACATCATAGGTAGTCTTACTTAATAGACATTAATTATGCAATGATAGTGCTTCCCATTAGTAAATGGCGAGCAGTAAAAACAATTTGTTTATCTGTAAAAGCAAATATTGCACTAATCTTTCTGAATAGCTGTTGATGATCAGAAAGGAGTTGTCTAGACAACCAGAATCTGAAGAGGCCCATTAAAAACGGAGAACAGATAATATTTTTTGTTTCAATTAGATGAAGCAGGGAGCAACTGAACAGCAACTGAACACACCACAAGAGCACATCCCTTTATATTCCTGTAATGTGGGTTTTCAAAAGAAATGCAGAATTCTCTTTGTACTTTCAGAATCATGGGAGGAAAAGGCATGTTTTGGAGGAGGTCTCCTCTCCAGGAGTGGTATAGTGGGGAGAGAGTGTCTTTCTGACTGATGTGTCCTTGTATGGGCATGTCAGCTGAGCATGGCTGGGGAAGAAGAGGCATCTGAGCACTGGAGTGTTCAGGTCAGAACAGATCTATGCATCTTATAGGTTGACTGCAATTTGCCAGTTTACTTTGTACTACAGTGGCCTGAAAAGGATAACTCGGAGAAATTCAAGATTTGCATTCTGCAACATGAAAGGCTGATGATGTGTTTTCCTTTCGGCTTCGTCAGGTTTTTTGTGGGGAATCTTTCTCAGCTGGTAGCCATAGGCTGAGTTGACGCCAAACAGTGAGCAGTCTTTGTTTTGACACTGATGTAAGGTAAAGCTGTGCAGGGAAATGGGTGAATGACTAAGGGCAAAGGAGCTGCTGTGTGTTGTGCTGCTGCAGCCATATCTGTGGAAGATGGTAAAAGGCCTGGTGATGCCAATCTCACAGTGCTGGTATTTCACACCACAGATATTCCTGTTAGGTTAAACAGATTACCGTGCACTGACTACATGATTGCTACTCGGAATGAATAAAGGAAAATTTTCTCCAGAGGAACAATTGCTCCAGACTGTGCAGGGGAACCTGTTACTGGAAGTGCTTCGTCATTCATTTGGGTCTGGATCCAGCCACAACATTAATCAAGGCTGTTTATCCGCATGGAACAAATTATAGCCTCAGAGTATGCTGCACAAAGGACATGGCTGTTTTTTGTTTTCTAAGACTTTGTATTGTGTACGTTCATTGATTGTTAGAGAGGAAAATTCTCTGTGTATTATCTATTAATACTAAAGTCTCAACTAGACTATTCTTCCAAAGAACAATGAATTTTGCTTTTGTGGCTTTTCAACTGTAAAACATCCTCATTAATTTTCAGAATGAATCTTTAAAGTTGTTACGTATAATCTGTGTAAAACCAAGGAGGAAAAATTTTAGAAGGCAATATATGTCAGGATACAAGAAATCCTGTACTCACGTTTTGTCACATTTATGGTTCAGTTCTGCAGGTCTTTCTCCATGTTTTGTAAGTCTAGTACTAATGCGAGAATAGGTGAGACTAGATGAGACCAAGGGTCCTTCTAAACTGTTCTGTCTTGTCTAGTGGGGGATTATAAACAGTGGAATACACAGGCTGATGAGGTGCTGAAAACTTAGATCAAAATGTACAGCTGAACTAACATGTTAGCCACAGCTAGAACCATCTTCCATACATTTGGCTACGTCATGTGCTTGGGTTTTTTTATGCTTTGGCTTCAACAAAATCCCTGAGACAGTGAGTTTTACAGTTTTATCATGTGCTTTGTGTGAGGGGGACAATATCCCTCTTTGTTTGCTTTAAATTGCCTGACAATTTTAATGTGTGTTCCATGATTCTTCTACCTGAGTGAATATTTTTATTTCACTTTCTCTCTGGTCTTTAGTTAAGTGTTACCATATCCTCCTTGTCTTCTTTCAGACATTTCCAAGCTAAGGTTTTCTACTGCCCCTTCATGCAGGAGCATAATTCTATCACTCTGCCCTTACTCTGAAGATTTTATTTAACAGTTTGAAAGCTGTGGAGCCCAGAACCACCTGTCAGGTTTAAGTCATGACAGCATAAAATACTGACAGTAGTATAATGACTTCTCTTTTTTTTTCCATTTTTGTAAGGGTTCTGCTATCCTACTTATTCTGTTTTACTGTCAGAAGGCATTTTTCTGATGCTTTCAGAGTATCATGTAAAATGCATGCACGATGTTTTTGCTGCTTAGTAATACCTATTTTAAAGTTCATCTGACAGTGTACAGCACCTCAATACAGTTAAAAATGAAGATCGGTTGTTTTCTCACATTTTCCCTAGCCTGCACTTCTTGGCTCTCATTTCCAGTTACTGTTTTATTCCCTAGTCCCTCAGTGTCATGAGTCCGTTCTGCAGTTCCTGTAGCCAGTTAAAGATTTGACCCTCCTAAATAATCTGGTATTGTCTGAAGCTTTTTCCACTTCATTATTTGCCTGCCTGTCCTACTGGAAGTAATATTATTTATTATTTATGGATATGAGAAGCAGTACATATCCCAGCATATATCTTTGTGGAGAATCCTTCATGGTTATTTTTTCTTCATTGAAAAGCTGACCATTTGTTCCTGTCCTTTTTTCCTTAACTTTTAATTCTGTAGTATGTCATGAAAGGATGACACCCCTTTTTTTTTGGTGATTTTGTTTCTTTATTGGCCTCTAGGAAACTTTTCAGTAGTATTTTGGAAGATCCAGATACAAGCATTTACTTGCTTGTCCTCTGCATGCTTACTGAATTATTCAAGAACTTTAATGAACTTTAAACAATTTTGTACAGAAATGTCATACTTCACAAACACTGTCTTTTCCCCAGTATAGTATGTTATTAATCTCTCTGGATTAGACTCTTTCAGGTACAGGCAAGCTCCATCCAGTTGGAGAAGATTATGATGAGTGAATACATAATTTTGTATAATTTATTCAGGAAAACAAATCAAAAGTTTAAGGTTTCAGTGATGTAACTTCAAAATTATTATCAAAGTGATTATCAAGATGTTAAAGTCAATTAAATAGAGAACTAAACATTCAGAACTATTTCTTCAGTAATTCTCAGATGCGGAATACTGTGTACTGAAGAAGGTACTTAAATTAGGTATTTTTCAAGTAATCTTATGTGCTTCAGACTGTTGCAGTGATGTGGAATGACTGTGAGAAGTTAAATCAAGGGCATCTGTCAAGAAAGAAGCTGTAAGAATTTAAAAAAAAGAAAAATAGAATTGCCTCAGGGAGATGCTGAGACAAGGACTGGCAGAGAATGCTTTTTCCCTGGCTTTAGGTCTGTGCCTAATGGAGAGCCTAATGCTTTGTATGCTGGCTTCAGGGAAGTCAGGGAACAGAATGAGCCCCAGAAAGGCTTAATGTGCTGATGGTACTGAGATAACCACATACTGCAGCAAACTGCTTTAAACTAGTAATTGAAAGATGGTCCTCCTCCTGCAGAGAATAGCAGATTAGCTGGGGAAATGATGTTTCTAAATGCTATGTCATCTTCAGCAGTTAACAGTATTTGGGAAAAAAAACCCCAAACCTTCTAAAAATTGAAGTTCTTTTAATCCCTTGCTGATACAAGAAAAGAGATCATGATGCTACACCAGTGTTACACCTGGCAGGGTAACACACTGGACAAACGGGGAATTACAACCCCAGCCAAGTGTGCCCAAAGAAATATTGGACTGTGTGACTGGACATTTTCCAGACTGAGGGCCAGACCCTTGACCAGGGAGATGCCCTTGAGAACAGTAAAAAAGGCTTTTAAGGCACTGCTTTGATAGATATGAAAAATGAATGTTGTGCTTGTTTCTGAGGCAAAGAAGCTCAAAGAACAGTTAGTGATGATGGCATGACTTGAGTAGATTTATGTGACCGCAGTTTAAAAACAAGCTGAGTCACTTACATGTTTATTCATATTGCCTCTTATTTTCCTATCTGGAGTTTTCTTATCAATAGTAGGCAGTGGTTACTTTGAAAATAATATTTTATTGAGCTGGAATAAAGTTTTGGCTTTATGGGAAGTGAGAGACATTACAGCAGTGAAGCAGAAGTTCTTTTCCCAGAAACTGAACTTCTGCAAGCTGAGGAGTAAAAAAGCTTTCAAGCATTAATACAAAGAATCAAGTCTTACCCTCACATGTATCTTCTTTGCATTCATCCAGCAGCACACGAGGGACTTGACTCCACTTAGCAAGGCACTTACACTATGTAAGAATTAAAGAGTATGAGTAATGATATTGACTCCAGTTGGAAAACTCAGATTTAGGAGTTGTATATACACCTAAGAAGGTTGCAGAATGGGAGTATTACAGCTGATTAACCTTTTATTACTTAAATCTGTACAAGAAACATGACCAGACTCAGTGTTTATTAGTAATAAGGAAAAAAAGTATAAGCATTGCACCAACGTAATTCTCAGATAAATTTTTAAGCAAAGCATAGTTATGAGCAGCTACAATAATATGAAAGGGCTGGTTTTTGTCATCATGGTGTTGTTTCAAGTAGAATACTTCCTTATCTTATGGGTACCACATAACCAGAAATATTTCTTAACTGGGAAAAGAACTCAGGGAATCATAAAAAAATTGTTTAAAGAATTGATTTCCAAGGAGAAAAAATGAACTAAACATAAAACTTGATTAAATTACTGCTACACTGAGACATGAGAGCAGTCTGGATCTATGAGGTTGCTAGAAGCAATGCAAAGAAAGGAAGGAATCATTCATTCATGTACATAGGTATAAATATGAAATTGCAAAACAGTCAGCAGAGGCTTAGTAAAGAAAGTGTTTCCAGAAAATGAGGTCTCTTAGCAAGGAAAACAGTTTCCCAGAGGAGGGAGAGAAAGCTTCTGCATATAAGCAAACCAAAATAAAATATGAATTGGCTGAACATATGTAAAACTACTTTAAAAAGCAACCTGTAGTGGTAAGGAAAATATAATGGGTAATTTAATAGCCTTTTACAGTTCCACTAAAGTCTGACAGACTACAAACATGGCAGAAAATGAGAATTAAAAAGGCTTTTCCCCCATGGATTTTCATTGTTTGGGATGATAGAAATAGCATTTTAAAACAATAACCTACATACCTTGCTCTTCATCAGTCTCTGGTGCAGTGATAAGTGAAGCACATCATACGTGATTAGGCCAAATTCTATTCTGGTTAACTTTCGGGGTGTTGAATCAACTGCAGTTGTAGCTGACATACTTTATACTTTGTTCTACGCACAAATTCTAAAGGCATTTCAGTGCAGTGCTGTAGGATATTTACTAGGGTATCACATAACTATTAAAGTGTGGTCATGATTCTGTTGTGCTAGATTGTATGCAAACACTTAACTAAAAAATGGGTTCAGTTCCTATCCTAAGGGTCTGTTGGGTGTATTGGAGGACGTAGATAAATCCAAAGAAGTGGTAATAGTTGCTGTTATGTTTCCTAGCCTATTAGTTAGCATTTTAGCAAAGGGCAGTTTTGGGTAGGAGTTAAACCAGAAAGTTGATGAGGTTTGGAAACGTCTTTAAGCATAGGACAACATCAGAGAAAATGAAATGACCTGATTACTCTTTCTATTCCTCTGTTATAGACTGTCTGAAGATAAAACATAATTATTGAATAGGAAATGACAGATGAAGCAGAGAAGGATTTAAAAAGGTAGCAAGATGTAGTTGAGGCATTTTCTTGAATGTAGTGGAGCAAGGAGGGCAGGAAGAGAGAGATCTTTATGGGCAGAGCCAATATGGCAGAGTCAGAGCCCACAGGCTGGGAGGGGAAGACTTTCCACAGCGTGGTTGTGGAAGCTGCCAGCTTAAATCTGCTGAAGCCAAATAATGTTTATGTGATTAAACCATCAGGTAATGATAGCCAGAGTGTTAGCTCTGAGTTAGGTAGGAAAGATTAATGAGCTGAACAGGCCTGCAGAACTTCGCAGTAGGTAAGGTGTGTGTGTCTAAACTGAATATGATGCTAGGATTACAGGCTGGAGTTGTAGGTCGGATACTTTCTTTAGTCCCTTATATATGTGATGTATGTTACTCCCAGAGAGAGGCATAGTAAAAGGAGAGGGAGTAAAACCTCAGCTTTAACCATGCTCAGTTGGACCGCATGATTGTGTTTATGCTGGGAAGATGTGGAATAGGTGTGGGATTTTAGTTTGAAAAGGGCAGGACTGGAGCAGCACAGAAGTCCTCTTTGCCAACCTGGAGTCTTGATGGAGATCAGGCTTAGGATTTAAATGACTTGGTAACACTCCTGTTACATTCTTTTTCTGCAAAGAAGGGAGTCTGCTCCCAATAACAGATAAACAGGTCCTTAACAACAGGTATTGTATCATTTGTTCTAATGAAATCCAAATAGATTGTGGCACAGTAAGGACAGAGGATGGACAGTGAAAAGATTAAGAACATTTCAGAAAATGATGACGTCTGGAGGACGTCAGATGGTTTTCCTTCCTTGTTTACTTAATCATTTGACAGTAACTGAATAATGTGTAATAGACCTAATAGACCTAATGCACTGGCCCAGTTCCATCTTGCACAGTCATAACCTGCTTCTGTACATTTCCTTCTAGCTGCAATTTATTAATTTTAAGCCTCCTTATAACAAATTCTGTCTAAAGCACAGTGAGATTTTGCAGTGTACCCGAAATTATTTACCTGTTTTGTACTACTTAGGAAATTTGATCTTGCTGTATTTTGATAGCAATAACTGTGTTCATGTCTGCTTTTAATCAGCACAGTTTTGGTTTTTGATTTAGTCTTTTGTGTGGAAGTGGCCCTGTATGCAGTCCCTGATGCTAACTAACCATGCTAACTAACATCATGCTGTAGTGACCTCTTCCCTAATGGTTAATCTCATTATGCTACATTGTGATACACAGCATAAATATTATCATTCTCCATAAATAATTCCTTGCACTTTTATTGTACTGATTAAAAAATCCTGATCAAGGAGGAGCTGGTAGGGAAGAAGAAAACTCTAGATTGTTTTTTAGCTACTATCGTGCTCTTATGAATCCTGGAAATACGTGGAGACTTAGAATCTGGAGTGCTACTGAGACAGGCATATTCTACTTGGTGAACATTGTATGCTGTTCTGGAGGCAGTGGGATAGGTGGAAAGAGGAGAACTTCCCTTTGATGAGAAGCGGAATTGCTCTGTTTGGAATATATTTGACTTTTTTTGAAGCAGTGATAAATGGTAAACTTTTAAACACTTGCAGGGACAGTCCTAAATATAGACAGTTGGCAAATAATCAATTGACTCATTCAGCAGCCTTTCTTTGACTTAGAAAAGGTTTTAACATTCAGTCAAAGTCATTTGCAGGCCTGGCAGTGTTACAGCTGAGTCAGATGGAGTACAGTGATGATTTAACCTGCTGGAAGAATAAACTACTATTTTTTGACAATGCCTGGATGCAGTCTGCATAAGTTTCATATATGTTTACTTAGTTTTCTTACAGATAAATCTTTTTGATTTACCCTTAGCAGTCACATTACTTAGGAAAACAAGTGGCTTTCTGTGATATACCTGAGTATTGTATCTGCAAGAGGGTGTTTAGGTCTATATGAAATCTTGGAAAGGTTAGTCTGCTGGGTTCCTGCATGTCTTTTATACGTGTTTGAAGTGAATAGCCTTATAATGTTAAAAGACCAGATATGATTTAAGCCTCCTGTTTCATTTCCAGTCTCCTCATGGTTTTGTATTTGATTCTGTGCTTCTTTGATTTTTAAAATTTTTTTAAATTTAACTAACATAAAAATGGCAATTACCCATTCAATTGAAATAACTGTAGTGCAGAAAACAAATGAAATTTCCCCTTTTTGCAAAGACAGACTTGGCCTTTTTCGATTTAGTTGAAATAGTAGGTGTGGTAATTTTTTGACTAGCGAAAATATTGTAATTCAAGTTCACCTGAATTACAGACTTTTTTTTAAAATTCAAGATTAATTACTCATTCAATCTGTGAGGGGTTTGTAGACTGAATGGTATCACTAGGGCATGGTCTGTGGTAAAGGATTATATATTTCTTCTCTACCACCCTAGAGGAAATCTGTGCATTTGTCTCTTTGTGACAGGATGGGGCTGTAGAGGCTAATGATAGATAAGCTGCGCAGCTGCGGCAACCAGCTTTAAAATTTTGCAACTTGGCTACTTTTTTACACAAAATTTGTTTTGTATATCAAAGGAAGAGGTATGGGATGGTTTTGTACAATTCTTTGCTTTCTGCATGTCCTAAAAGGCAAATTGCATAAACTTACATAAAGGCAGTTCCATGCTACGGTGAGGGATGCCTTCCCTTCCTTGAAAATTTGACGTACACTAGAACTTCAGCACTGATGGTCCTAGAACAAGAATAAAAAAGGTTTCATAGATTGAAATGGTATAACTATGCATTAAAGCCTTCATTCCAGGGATAAGAGAGTGGTGTAGACTGAAATTCTAGTCTTTGATTTCCAGAGACACTGGCTCATACCTTGTTTTAGATCACATGTGAAAATGAATTAAATAATGTAATGTTAGCTATTTGTTCACATTTTAAAGATCATTGCACAGTTTTTAACTGTCACCTTTTGTGCAGTGGAAGAGGGATTTCTGAGGCTGGGTCAGAGATATTTTGCCTGATCTGTTTTGCAAAGTTTGTGCAATAGTTGTGGTATGGTATGAGCCTGTCTCAATATCAAGGTGTTAAGCCTTCATTTAAAAAAAAGAATGAAAGCAGTCATCAACTTTCCCCCCCTCACCCCCCACCCCCCTGATAATTGAATCAGTTATAATCTCATGGTCTGAAAAGTTCATCTATTTACATATTCTAAGTAAAACAAAAGTTCCAGTTGATAAAGAAAAAAACTGATCTAAAGAAATATATTTATTTAAATTTAGGTAAGTATGAAGACTATGAACTCTGCTTGACTGAAAATGCTGAGATCTTGTTTATATCTATGCTGGGTAAAACAGAAGAGAGTGGCCCCAGTATGGAAAAATGGAACACTAAATATAAAAATGCTCTCTTTTAATGCAGACAGCATTGAGCAGGCAGACTTACCTTCTTGTGTCCTTTTCTCCTCAACTTTGTAGTTTCCAAAGAGGGTGAAGTAATGAGATACTTACATTTTTATTTTATTTTTTCTCTCTGCTCTGTTTTTTTCTCTTCTCGTTCTTCTTTCCAGCAAGTACAATACTCAGCAGGCAGACTGTGATACTGCCATGTGGCATTTAAGAGTAGAGGGGTGTACCGTGTGTGTGAAACTAGTATAGACTCAGTAACATTCAACAGTTCCAGAACATTGCAGCGTAAGTATTCTCTGGTTCTTCATTAGTGCTGGTGATACTGTAGTTTGTCTTTTCCTTCTGTGCCAACGAATGAGGTACAGATATGTTCTTTCATACATCTTGTGTTTTAGGATAAATTCGCCTTTTGGGAAGTGATTGTTTCTGAACTGCCACTTTCACTTCCACCATACAACATGCTGTCTTTTCTAAAGAAAACAGATTATCTTGTCTGCTTCTGCATTTTGCTGCACTGGAAAATAAGCAAAGATGCTAAACGAGATGTGAAATGACATTCTACATCTTTCTGGTTCTGCTTGTTTGCATGTGTCCTCCGTTGTTAACTGAGTGCTTAATTATTTACCTTTTAAACTAGTTAGAATTTGTTTGTTGTCGCATATTTCAGATTTTCAGACCCCAAATCAGTGCCACGTTATGATGTTGTGGCAAAAGCAACTTAGTTCGTTGCCCTATTAAGTAGTGATTAGAATTTAGTTGCTTTTCTTCCAACCAGATAATAATTACTGATACTGAATTAACAGCAGTTTGTAGGAGCAGAATTTACTCTTGGCTTCCATAAATCAGAAGGGGTTATCCATCTATATTTCGTATAATTGTTGGAACCACAGTACAATATCAGAAACTGCAGCTGGTATAGTAGTCTGACATGTTCTGTCCAATTTGAAAACTCAGAGGATGATTGAATTCCAGGCATTGTAAGGTGTGAGCATCTGCTTCAGATGCATGAACATCTCCATTACAGATCTCTTGCATTGTGAGAATGCGGGACTCACTTTAAAGTACAGGTTTGGATTTTAAGGTTTCCCAAGTGACTATGTAGATTCTTTAGGAAGAGATTGTATGTGTTAGCAAAAGGAAAAGGGAAAGGAGCTGCAAACACTGAGTGTAGTTGTCTGACCTGGCATCTCAGCCTCAGCACTTTTCACTTAGTCCGTACTACTAAATTACCACTTCTGTGTAGTTGATTTGTTTATACACTCACATTCTCTGTCACTTGCACACACAGAGAGAAACACAAACCCTAGGAAGTCTGTTTCTCGAAATTATTGAGATAGGCAAGAAAATTCCTGATGTGATGGGAGTAGAGACCTTATTGAATAAGACTGGTCCAGTTGGAATCTTTTGTAAGTATTAGAAACACTGACCTCTTAGGTAAATTTCCACCTCTAAAGGAGGAAACTAGGCTTTCCTTATGCCCATATCGCAAGCTATAGCTTTTGCCTTTCTGAGAAACACTGTTAAAGAAATAAAGTACTGTTAATGCTGTATTTTCACTTTGATGTGAAGGAAAAATTTGAGGGCAAGACTTCCAAGGAGTATCTGAGGTCACTTGGTTTGCTCAGCTTGAGGGAAGAGAAGGCTGAGGTGAGACCCCGACAGGGTGGTGGCGGGGGAACTGCTGATCTCTACTTGTGAGCAGTGATAGATCATAAGAAAATGGAAAGACCCTGTGTCAGGGGAAGTTCAGGCAGGACATTAGAAAAGATTCTTTGCTGAGAGAGAGGGGGTGGTCAGTCACTGGAACAGGCTTCTCAGGGAAGTGTTCACAGTGTCAAAGCCTCTCAGAATTCAAGGAGAGTCTGGGTGATGATCTTAGTCATCTGGTTTGGTGTTGAGTAGTCCTGCAAGAATCAGGGAGTTTGACTTGATGGTCCCATGAATACCTTCCAGCTTGCAATATTCAGGGATTTTATGATCCTGTGAAATATGAAGAGCTTTTAATTCTTCCTTTAAAACAAAAAGAAGTATGGTAAACAATTTTTTTCAAGCTTTTCTACAAAATCTAAAATAGGTCTGTTTTCTTTGTGGCCATAATTTGATATACTCTTGCATGTGTTTCCAAGCCTGGATATTAATAAGTGTGTAATGAACAGATACATTCAGAGCATCACAGATTCTTTAGAAAGCATTTCAAGTCTCAACTGGCTTGTCATTTTTAACAGGAAGGACAGGATAAGCTCCATCCCTCAGAGATCCCAGCAGAATACATAGCTGCAATAGACAGAACAGGTGACTGGGAGTCATTCAGACTGTACACAGTTATAACTGAAAGGCTATTTATCTTCACATTAAAAAGATGTAGCCCTCACAATAGTCTGTTGATCTGTGACAGTCCAGAGAAGCTCAGAAGTGGCCTGCTTCCCAATTCAGATACACCTTTTTTCTTTTTTTTTCGGAAGAGTAACCCTCCACAGCATTTGTTTTGAGGACTCCTTTACACACTGCTGAATGTTTAGAAAGTAACTCATTTTTGTGATAGTTTGTTGTGAATCAGTTTGGTATGTGGTAGGAGAGCATGTTATCTGCACTGAGAGTTAGAAACCACTTCTGTAATAAAAATAAACAGAAGTCTGTAGAAATAGGTAGCAGACAGGGCAAGGGAATTTTCTTGCCATTTCTGCGTCTTTACAGAAGTACTTGGGTACTTGCAAGCCCCATTCTATCCCCATTCATTAACACCAAGTACTATTTTGAACAAGGGCATGATGTGACACATTTAAGTTACGAATAGATTGCTGGAGATTCTGGAACCTTATTTGGCATGATTGCTGAGTAAGACAGGGTCCAGGCCAGGGACTGAGTATGATACACTTACACAAAAAAATCCCCCAACAAACAAAAAACAACCAACCAAAGAAACCTCCAACCACAACAAAAAACTCCAGCAGAAATGTCCCTATACACTTTTCCTCCCGCAAAACAAACCTCCATACCAACTAATAGATCTAAACCTACCAAAAGACAAAAGTGAAAGTAGAATGGTTGTATTTATTAAAAGCAGAAGTGTCCTATTTAATTTCTGATTCTGTTAAAAGTCTAAATAAACTCGCAAACTTAACTTGAATCATGGAAACTTATTTTCTCTACATTTACATTCTTTGTCTGCAATTTTTGGTTACTTTTGTTACAGAGTGTTCCAACTTTCCATAATTGCAAATGTTTCTGAGGGCATTTAATTAATGTGAATCAACATGCATAAAGTTTAAAATAGCTCAGACCCACTGAGCTTTAGTAGCTAGGTCTTTTTCCTGGTTAGCTCTTACACAAACACCTGCATAAATTAGATCGTTGTACTGGGAGGCCAGAGAACAGTGTAAATCAAGGGAATCAAATGTCAGTTGAAAATAGGGTGTTTCCAGTCACACAGAGAGGAGTTTTCCTCTCTCTCTCATCTTTGGTGCCCATATCTTCCCCTGCTGAGTAATCCGTGGAAAAAAGATTTTTCTATTGTTCCTGAAGAAAGTCATGCTGAACCACAATGTTATTTCTATTTTTGACAGGGTGGCCTGTCATGCAGCACCTAATACTTTTTCCCCTTTCCCTTTTTCCCCTTTCCCTTTTTCCCCTTTCCCTTTTTCCCCTTTCCCTTTTTCCCCTTTCCCTTTTTGCCTTTCAGATGTTTATACTGAGACTCCATTAGTTTAATTTTTGGGTACTGTCACTCTCTTAGTATCACTTAGCCAAGATGGATGAAGGAATTACTTAGCAGTGGTATCTGTCTTCTGTGTCCTACTATTTTCAAAGTGTTCATATCTATTCAATACTATTCAAACTATTTCTGAAGTATTCATATATCCAAAGGCATCCAAAACTGATGGCAGTTTTTTTCTGAGGTGTTATATATTATTAAATATTCTTGTAATTTTGTAAATTAATTAATTAAATATTTTCTCCTGCATTCTCTGGAATGTTGTTTTTTATGCTGAAGCGTTAAAAACCCAACATTTTATGCTGCAAAGAGAATTCCCTTATGAGGAGCAGTTAGGTGTAGATTTCATTTAACCGTGTTATGAACTTTCCTTGTGCTGTGCATTTTTAAATAGCATTTTGAGTTTCATCTTATTGTTAAGTACAGCTATAGTTTTGTATCACATTGACTTCACAGACTAGCTGTCAGCGGAGTAAGAACTGCAGATTTTCTTGCTAATGTTATGTTAAGAATATTAGACAGCCCAAACGCTTCACAGTATACCCTTCATAACAAAACAGGTAATTTAAGTAATGTTTTTGTTAAAACATGGCGATATGTTGATATTTGTATATCTTACAGGCTTGTTTTAAGGATGTCATAGGTTAGCAAGCATAGTCCCGGAAGGGACGTCCTTGCTAAGGGGTGCTTACAGTTTCCTCTGGGAACTGATAGAACCTATCAGCTGGCCAGTTTGAATATGGACAATTCTCTAAACCACTTAAAGTTGTGATCACCTCTGTGATCCACATTTAAGAATAGGCAAACTCCCCCTCCAAGCTCTCTCTCATTTCCGGTGCTGGCACAGGTGGCTGCAGGGCCCGAGCAGGGCCCAGTGGGCCCGGCCAGGCCCTGCTTGGGCCAGGCCGGGCCGGGCCACGGCCATCCTGAAGCCATGGACCT
>NW_008238356.1:500341-568122 GCF_000691975.1 Corvus brachyrhynchos
TCTGAAGGTGGTATAATTTTTTATTTTTTTTTCTTCTTTTAGGTCTGTTAATAAACTTCTTTATATTCTTTCAAGTTTGGTGCCTGCTTTGCATTTCTCCTAATTCTTATCTCACAGCAGATAAACAATAATGAGTATTTTGGACCAAACCACTACAAAACTAACAAAACTAACAAAAATTAAATACAATTTAAACTTCTAATTTTGATGCTAATCGTGATACTAACTACTATAATTTTTAACATATTGGTTCCCCAAATTAATGGACATCATTGCAAGGTATTTGTAAGGCTGGGCTTTAAATCACAGGAGTGCAAAATTTATTTGATTTCAGCAAGTGTGGCTCTCCTCAGACAGGCATAGCAATCTATTTTTATTTTTATAAGTAGATCTCATTCTCAATATTTGCTTCTCATACATTGCTGTGTGTAATAGATGTCTCAAATCATAAATCCTCTGTAGGTTCCTATAAATTTAAACAGCTTACTAATATCTTGTAGTAGAGTATCTCAAATATATTTTAAGTCAGTATGTCTGTTTTAATGACATGACATGCTTTTTTTATTCTGGAGTGGTAATATATATGTTGGTGCTTATATGTATGTACTTCCTCTACAGCTAGGGATTAAATGTTCAAATATGACTGCATATAATTATATTGCCATTATACCATGTCCTCTTTGGCCGATGCTAACAAAAATTATTGTTCTACTTAGCTGGTAAAAGAAATGAAAGAATTATGGTTTGTTTATTTTTCATAGACTTTCCTAATTCCGTTAATGCTGAACAAATAGCCTTTCAACAGCAGTACAAGGCTAGTATATGCTTCCCATATAAGGGAAAGAAAGCTACATGTAGTTACTCCATTTGTTCTTTCAGTGCAAAATACTTATGTTATGCAAAATACTGTGTAATGGTCCTCTGATCTGCTGAGATGTATGCAATTAACTAAGCAGGAATAATAAGCTAAAAGAATATCAGACTGGGAGCAGAGAGTGACCTTACACTGCAAAGCTGTGAAATCATCACCAGTTTCTAATGTTACCACTGTTCCTCTTCTGACAAGTGTTTATCTGGATGCTTGTCAGTATTTCCAAGGGCAGTGAATCCCTTTAACACCTTAAACACCTTGAGGATACAGAGAAATTTTAGTTAATGCTTTGTAGCATTCTTATAACTAAAAATACAGGAATTGTCTTATTGGCACAAAATGCATGTCTGTGAGTTGGAGTAAGTTGTGTTGCTCATCAGTGAGGTGAGGTCGAATTACAGTTCTAGATGCCCTACCAGTGTCCTCAGAGCTTACCAGTAGGAAAATCTAGGCCTGGATGCTGTGAGCATATTTTGGCTTGTATATGTCCCTTTTATGGACATAAGGGTTTTTTTGTTTTTGTTTTTGTTTGTGAGTTTTTGGAGGGGGGGGTTGTGGGGTTTTTTTGGTGTGATTTTTGTTTTGTTTTGTTTTTTGTTTGCTTATCTGTAGTTTTTTTGTTCGGGTATTTTTTGTTTTGTGTTGGCTTTTTGTTTGTGTTTTTTTGTACTTTTATGCTTTTTTTTTTTTCCCTTTTTTTTTTTTTTTTGTTGGTTGAGGATTTTTTCCCCCGCACTCCCAGAGACGTGAGACCTAGGAAGGATGTTGTACCTTGGATTTTTTTACATTCAGAATCAGAGTTTAAGCAAGTTTTGAGCTCTGTGTTTTAGTGGAAGTAAGGTAAGCCTGAGAAAAAGATTGTTCTTTGCTAGCATACTTACTTCTCCTTACCTTTGGACCATTTCTTCTTAACCACAGTAGGCACAGAAATCCATGGAGATTGCTTTTCCCAACAGTAGCATACTTCAGTTTGAAACCAAGACCTGGACTGTTAAAGAGAATCTAGCAAGCCCCTCTGTGAGGGAGGGCACAGATATCACTGTTTTTCATAGATGAAAAATACATGAAAGTGTCTTCAGTACAAAACTAGGAGATACTGAAAGGTAAAAGTTGAACTATTCATGTAATTTATTTTGCTTGTTTTAACCATATTTTTCCATTTTCTTTTTAAAATATTTCTTGTCTTTTGAATTAGCTAGGGCAGCAGATTTGCCAGGGATGATGAATTACCCATTTTGGTGTTAAGTAAGAGGATTCAGCAAAAATCATTGAGGATGATGTCTTAATCAGTCATTAATGTCTCTTCGTATGTTAATTTGTCAATTTATATCTCCTGTTTCCTTCTCTGTAATAAAATCTGAAATAATACATTGTGAAAACCTTAATCAAAATTAATGAAACTGAGCCAAATCTTAAATTTAAAAAACCCCTTATAGTTGTGTTTGTTGCTGTTATATTATGTTAGTGCTTACCAAATTTTGTTAACTGAAATGTGATACCCTTAAAAAATAGTTTTAAAGCTTTATAATACAAACAGTGCTTTAGTTTACTTTGTAATTACACTTTAAATGGTTGTGTGTAATATTTTCCATACTTTTAAAGCAGAAGTTGATATGCTTACCATAAAGATAATTTCTAAAACTGTATACTCTCTAGTTCTGTGGTTCAACACTCTATAACATACCTTTTAGGAGATGAAATTGAACTACTGCGGTAGATAAGAGTTTGTGCAATCAATATCCTACTTACCATTAACGTAGTTTTCCCTCCATTCAAAGTGGGGATTTTTTGTAGTTAGTGACAATTGTCACTAACTATAATTCTATATGGGGAAGATCTGTTTATTGTATTGAGGTTCTTGACAGATCTTGTCTGTGCTGGAACATTACTTGATGACTGCAGAATTAACTTAATTCCTTTTTTTTTTCCCCTCTGTACCACTTGTTCTAGTACATTAAATTAAAAACATGGCTCAGTTACACATATATTCTATGTCGAGACAAAGTAATGTGAAATGGAGATGTGTTTCAGAGGGAAAATAATCATCATCATAAATATTGTTTGCAGTATCATCATCTGTATGCCAGTTCAAGGTGTCATTGGCACAATACAAGAGTAATAAGACAGGAGTCTTACCCAAATATGTAACCTCAAGGTTCTTAATCTTTTTGGTAATCTTTTTAATGGGCACTGTGGTGCCTTGTGGGACCTTATCTACTGCAGTGCTGAACTCTTAAGTGGAAGAAGGAATGGGAAATGCAAGTTTGAGCATATTTCCTCCTATAGATCTTTCCCAAATTTCCTTGGCAATGAGGTAACCATGATTCTGCCTCCTGATAACTTTTTGCTTTAAAGTGATTGTTATTTCTTCCAGTTCTTTTATTATTTTTACATTGTCAATTGTGCTAGACAAGTACAAGGATTAGATTCACTATTTTCCCTGATGCACAAAATTTTAACAGAAAAACTTATAAGTCTCTGCTTAAACTTATTTTTCCCTGAAAAATCCTATATGCTTAGCAGTATTTTAAATGTTTTTCCTGAAACCCAAATATTCTGTTTCGGTTTCCTACCTTTTTCTCATTGATGTTAAAAGAGGAAGTTTTTCAGTAAATTAGGACTAGTGTTGCATTACTTCAAATAGGAATATTTGTGGATTTATTTTTTTTTTTTCCTGCTCAGGAGGGTATTTTACCTGTTTTATCTAATTAGAAGGAAAACTAACATCAGCACAGCAAAAACTAATGTTTTAGATTACTATTGTATATTGCCTTTCAGCATACTTTAATTAAAGTGACATTTGTTTGTCCTATAATATCACTATTCCCTAATCGATGTACTGAGCAAGCACCATGGTGACAAGATAAGTTGCTTTGTTTTGTTCCATATGTCTGTGTTCCAAATTTTCCATAGTTTTAATTGGTTCCCTGCAGAATAACATTTACAAGCATATGGTATGGAAAATGCTGACTGCATTTGTATCATATATTTTAGTATATTGGTGGCACTAGATCAGTAAGCCTTTAAATGTGATTATGAGGTTATTTAATGCAGTCAATAGTGTGCTTAAAACACAGCAAAAATCTGCAGTGAGCCAAATCGTATCAAGGAAATATGTTTAAATCTTTTCTTAATGCTTTAGGGATAGATGGGGAAGTCTGATTCAGACAAGGTTTTGGGTAATGTTTATGCTGAAACAAACTTTGTCGCCTGAAACCAATTCCGAAAGCTCTGTGGAGGCTACTTGCCATCACAAGAGGAACGTCCGTCAGAACTGCAGAGGCAATACATCTAGGCTTACTGACGTCCAGGATTATTGAAGAAATACACTGGTATTAGCTGATGAAATGGAATGCAGGCTCCACCCCTAAATCTCACACGTGTGGCTTTGAAGACATCAGTGGCACATTTTTGCATGATTCTGCTCTGGAAAAAGATGGCCGGTGCAAAAGGAACGGAGGATGAGTGACTGAGAAGACCTCAGTCACCTCAGCGCATGTGGAGGTCTTAGTTCAATAGTATTGACATAGGTTATGCCTCTTTGGTTATGCTGAAGGAGAGGTGTGTCATGGTAGAGAACATCTGAACTGAATTTTTTGCTAAGGCAAATTGACCAAAGTAGTTTCAGACTGCTCCAAGAAGTACTCAGTGGGTCACTGTATTAATGATCTCTTTGGATTTCATGAGCAGTCTGGATACCCGGATACAGCCCAAATAATCAGAGAAAGAGGATCACTTCATACATGGATATTTCTGATGTATGTATTACATCTTTGCGTATGTGTCCAAGAGGTAACATATTGTCTCTGTCCCTAGCCTGAACCCCGATGTACTTACCAAGTAAACTATGTCTAAATTTCTATTGCTGTAGTGTCATCTATGTGAAAATAAGTATTAGGTATTAAAGCAAGATAATTTTATTAGTGAGTAGCCCTACACTGAAATCACATGCATGTTAAAAGTAATGCAGGAATGTCATTATGCATTTTCTCTTTCTCATTTGCAATATGTCTATAGCTCTGACATTAGTATTATAGTGGGGACAATTCAGAGATCTAAATACTATGGACATAACTAATTACTGTATGAGTAGAAAGACCGTATTCTCATAATGAAGCATATGTTTCTATTCTCATAACATTACAAATAAAAAAAACCAGATTTTTTTTTAAAGCCAGGTTTTATTCTGAGTGCACTGTCATTTTACTAACAAGCACAGTATTACAATTTTTATTCTGTGCTCAGCTTATACATCAAATCAGCCAAATATCTATCATTCAGGAGGACAACAGGAGTAAATCATATTACAACAATACAATTCCCTCATGGAAAAAGAAGCTGCCAATGATAATAAAGGAGTTTTTGTGGAATGGTGTATGGAGAGGCAGAGCAGAGCACTACTGGCTGTTACAAAGGAGTAGGTTTCTGATTTTCAGTGTGGAATAAGAAAGAGCAACTTGAAATAATCCTGAAGTTAAAAAACCAAAACAAAACAAAAGTGAAAACAAAAACTGGCATCTTTTCGGCATCATTCTCACCAGAGAATGGGTAAAAAACCAAAGACATTTTAGAATTATAGTATGATAATAAGCTGTTGAACGAGAAAGGTAAAAGTTGATGTGACTTTTGCCTGATCATCTCTTTGAGGTATGATTTTCTTGCTCACTAATGTATTTCCACTGGGTTGTTGGCTTACTTCAGGCTATGGTTTCATTTTCAGCTTGGTGCCCATCACCTAAGGGTTACACTGACTTAAGAAACATGAAACTTAAATCCAAAGGCCTCTGTAACGTGCAGTGTTCAAGTGCCTTCTGACTCTTGGTCAATTTATTCTCGATTGCAAAGTTGCTTTCTTCATTTTAAAGAAGCAGCTAAACTTCTTAAACTCCAAGGTCAGATGTTGAGTCTGTGAGAGGCAGGTAAATTAACTGCATTATTTGAGTTGCATTCCCTTACCTTCACCAAAACAAACCCACCTGTTTTTATCCAATACACTTTCTCTTTGCTCTGTATAATTTATTCAGCCTCTGTGGTGTATGACGTACGGGTTTATTGCCGCCAGTCACCTCCTGATGCACCACAGAGCTGATACAATTAATATGACAGGGGCACTCTGCTCCTCTGGCAAATACACTCCTTACTTTTAAGTCATTTGTGTCTAGTATCTCAAAGAACAGTTTGGTCCTATAATAAGCCAAACAGCTCCTAAAGCAGATGAATACAATCAAGCCCTGTAAACTAGATTGGCATCCCAGTCTCACTTCTGCATGTTAAGTGGCAAGTGGGGAGGAGGAGAGAAGAGGAATTACATAGCTCGAGGTGGAAATTCGAAGATTTAGACATTTTAGACACTAAAGATGACCTGGAATAGGAATATAACTTGTTCTTTTGCAAAGTTGAATTTCTGTATGCTGTATATTCAGTTATTAGGTGAGAGCACTAATCCTGTGCAAGACAGGTTAATTTGAACAACAAATGAGTTAATGCTGCACAAGTGAAAGAGAGAGACTTTAATTTTTATTTTAATAACTTCTATCATAGAGAATCCTATTGACAGACTGTTGAAGTACTGCTGAGTCAAGCTTAAATAATCATTGGGCTGGGAACATTTTCCTTTTTCAGCCATAGTAGACCATATCCTGTTTTGTCTTTGCAGGAAGAGTAATGTGATACTGTTACTGAGCCTAAGGCCATTAAAATAAGTATTTGCTTTATCATTTTGTTTATCTTAGATAATACAAATTTAGGTTTCTTTAATTCTCTAAGAGGAAGCATATTTAATGTCTGTCTGACTTAATGCACTTTTTACCTTGATATAGCAGCAAAGATGGGATCCAAACACATGGTGTCAAAGTCAGACTTCCAAAACGTATGTGAATGTGGGCATATATATGTACCCCATGCACGATTCAGTTTGAAAGCCACTTACTATTGAGTATTTGGAATGCATGCACTCCATGATCAAGTGGAAATGCTGTCTCAAATGTTGATTCGGCAAAAATTTGGAGAAGCAGGAGAGTGTGAACATGTAAAGCTTATAAAACATGGTGAAAAATCAATGCCAAACCAATTGATGGAATAAATCTAATTTTAAAAGGAGCTAACAAGATTTTGATTGATGTTCTCAATTCTGTAGTGCTTCTTTTTTATATTTAAATGGAATTTATGCATTATTTGATTACTCCAGCTATTCTTTTTCAAATGAAAACTTGATGTAGAAATCATTGTTCATTTCTGGATTTTTGCAATGTGAATAAATGTGTGTAATAAGCTAGAGAAAAGGTATTTCAAAAACAGGCAGAGCAGACTTGCCTACAGTTACAGGCTATAACATTAGCTAAAAGTGAAAAGAGAGTAAATGTTTGCTGTTCCTAAGAATTATTTCTTGAACAGTGTTAAGTTTGTCTGCCTGCAGAATTCCAAATCAGAGCCTGTTGGTAATGCAGAAATACTGAACTGCATTCTCATCAGCAATAGCTGACCGTGCCATTTTTTGATTAGAAATGGCTGGAAAAGAGAGTTCCTGTCCTGTGGAAATTCCAGGAACAATCTAAAGATAAGACTTCTTGCCTGGCTGGCTTGTCAGATAGTTAACCTGCCTCATTTCCATTATTAATTTTGAAGGAACTTCATCATTCTGTGGAATGTTGTGAATTTGGGAAGCAACATTTTAAAATAAAACCCCTTCTATCAAGAGCTTGAGTCTTACATATAGCTTCTAAAATACTAATTTCAGAAGAAGCAGACATAATCATAAGGCTGTTTTCAACCTGCTGTGCAAAGTGCACTCACCATCAGAGTGCGAGTACGATTGGATAAATTACGGGTACAAGCTCTATATGTATGACAACTAAGGTGTGAAGACCTTCTCCTAGCCTTTGTTATAGATTAGTCATAGCTTTTTCTTATCATATCTTATTCAAGGAAAAGTATCAGGTAACATTTTATGCCTATCTAGCCATTTCTGAGGACAGTGTTGAGTTTTTGATCCTTCCACTTTTGTTTGTGTTATTTGTAGGGCCTTGTCTCCCACACAAAATCAGATGGTGTGGAATTAGAAAATCCTCCTTTTGTTTTATATTTGTTCTGCTAACGGTATTGATCTTTGCTGTAAAGGGTTTTTTTTTTCAGATTTGTAAGTAGAGCAAAACTATACAACAGATATTCAATAGGTAATGATTAAAGTATGTCACACTTAAAATTTTTGCAATTACACCTGTGTTCCTTAGGGAAGAATCATTATGTAACCAGGTATTTGACAGCTAGTACTTTAGATTACTATGTGTCATTTACTGTACATGATAAATGGGATACTATAGGGGCAGAGAAATACTATAATTTTTTTTTAATGTCCTCAAAAATGGGAGAAAACAGGGATTATCTCTTATATCTGTTTTTAGAATAAGAGAATATCTGTTTTTTTCCAGGCCAGTATAAAGCTTTCTTGTGAAAAAACTTACTAAGTATTTAAGTAACTTGAACTTTGCATGAAATATCAAATTGACTTTGCTTTGGCTTAAAGCCATTTCTTTGACAACAGAGATGTATAATCATGTTACAAGCCCTCAGGCCACTGGAAGCATAATACTGTCTGATACTATAAGGCAGATGCAAGTTGCACTCCAAAATGACTACTCAATTCTACCTCTGGTTTGGAGGTAGAATTCCACACCTACTAAGTAGGTACAAAAATCCTCTCTCGTGTGATTTGATGACTTTAAATATGGAATGACAGATTTTTTATTATCTTGGCCTTTATTTGGAATAGTTAGGATTTTCTCCTGTGCACCTTGGGGAAGCTGTGTCTGTGAAGCTTGTACCCCCTGGCTGGTGCTTCAGCCACAAGGCTGGAAAAGCTTTCAGTGTTGTATCTGACACTGTATATTGCTATGTGATTCCTTAGCTTCTTCCTTTTTAATATGCTTCTGTTGAGCCATGTTGCTTCTTCAAAGAATTGCTGTGCTTGACAAGTGCTGTCCCATTCCGTGCAGTAAAATACAGTGATTTCATTACAGTTTAAGGACAGAACTAGTGATATTTGAGGCAAAAAGGAAGCAGTGGCTCAGAAAGCAAGGCTGTGTGTGGCTACTGGGTGTGCATTTGTGCTCTGTGTTTGTGTGGGGTGAACGTGTATGAAGGAACGGGAAAAGTTTTTTTGCCTTGATACAGTGAGCATTTTGTAGGCATTCAAAATGTTTATACTAGGATGAGTCTTCAGTATTTCTTATCTTGCAAGATCCTTCTCCATTAACAGAGGAAAAAAAAAAGTAGAGATAATGTAATTTTTGACTGGAATATTGTAGTTTGATCAATCACTGTAGTTACTTGTCCTAGGCAAAATTTTTACAAACCTGATTGCCAGTATTGGAGTATGTTTGAATGTATCAGCTGTTTGATGCAGGTAGCAACCAATAAATGATATTTTTACTGCAGTTGCGTAAAGGTGCAGTTGTCATACTAATGCTTTTGTGTGTTAATAGATAACAAAACCGAACAGATATGAGTGTTTCTTCGTAGTAAATATCTGAGACTCAGATCTCTTAGTAGATTGCAGAAGTAGCCTAATGTTTCTAAATGTCTTTCCTGAGCACAGTAAGTGAATGTTAATCTATGCAGGTCTGATCTGAATTGAGTTATCCTGAGTGATGCCATCTGAAAATGACACATAATTTCTTTAATTCATTTTATCCCAGGCATCCAGTGTTTGTGCATTTTACAGTTTACCTTGAATCTAGCCAAACAAAAACTCATCAGCATGAAGAGAAATCACTGGTTTCCTATGTAGTTTAATTTAAGAGTTCTAGCTTCATCATTAACCTCCTAAATTTTTTAATTCTTAGAGATACTGACAGTTCATGTTTCCACTCAGGTTTAGCTGTGATAACTGCAGGAGGTAATCACATTTTAGTGCTATTGTAGCTTAAGCCTTACTGGGCTTATGCATCTTTGTCTTCTGGATTGTGGGCTTCTCTGCCTGGATTTTTGCTTGGAAACACCTGTGAGAGGAAACCTTACTTCCCTCTTACTTCCCTGTGCCTGCTTCTCCTGAAGATAGCTGATTAGCATGCAGCAGACCAAGCAGACTTCTATCTGAGATGGTGAAAGAGGAAGCAGTCCTGTAAGATAAGCAGTATGCTTGGATGGCGTACTTCAGGGTTGCATTTATGGACAGTATATATGGAGAGTATTTGGAGGGTTATTTTTACTAAATCACAGTTAGATGGTAAAAAGCCATTCATTCTGCTCCACCCCGCGAAATGAAATATTGGTGAAATCATGTATCTTGGATCTGCAAGAGGGGAAGGAGAAGAGAAAAAAATTCTGCTCAGTGAAAAGCAGGAAAGGTGGGGGGAAAAGTATTGCTGATCACCGTCTCTGTCACAGAGGGACCTTGACAGGCTTGAGAGATGGGCCTGGGCAAACCTCATGAACCACAAGAACAAGTGCAAGGTGCTGGACCTGGGACAGGGCAATGCCGAGCACAAACACAGGCTGGGTGGAGAGGGGCTGAGAGCAGCCCTGAGGAGAAAGACTTGTGGGTGTTTGTGGAAAAAAGCTCAGTATGACTTGGCAATGTGTGCTCACAGCCCAGAAAGCCAATTGTGTCCTGGGCTGCATCCAAAGCAGCGTGGGCAGCAGGGCCAGGGAGGGGATTCTGCCCCTCTGCTCTGCTCTGGTGAGACCCCACCTGGAACACTGCATCCAGCTCCAGGGTCCTCAAAATAAGAAGGACATGGACCTGTTGGAGTCCGGAGGAGATCCATTAAGTCGATCACAGGGCTGGAGCAGCTCTTACAAAGACAGGCTCAGAGAGTTGGGAATGTTCAGCCTGGAGAAGGCTGCAGGAAGACCTTAGAGCGGCATTCTACTACCTAAAGGGGCCCTACAAGAAACCTGGAAAGGGACTTTTGATGAGGACATGTAGTGATAGGACAAGGGGGAGTGGCCTTAAACTGGAAAAGGGCAGGTTTAGATTAGATACTATGAAGAAATTATTTACAGAGTGGGTACTAAAAGAAGGATGAGCTCATGAGCTTTATTTTCATTCTTTATGGTGTCAAATCAATCAGAAATGCATGCTGCAGAAGAACATATTACAGAAATCATATTGAAAAGAGGTACATGGAGGCAGTTTGTTGCTCATGAAGACTTAGAGCATAAATGAACATATGTGTTCCAGTCACTGTATTGTTCAGAAAGCTGTCTGTCTTTCCTGATATATGGGGAATGGAGAATGTGTCCTGGATTTGTTACCCAAACGTATTTTGATGGCTGTGTTCCATTACGGGAAAGAGAACCTAAGTTTATTCCTTATATCCAGGTAGAACTAAGACTGGACATAGAGAAAAAAGATTACCTTAAAAAAAATTGCACATTTATCATTATTAAGGGTAATGTAATAATTATATGCTTCTGTTGAAAGACTAAGATTTGATATCCAGAATTCCAATTAAAAATAGCAAGAAGTACATCAGCCTGTACACTCCAACAACAAAAATGTTTACTTGTATGTATTTGTTTATGAAACGTCTCTTAGCATCAGTCACATATGTTCCAACAATTAAGAAGCATTCAAAGAAAAGAAACTGTAATGTTTCTGTGCAGCTAGCTTGGCAGCAATGATGTGAACAAGAAAAAACTTCATCTTATATTCTGTGTGTACAGTTACGAAGAAGGTAGACCCTTCCCTTCAATACATTGCTTTCACACAGTAGGTTTGCCTTGTCTTTTCCTCTTGCTTGGAAGGCTCCAAATTTTATTAAGTGAGAAAAATTCAAAGCTCATAGTACTTCATCTGTGTTCAGCTTCTGAAGATTCAGGGTGAAAGGCAGTTACTTTGTCTATTTACTGATTTCGGCTGAGTAAAGAAAAAATTGTAAAACTAAAATGAAAATTTGCTGCATATTATTTGCTGTGTATTTTGCTTTGTGTATTTTGGACTGTTTTTCTAAATGGATTTGTGAGGTGTTTTGAAAAGTTTTTTCCACATGTACATGAAGCTGCTGCTTATCTGTTACTTTGCTGTGAAAAGGGCTTCTGTCCGGTTCAGACCTCATTGGAATCTAAACTACTGTCTCTCGTGAAATTTAGTTTTTGGCTTTCTTGGGGGCTATGAAGCCAAGGCATGTTTGATCCCACAGGATGTCCATTCCTTCAGCCAGTGGTGAAAAATGCTACGACTGAGAACAAAGCCTGATACTTACCTTGTCTCTTGAAATGTCGTGGTGATTTGACTTTTTCTCATAATTTCCACTCATGGCAATTGTCTTCTCATGTGTTACAGAACAGGAGCAAATGCCTGGAAAAAGTCCATGTTGTTCTTGGGAATAAACCCTGTGATTTGGATTCACTTATTTCTACCCTGGCCTATGCCTACTTCCAAAAAAAGAGTGGTCTTAATTCACTTGTTCCAGGTTGTTACAGACATCTTATTGTTAAATCAATTACTCTAAAAACATTTTTTCTGGACAATGATTTTGTTATTATCAGAGTTGAGTATTTAGAAGATAAATAATCTACATTTCTTTCCATACAAAAATGAATGAGTGGTTATTAGATGGCTTATTGAATAGCAGGAAAAAATTACTCCTGTGCTTCATTCCTTAATCCTTTTTCTCTTCTGGTTTCCCAGGTACTCTGTAGGAGGCAAACAGAGACAGATGAACAAAAAAAAAAGCACAATTTAAATTTTTTTTAGTTAAGGGGAGAAAACCCCAAACACAAAATCCAGGCTGTTTCTAACTGCTCACTCTGCTGAAATACCTTCCTGATGAAAAACAGGGCCAATTTTATGCAATTCTGACAGATGCACACCTATGTTACAGGTCAGTCCTCCTGATGTTCTTTGCTTACCTGTGTTGAACATACCAAGAAGAGACTTCAGCTACTTCACTGAGACAAGATTTATTTTGGAAGAGCTGAATATCCCAGAGTCATTCCATATCTTCCGAGATGAAATCAATTTGCATCAGCTGAATGCTGAAGGGAAATTGTCTTTAACACTTGTAAACAGCAACATGCTGACAAGGTATTGCGTTTTTTGTACAGTAAGATGGCTTATTGAGTGAGTCTGAGCTGTTCCAAAAATTATGGTTTTTCTGTATTAATATTCATATTGCTATGTTAACACAGACCTAAAACAAAGAAGCTAAGATATATTTTATCTTGCATTATGTTCAGTAAATGTAACAGGGTGAACAGTCATCTTTGCATCACTTTTAATGGAACTTCCACTTTTAAGAACCTTGTATTTTCACACAGATTAGGTAATTTAATTGAGTCAAATAGTCTGGAAGTTTCCTGTGGCCAGTAGATAAGAGATCAGAGTTTTTTTCCTGCTTCTTAGCTTTCCTTTAAAAGTCTTATATTGATTTGCAGGTGCCCAGACACTTGCATATGTGCTGATAAGATGGCTGATGGATTATTGTGGTCCTTACCAACTACAGCCTTTCAGAAGGCTCAGAGTTGCTCTCTGTAAGACCACAGTCCATATGCCCATTTTTAGGAGGGACTGTTTACAAGACCCTTGTGAATCTTTTATGGAGAGCCTCTTTGTAATGGTCTACCTGTCTTGCCCAGAGTGGAGGATGCTGTTTGCTTCCTGCTCTCCTTAGAACTTCATTTAAGACAAGTAGCATCCTATGGCCCCATCGTACTCTGAGAAGTTTATGGATTAGACTAAAAGCAGGGAAAATCTGAAGAGAGATATGTGTGAATCTCATAGCTGTTGATGTGTTAACTGCTGTCAGCTCAGTGCATCATTCACTCCTCAGTAAAAATTATCTGTAAGATCTGCTTTTTGTTTATTACTCTCACTTCCTGTGTTTCTTCCTTCTAAAGAATTACAGTAGGTATTTCATTATTAAAATTAGTTTGGCTTGGTCACTGCTATTGCAAACAGAAACATAAAGTATCTAAATGCAAGAAAAAATTTTTTTTGTAATGTTTCAGAATATTCAGTTGGGAAAATCCTAAATCTCCTCTATATAAAGAGGGCTATTTTCAGCACATGTAGAAATATTTTTTTCAAATTATTAGTTTTTTATAGATTTTTGATGAGGAAGATGTCGTACTTGGTGATATATCAAGCAGTAAAAGAACTCTGAGCACTTAATTTAAAAAATCACAGGCCTAGGACCTCTGTGATGTCCTTTGGCTTTATAGCAGGCTTCAGGTAGCTATAACAATGCTGTTGTAGTCCAGAATTTTTTAAAAAATGTTGCACTTTTTGCTGGGCTGTCTAAGCAGCTATAAAGATAAATATATGTATAACTTTTACTTGATAGTGAGGATAAAAGTTTGGAATCAGCTGTTGTCAAAGTCATCAATCCAGATGAGCAATGTGACAGGAGCCTGGAGTTACAAGCGTGTTCTTCCTCTTTAGTCGTAAAAGAGATTCTTCAAAAGGCGCCAGAGTTAATCACTCAGCAACTGGCTTATCTCCTCAGAGGTGAGAGATTACTCTTTATATTAAATACTGAAAGGTTTAATGGAGTGTTTCTGAATTTGCTCATGCAGAAATTTGGTTAACAATCCCTTTAAAGACCACAGGAAGCTTCATAAAAGAAGCAGGGAGTAAAGAGTTTGTTAAAGAGTAACATTATATTGAATATTAAAAATGTGCATTTAAAAATAGGCATGAGAGGTCTTTGCTGTATCACTAGACAAGAATATTAAATGAAGCTGTCGACATACCAGCTGGGTAGCTGGAAAAGCTGTGCAGTTCGTTGATTCCAGGGGCATTGTGGACAACAATATGGATTGGAATCTAATATTTACAAGTTAAAGCTTCTCCCTCCCAATGGTGGTACTTTTTTATAGAACCATGTTTTAATGGCGTGATGCAAAACTTCTGCTGTTTAAAAACAGTGTTACCAAATCTTCGTTATGCTCTCCTTTTCTTTTGTATTGTAAGCCCAGCAGAGTACAAAGAGGGGGTGGGCTTCAACAATCAGAAGTATCTTCTTCTCTGTCTTGAAAGTTCATCGTTTGTATTCATTTTCTTGGTTTATTTGCTGCAGCAGAACTTTCCAATTGGAAATAAAACTGGTGTTGAAAAGAACAGTCTCTACTTTTAAGTTACTTCCGAATTTTAATAATGTTCAATGAATTTTATTGGTTTTCAGTTTTAATTATGTGAAACTGTTAAATGTCCTTTTAAGAAATTAATGTGGGTATGTTTAATGAGGATTATGAAAACTTGTCTACATTTAGACTTCAGAAGCAACTAGAATCTTGGCTTATCATTGTACTCATCACTGTGATAACTAATAAACATGTTATAAGAAATCACAAAAGTTACTTTTTTCTAAAATATTCCACAGAATAAGCATTAACAGTAACACAGCATTTGGCTTGCCCTTATGGTATCTTTCCATGCTAACAAGCTTTAGTTAACCTGCTATGAAACTTGCTGTTGTCTGCAGGGACGGCAAGATGAACGACGCAGAATTTGAGTCCAGGATAGAATGGGATGGAATCATTTAATTAATTACATGCTCATTTATATAGCCTTGTTCACAAGAGATTTATAACATTATTGGGTTCTTGACCATCCACCTCCCAAAGTGATTGGCTGAATGCTATGACACCCATTTCAAAATATTTTTCCCAGTGTGGCAAACAAGGCTGTGCATAACAAGTTTGCACTTGTGAGATAAAGTCTTGGTTTACAAAACCCTCTACACTGTTTTCAGCTAGCTTGTGTGAGAAAGGAAACTTTCACAAGCGGCTGTAAAAATGGGAAAATAAATCTGCCAGCTCTTTTAGCATCTACATGAAATGTTTTTTTAAGCTCCAAATTTCGGTTGAGTATCTTTCCAGGAATCTAAGCAAATGACCAAGCATAGTAATTGGTTTTGGATACAATACAAAAAAAAGATTTTTGGGGAGTATCAGGATACTTGTTTGTTGGCCGAGAGTCAGGAGGGAGAGGTCTGAATAATGTTCAAGAACATGTTCAAGTACTGTATGTGGATGTGTCAGCATGTTTTGTGCCTCTAATCTGCATCCAAATTAAAATAAAGTGCTTTTATTAGTGTTTGCATTCGAGATAGCACTTCCAGTTTTCAGGAATATAGTAGCTAATTTTAATTTTTTTTTTATCAATGAGTAATTACATTTTGATTATTATGTTTGGTAGTGCATAGTGGATAAAAAGTCCCTGCATACCTTCTTTTGCATGGTTTGAGAAGCAACTGGCAAAGCCTAGGGAACAAAACATAGCTGCACCTGAGACTTGATGCTGTGCTACTCCCCGAAATGCAGCTCATATGGATAAAAGGTGCAGCAATGCAGCAAGTCCTCTTGATCTCTTAAAACAGAAAAAGTTACTGGTACCTACGAATCTTTCATCAGAAATTTAGAAAAGTCAGTGAACCCATCACTGGTTTTGATGAGATTAATTAAAAAAAAAAAATTAGAGGTCATAGATAGTGATGTATGTAAATGACAGATCAAACTACAACAGTCTGAAAATAAAAGATTAAATACAGCCTGCCAGATCTAGCTTTTGGGTTTCTTTGCATATATTGTGGTCTTTTATCATGAGGTATAGCTTCTTAAATTCATCTTACCATAGCACCGGAAACAAAGGGACCATGTATCATGGTCTGGAAGGAGCGGTGGCTGTTTTATTCTCACAACTGATGAATGTGGAGGCTCGCAGGTTGTTGCCTCTCTCTAGGGGCACTTCACAGGCACAGAAGCTGCGAAAGGCACTCCTGTGTTTTTCACATTTTGTTACGTTACTTCCAATGTAAATCTGTATATGATTAGTATGTCTGAATTTCAGGTGAAGTTCAGGACAGAAGGACAAAGTAGAAGTCACGAGTGTTAAGAATTAGGATTTTATTTGCATAAAAATGGTGAGAGAGGCTGTTGTCTGAGTCTCAGAGCTGGGAAGGCCTCTTTCATTTTCTGGCATTCCAGTGAGTATTTTGATACGAGACTTGTAAGATAATATAAAATCTCGTGTTTGAGTAATTATCATGTAGTGACCTGGACAGTTTCATTTTTTGTCTGTTTTTGAAACTTCTTTTTTTCTTAGAATCTGTTAGCAATTTTAAAATCTTAATAAAAAGGCAGACATTTATAACCTGCCACATTTCAACTTTGAGCAAACTTTACCCGCTTGTCTATGTTTAAAAAAAAAAGTCAAGAGAAAAGATGTTTCTTGTGAAACTGAGCATTATTGATTTAGGCATTTTTATATTTAAAGATTTTTTTTTTTTTAGGTGAATGCTTTTCTGGTATCTTTGTCTCCTTACCAGACGTGATATAAGCTAATTCTACCCTTGGGCTTTTGATTAGAGCCTGCTTGGAGAGTCAGTGTTGTACAGCCATATTTGCCTGAAGTTAGAGCTTGTGCTGTCCCTGGATTTGTGCCAGAAGCAAACAGTTATAGAACCTGCCAGAGTCCTGGGCCTGTATTATTTTATTTCCCAAGAGATGTTTATAAGGGGACTGTTGCCAAACTCAAGATCCATTAAACTGCTGAATCATTACATTCTCTGTTGCAGCCAGCTGGCAAGGATGTTATTCCAAGTACTCACTGTCAGGTATCTTGGGTCAATGCACTCTCAAAAATGCCTCCTTATGTTTATTTGTATAAGGCCTTGAAGGATGCCACAAGGTGCAAACTGCAACATGTAAATATAGACAGATTTCCAGCAAGAGCATCAGCAGTTTTTTTAATGTGAATCTGCTTTTGCTAGTGATGAGCTGCATAGTTGAGGACTTTTCATGGTCTGTTGGGGCAGTCTGACTTTCAGTAGAGAAGATTAGTTTGTTATTCTAGCCACCCAGACAAATGTTAAGAAATGCCCTTTTAAGGACTTTGGGAATTACGCCAGGATTTTTTTGTTCTGTCTTGTGCATTGGTCAGATGATTCACATGTTCCTGCACTGATGCATCCTTAATATATATGCTAGGAAGAAAGGATCATTTTGACCTGCACCAAACACTGCACTTACTTGGACTGACACTTTTTAAAATATATGGAAGCAGTTTTTTTGGAGGTCATGCTCCTCTTCTCCCTAATTACATTTTATCGCAGCTTCATCAAATTTCCTGTTAATTATAATAAAGATTGCTTACTTGGATATGTTTACAATTTTGGTTTGTGGTTTTTTGAGGGTTGTGGGGGGTGTGTGTGTGAGGAGTGTTGAAGTATACTTTCCATGAGGGACTGTTGGTTTTCCCCCTTTTCCCTGCCCTTTATTTTTCCAGGTTATGGAACAAAACCTTGACAGGAGAAATGCCTGTATTTTCAGTGTACTTTCTCTCAGCCATAAACTTAAAATTCAGGAGATGCTTGTGCTGTTCTTAATGTTTTCCCAAAACGACTTCTGCCTTCATTAGATCATGTTTAATATTAATGCACAGCAATTGCTTTTGGCAAAACTAATGCTTCACTTCCAAACTGCTTTGCAAAAAAAGAATAAAATGCACATTTTTTAAGAGCCTTAGCCGATTTTCCAGTGACCTCTTCTTCAGAAAAAAAAAAAAATGTGGTAAAGTGTGATGTACACAAGAAATAATATTGAATCTTGTATTGCGTATTATATATTTTTTTCTCTGCTTGTAAGCAGACAGAGCAGCCACCATTATGCTTTCAGAAACCCTGGGGGAGTTGTACCAGCACTCAGTAAAATCTGCAGGAGATTTCTGAGACCATGTATTGCTTTTACAGCAGGTATTTATGAGACGACACATGACTAAATGGACTAATGATCTTTGGTCAAGCAAAATTACCTTAAGTGAACTCTTTTTCTAAACTACATGGTATCTTAACCCTCATAGGAATACTGAGGATGCCTGGGAGAGATGAGGTGTGCCTTTCTGTCCTGCTGATGAGGACAGAATTGAAGAATGATCATAGTATGAAAGGACAAGTAAATGTTGATCTTAGGGCTTGCTAGTAACATCCTAGTAATTTGAGAATGATCCTTTTCTGGCTTTCATCCTAGTAGAAGAGTTATCAATTGCAAGCACTACAGTATTGTTGTGACTAGTGACAAAAGCAGCCTTTTAAAAACCTTTTTAAGGTGTCTTGCCTATGGTGAGTGAAGCTCACGTCATGTTTACTTCCAAACTGGTGAGCTTGGTTGGATATACAACTCACAACTCTTGTTCTTCTGCATTTTCCTGTATGTTTATATTAGGATTTTCTCTTCTTGGTCTTACTCAAATGTTCCATTCCCTGAAGCACACACAGCTGTGGTAAAAGTTTCATACATTGTGTGTATCTGAGGTTCTGTGCAGATGGACAGACTGCCTAATTCATCCTAGTGCTGCTGGAAGGCTTAATGGGATATGCTGCAGCCTCCCTCCAGTAGGTATGATGAATTTGAGCACACACTGTAGATCCAGCACATTCTGCTGGAGTCTCCATTTCCTTTGTGTATGCATGAACAATTTCCCTTTCTGTTTCTGGAGGAAGAAAAAAAACCAGACAATTGCTGTTGCTAAAATATTTCCGGCAGCCTGGTCCCTGAGCTGCCATTTTTCCAGATGCAGCTCTCTGCTGACTGAAGGCGTGTTGTGGGGTGTCTAATTCATTCTGGTCGCCACTGTTCCCAAGGTATAGCATATATCTCAAGAATATATATGTAGCACAAGCACTGTTATCTGCTATGGGGTTGAACAACAAAGGGATATTTTTAGATGAATTATCATGGAAGCTGCTGATTGAGAAATTGTCTTCCTGTTAGAGAGACTGAAAACTAGGCCTTGAGTGGGGTATGGGTAATGGGTATAGATATCCTGGGTGCTTTATTTATCAGTTATTTACCTGTAGAAATTGAAATGTGCTTGTTATGGAGCCAGGTTTGTGTACCTAAATTTAGAAATGTCAATCTGGATCAGTAGACATGATTTTCATGCAGTCTATATTTATTGAATATTTTTAATACTATCAAATAGAGCAGGAGCATTGTGTTAAAGTGATTGAAAGACTGACATAAAAAACTGCTGTGAATGAAAAGAATATTGGCAGTTACAATATCTGTAATAGAAACACAGAATAGAACTTCATGTATTTGTGTTTAATTCCAGAAATTAGTGTCTGATGGGGAGCACCTTTTGGCTTATTAAGCATTATTTATTATTGAATCCACACTGGATTTGTCTAATAACTAATAATTTACTTAGCATGGCACAATTCTTTTGTTGCAAGTGCTTTGTGAAATTTGAAGAAATGCTGTTTGTTATTTCATGTGATGACATTGTAGGAGAAAAGAAAAATGAATATATCGTAGATGTTTGGATCCTAGCTCATCGGATGAGATTGAGGGTGGCAGTGTCAAGGTTTTTTGTTTATTCTTTTTTGCTCTGTGCTAAAGCCTAAACACTTTGTTTTGCAGTAACTATCTTACATTATTGTACTCATTTCCTCATTGACCCAGCATGATGCAATGAAATCATACACTTGTTTTAAATTCTTGTGCACAATAGAATAATAAATAATTTCAATGCTGAAGTATAAGATTTTATTATCTTCACTTTACTGTGGGTGATTGGAAGCAAACACTATCTTTGGGTATATTAATAAACGGGATCCCAATCTCCAGGGAATGAAAGGGTGACTTTGTGTGCAGGACATAGTTGTCTGAAAAGACATCACTCTCACTTCTGCATTGTAAGATGATTCCAATCACTATAAAGTTATTTACTGGGTTATGTCCCTCTTAAATTTTGAAATTTTGATTATCTTAATTGGTGTTTTTTTGATGCGTCCATTGACAAGAGTTAGCCAGAGTGAGTTATACCACAACGGCCAATGACTTTAAGATCATTTAGTTCCAGCACCACTGCCATGGACAGGGATACCTTTCACAGTTCCAGGTTGCTCAGAGCCTGGTCCAGCTGGGCCTTGAACACTTCCAATGGATGGGACATCCACATCTTCTCCTGTTCTGGTGGCACACCATCCTAACAGTAAAGTATTTCTTCCTTTTGTCCATTGTAGGAGTTCACTGACATGTCTGTAGAAGGAAGGCAGACAATGTGGATTTATGTTTCAGAACACACCAGCGCTTAGTCTAGTGCTTGGAGAGAGGAATATAGGCTGGGGGGGAGCATGCTGCACACCGTGGCAGCCCTGGGACCAGCCAGTTAGCTGTAGCAGAAGCACCGAAGAGGCGCCTAGTTCAGATTTAGGACCTTCATGTTAGGAGGATGTTTCTGTGTGAATTCAGTGAACTCTCAGAGGAAACAACCTCCAAGAAGGAAGGGGCTTGGGAAGCAATACAGTAAACCTTCTTGTTTCTGTAGTACCTCTTTGATACTTACAGGAGACACTGATTTTTTGTCTTTCAATGTTTCAGGAAGCATTCTCTTCAAGTGCATGTCTTTGGAAGCTGACAGAATTACAGAGCAGCAGGAGAAAGTACTGTCAATCTTGGAAGAAAAGTTTCCAGATCTTCCACCACGAGAGCAAATTATCTCTGTTCTTCAAGAGACTCAGTTTAATGCCCAAGGTAGTGCAACTTCCTTCCATTTTTCAGACCTGTTTCAAATTTATTTATGTAACCATATCAGAATATTATTTTATTGTATGTGATGGAAATAGGTGCAGCATGCTGTCTTCATTGACAGTTTAATGTAGTATATTAATTTTAAATTAAGTTGTTTACATTCTAAATCATGGAATTGTGATTTCTTTAGGAACTACTAAGCTCATAAATAATCTTGTATTGTTTTTACAGATAAAATTAACATTAATTTTTTTCATATATTGTTTTTACAAGTGTATGCTCATCAAGAATTTATGTTGATTCACATGGACATAATAAATATGTCAGCCCATGTGCAGAAATTGTGTTGCAATTGCCTATGTGGTGTGCAGCTAGATTTTGTTTTATGACTCTTCCCAAGTTTACTACTATGTACAGGTGAAGTGAATTTGACATCAGACTAAGATTAAGGAAGCAGTGAGAAAGTTGAAATTCTTTTCCTTTCTTTTGATAGAAGTACCGAACAGAAATATTCAGTGATCTAAAGTGGCAATGTTCAAACCCAAAATTTAGTAGCAGGCTTTTAAAGGAATGCTGTGAAAACCTGAAGAAAATTGTTGCAATAACTCTTACATTTTTTTACTAGAATTTGCTGCCAAGTTGTTACCAAAGAGTGAGTATTAAATTCCTGAGATATTTCTCTGTTAGATACATCAGGTAAACACAGGGTCTGTGCAGACTCAGGGTCTTTTCTTGTTGTTCTCTATCTGCCGATATGCAGAAATCTAAATTCCGACCATCAGCCTAAGACAGCTGCCCTATCTGGGAGATAAGGACAGAATTTGAGGTGCTGCTTCCTTTGCCCTTTCTTTCAGTGAGATCACAAGCTAATTTAGTTCCGGTCTGTAAACGTTCATATTAATTCTCTTAAGTTCCTCCACTCAGGTAGTCTTAGTTCAGGAATGAACTGTATGCTGTCTAGATTGGAAAGTGGCAGTGAAAGTGACTTTTATAGACATCAGTTCTTAGTTCTGTCAGTTGCCAGGGAAAATGGTTTAGTATTGTTTGTCATGAAGTTTTCCCTAATATCAAATGCAAAACTTGGACAAGTATATATGTAGTAGGTTTAGTCTACTTGGTACTGGTTGCCAGTAATTTATGTATGTCACATGAAACATGAGGAGGGCACTGTCATGCACTCGTTTTGCTTATAGCTCCTGTTTTATATGTATTATAAGGTACATATTTAGTGTATATTCATATGACATAAGCATATATTGCATGTGACTTTTCTGTTAGTAGGATGCTGCTGAGTTTCAGAAGCCCCTTGAAGGATGTAACCACTGCTGAGTATTTTACCTTATTTACCTGTTGTTTCAGGCAGTATTAGGACAATTCAGCAAAAAAATTTCCCAGTTTCATGCAGAAATAATGATTTATTGGCCTGAATTAATTTTTTATTTGAGGCACAATAGGTTGCAGCCCACCAGAAAGTCTATAGGTTATATGCAAAATTTTTAAAATTACAGATGTGTAAATGTTCATCTTGTTGCTGGATTGAATGCGGTAGCTGGACTCTGTACAGGAATAGTAATGAAAGGATTAATTTCCTTGACTCAAGTTGGTGTTTATTTCCCTCTTGAAAATCATTAATACAAGCACATGGTGAGTGTTAAATTCCTATGCTGTAAAGGTTGGTGGACGTTTTAGTTGTTGCCCTGCACTGAGATAGGTGGCTTGCAGCATTCTTTACATAGACATTTGTCTATCATGTCTGTATTGCAATCACATGACATAACTATGTTCTTCTACATAACATGTATTTGTTTTGAGGATCTTTACAGCATTTTAGACAAACATCTCCAATGAGGGAAGCTTAGTAACCTGGATTTTCAATACAGTGTGCTTAAACATGCCAGTATGTCTGGTTGCAATTCTGATGAAAATATTTCAATAAATATAAATATATATAAATATATACTTAGTTCATGAATGGTTTGATGGACATAAGAAAAACCCATTGGTGTTATCAATTTGTGAAGAAGGTCAGAAACGTTTAATGACTGTGTTTAGAGAATATCTTAAGTGGCTTGCTTTTGAATATTTCCACAGGTGCTTTTCAATATATTAGTTATTTCAGAAGTATTTTATATTGGTGATTTCATGTTAGACCACAGAAATGGTCTATCTATACATTTATCATCAGCTGGAATTATGTACACTTAAAAAATTGAATGTTCACACAGGAGCACAGGTGTTGCAGGAGACTTAATTCTTCATACTTATTGTTAGTGTGTATCCTCCCTTAAATCCCTTCCTTAAAAAAAATCCCTCTAGAAACATTAAGCATTGAAATATTAATATTGGTTTTAATTCTCTCATATAATATGCTGAAATACAGAAGGTTCAGCATTAAAGTCTAAGCTGTGTTTTTAATTTATGTTGATGCATATGTCAGCTGTAGATATTTATATATATGGAAATTCATTTCTTTTCTCAAGCAGGTGTGATTATTGAGGAGATTATGCTCAAGGATCTCAAGGAGATTTCAGATGGAGAAATCAAAGTAGCAATTAGCACTGTGTACATGTCACTGGAGGTAAGAGGAAGCTTAAAACAACATGTTAAACAGCCTTATTGCATATGGAGATGGTTCTTTAAAACAGATTGTGAACAAGTTATTTTCTCAATATTTTTTCAGTATGAGCAGAATTTTCAATGATTTAATTAACTTTGAGAGAAGTAATAGCTGTTTGTTATCTGAGTTACACGATTATGATATTATGATTATTCCCTCCCATTAAATTGTACCAGGATGTGTTAAAAACAATGGCATAAACAAATTGCAGCCTTTGGGTGAATTGAAGGTGTGAGCGTTCTGTTATACTTCAGTTGGTAGTTACTAACTAGGACTTTGTCCTACCTTTCACTTACAGTGTGGCATTAAATTTTATAAAGTCAGCTCTCAGCTTTTTGAGGGGACATGCCTTCTAGAAATCTGTCTTGAAACTGTGTAATGAAGTTAGTCCATTGCCACACTGCCTAAATTAAATGCCTGTTGGTAGAAACAGAAGTACCTCAACAGGCCAGACATTAGTAAAATTTTGATCTTTTCAATCGAAACTACAGATTTGTCTTTATGAGTATCCCTGAGACAACCTGCAAGTGACTACTTGGATTTTGTTTCTTGAACAGTCCCAAACATTTTGTAAAGGCTTAGGGAAAACTCTTGTGTAGTATGCTTTGAATTGTTATCTCAAGACATTAATGTTACAGATGTCAGTGGCTATCTACCTGAAGGAGAGATATGTGTTTCTGGATATTCTGTAAAAATATTATTTTAAAAGTATGAATGCTTAGATCACTGGACAAGTATGAGGTGACACTATTATTTCTGATTGAAGTTTGCATACTGACATATTGATTAATATTAAAATCTAAGTGGTCTGAAGAAAATCTCAATAACAAAGACATTTTTATATAGTACGTATTTGTAATTTTCAGTCTCTTCATTTGCTTGCAAGTCACCCATACAAAAGTATTTGAAATGTCAAAGAAATTGTCATCTACTTTTGCAGTAAATCAAAACTTTTTTTATACCTCAAGTGCTACTTAAAAAAAAAGTAATTCTCTTGAATAGTTCTTCCATTGTATGTCCTAGGATTTCCTACAATATGTGTCTTGTGACGCTTTTTACAAAAAATAAGGTGCTTCTGTGGTTGAAGAAGTTTTTGGTACAATCCAGCTAATAATTATCTCTGGATTTCTGCTTGCATACTAAAATATACAAAGCAAATTGGGTAGCAAAGCTTCAAGAAATGAAAGAGAATCTATTCGTTTTCTGTTAGTTGTTTCAATATTAAGCAATCTATACCACCAAAACTGCATTGCTTTATGAACCTGAAAATTTGCTGAGGCTGGGAGGAAAGGGGATGGGGAAAGATAAATCCCTGTAAGATAAATCCCTGTAAGATAAATCCGTGAAAGAGAAAATGGGATTTTAAAATATTCTTAATAAAATCTTAATCTCCTTTTGTTTTAAATCTTTCTCTTTTACTCTGTCACTTTCAGTTAATGGCGGACAGAGCTAGGAGCTAATAAGGAGCTAGCTTTAGCATTACATCTTCTTCTTGTTTATTTTGCATTAAATCATGTTTAATAGCTATGCAGAATACAGACCTTGCCCTCCACAGATCTAAGCTCCAGGTAAATCTGAACTCATCTTTGCTACTCTTTATGCTCAAATTAATTGTAACTCGGAACTTGTCTTCCATTTGGCTGGATCTCACAATTTGACTTTGTCAACAGTAGGTGTTCCTAGACCTCAAAGCAGGCAAATTTTTAGCCTTTTTTCAGTGACACTGTAACATGTGATGCTGACTTACCTTGCCAAAGAAGTGTTAAGATGTGGTGGTCAAGTAGTAAATGCTTCATAATTGTTTTTCTTACATAGCTAGTGGTCATTATGGAGTATTACAGCTGGAAAGGGGGGGGTCAGCGGCTCTGACCCAGGAAGAGGTGACTGGTCCGGGGAGATGGTCCCAAAAGGAATCGCCTTCCCGAGGCCCGGTGTCTTCCCCAGCTGCTGGCAGAGGAGCCCTTGCAGAAGCTGTCAGCTCTTTAGTGATACCAGCTCGTGATTCCAGCTCAGCTCTGCAGGGCGGCCTCTAGGCCAAACCAGACTGGAGAGAGAGACGAGAAGGCCTGTGTGGCTGGTTCCGCACGAAGGGAGCTTTATTGTGGGTCCCCTCCGGCGAAGGGAAGCCAGGGACGAGCTCTCTCCCTGATCAATAAAAGCCAACGGGTTACAGAGGATCTGGGATGGGTGAGGACCAATGGGTTACAGAATGATCTGCATAGGGTCTCCTAAAGGATTGTGGGTCTGCCTTTACTCGCCATGACCAAAGAAGTGGTTTCCTTTCCAGGGAGTCCTGCTGGGCGATTGCAAAATCTCTTATCTCAGCAGAGATCCCTCCAGGGCAAGGGCTGGGCATACCCCACAATGGAGGGCAGAGGAGATTCATTTACCTGTAAGAACAAACTGAACAGATTTTACTGATGTTAGATGATTCTTAGTCCCAGTCTGTTAAGGAATTTTATTACTAGTATTTTTGATGGGATTTCTTTCTGGAAGTCACAGGTACCTTCCTTCCTCTGCTTTTTGCTGTCTGTTGTTCTGCTGTGAACAGTTGGTGCCAGAAGGGGCTAGCTTTTCAATGGTGTTAGGTGTAATGTTTGCAGTTATTGGGATAGAGATGAGTTTTGCATTTGCTGCATTGATGCCTTAGGGTTTTGGCTTTTATGTTTTTCAGGTCCTGTAGTGCTTTAGTACAGTAACTAGTACAGTTTTAGTGTCTAACTCTAGAACTCCATATAGCCTCTTAGCTACTGTTCTCCCGTTCTGGTTAGACATAAAAAATCTTCTCTAGGCCTGAGACTCAAGGACACCATGTTGTTCCAGGCCCCAAAACATGTAAACAAAGACTCAAAAAAGGGGCAACAAACTTGGGGTAGGTAATGACATCATTACCTGAAATAGTAATTGGAGAAGTAACCTTGATATGCAAATGAACCAAACTTATAAAAGTGTGAAAAACTCGTGACCCATTGTCCATTTTGGGTGTAGCCCTAGGGCCCTGTCTGCCTGTAGTGTACCTTATTGAAGGCCCTTCAATAAATACCCACTTTTATCCTCTGAATTTTGTCTAGCCTCTGTTTTTAGATAGCCCCAACAAGGCAGCAGCATTACTGCTCTTTGTTCAAACATTTTCTGAACACCCTCATTTTTGGTGCTTGACCAGCAAAAGATGTTTTTTTACTCAGTATTATTAGCAGTAGGAATCACACGTAGTTGCTTTACCCAGTATCAGAAGCACAATACATATAAGGAAATTACTGACAAGACTGTCCAGACCTCTCTATTCAGTTTAGAATTCTGTTATGAACTCACAAACTTTAATGAATTCATTATTTTCTCAGCAATAATAATGGTAATTTGTTATTCATCCTCAAAGTGCTCCACAGACGTTACCTGATTAAATATTAAGGAAACGTGAAGAACAGGCCTGGTAACAGGTGTTGAATCTCTAGTGTGTTTGTGTTTTTGCTTCTTCAGAAGTATCACAAGGTCACTTTTTTTTCTTAAAAAGCAACAAATATGCAAAAGTATCGGCCACTGAAATGCTTTCTATAGGATAGTCATTTTGTGTGGATGTGTTTAGGTTTCTCTAAGAGTCTATATGCAGCTTTGCATAGGCATTTCTGGCCTTCATGGATTTAGGTGGCATTAAAGCTGTACGATGAAATCAGACCTATGTCACCAGTGACTGGCAGAGTGTATGCTGCTTGGATTTCACATGCATAACCACTTTATTTTTGAAGAGAATGACAAAATAAAAGTGACACTGCCCAGATCACAGTTATTTTTGTTGCCTTTGCCGGAAAGTTTCCCCAGGTCATAATAATGATTACTCATAGGATATTGTAGCAAAATTCAATGCATGTGTTACAGTTAATTTCTGTTACATTATGTTATACCCTGAGAGTATCTTTTGCTGCTTCTCTGCTGGAATTCTCTTGGAAATGAGAATGTCTTCTCAATGTGACTTTCTGGGAAAGTGATTTTTTTTTCCTGAGAGAGGAATACTTCTGTTGTAAAGTGAACTCTGTTCTCTGCCTTTTTAAGTGTGGTGCACTGGGAGAACAATCCATGTTTCATGAGTGTTCAGTTTAGTTGAAATGGCTCATTATAGCATAGATTAATAATATGCTTGTTGGACTAAGTCTTTTATCTGTTGGTTCATGAAAATTTATTCTAACTGCTCACAGAACTTACGAATATAGAAAATAAATTACCACATGAGGAAGCAGTCCAGTCAGTTGAAGATAACGTCTATGATTGTCTGCTATTGACTGTGAAAGACAAGGGAGTGTGTATGTTCTGAAGGCTGACTGGTCTGTTGAGGTTCATGCCTCTGGCCATGGCATCCACCTACTTCATAAAGACAGTTTCCAGGTTGTAGAGGTTGTATGCCACTTCTAAAGGCTTAGAGAGCATGTCAGAGCCCCACTGGAGGCTGCTGTCACTAGTGTTGTTTCCTCAAGAAAGTGACCTGCAAGTTCATGCTGCCATGGGAAGCTTGGCTGTTCTTAGGTAGCCTCCACAGTCCAAATGAGTTGGGGATGGTACCAGTAGGAAGTTATTTCTCTTTTAACAGCTTCCCCCTTTGTGGCTTTGTGCCGCAAAGTTCTCAGAGGAACTTAGAGTGGCTGTTCCAGCAACAGTAACTTAAGAAATACAGAAATGTTTGGGTGCACAGTTTATCATCTTCCTTTGAAAAAATAGTCTGATCCTGGAGGTACAGTTTAATTTTAAGGCTATTTTATAGTAAGAATTGCCACTGTTTTACTAATTTGGACAATTTTGTTTCTGCAATTTGAAAAGTGATGTTTTTAATACTTCTGTAGAGCAAATCAGGAACCTCTGTCTTAACTGAAGCATGTCAAACAAGTGCTAGGTAGACCATTACACCCAAATATGTGAGATTACAATGTGTTTCTTTGAAGATTTGAACTTTTGTTGTCTATCTGTAATGATTATGTGTATATATTGTGTATTTGGGAACTTTTTTCTTTCAGTGTAAATATAAACGTATTTTAAATGGCAGATTGGTCCATGAATTTGTTTTTAATGCTAAAAACAAAGCAAGAAGCAAACCCAAGTAAACATGTTAACATTTAATCTTCCAGTAATGGAATTGGAAACAAAATTCACAGCAACTTACAATAGCAATGCGGTTCAAAAGTATTTTTCTGATGCCTGTTGTGAGAAGTTAGGGTATGTAAAATAAATGATGTATGGAGCTGTAGGAATGCGACTTTTGCAGACTACCTTATGTCTAAGGAACATTAAACATAGGGTTCTCGTTTAGCAAATAAATAACCATTCATTTCAGTGGCTGCATAGTCTGGACTTTTGTGCATATTTTTGCAAAGATGAGAAGAGGCCATTAGGGATTTAATATAAAATAAATCGCCACGGGGTCTTCTTGTAGTCCTAGTCTTTCTGCCACATGGTGTGTCACTAATGTGCATAAATGGGCTTAAATGAATTTGTTATCTGTATTACATTTGCAGTATGTATATATTTATATATTATTTTTTAATTGTGTTTAAAAATAAAACATTAAATACATCATTTTTGAGAGTTGAAAACATACCATTTGTAAATAAATCAACCTTAATTAAGGTCTTAAAATGTCAGTGTGCGATATGTGCCTTAGGAAAATTTATAACATATATAGTACATAAAGCTTAAACATACTTTAATTTGCTTTTTCAGAAGTATTAGGAGGGTGAATTCATAACCTCATATGACTGAGTAATGCAGCCACACGTGCATTGATGTAAATACCGTACTCGTGCTTAGACATCTGACTGCCGTCTTCTGGAAACAATAGTTGTTCAGTTGATGCCCCAGGTCAACCAAAGTACCCCAGTTGTAATGAGTACAATCCAAGGTGTGGAGAGATTAAACAGGCAAGCTGAATTCTCTGTAGTGACTGTTCTCTAAAGGTGTGAAAGGAATCTGGTGGGGAGAACCATTTAAGTGGTGGTTTTAAGTGGTTGCTGTTGCAGGCAACTGGGAAATAAGCCAGGCCAGTCAGAGCAGTGACAACTATTCCTTAGCTGCCTCCCATGATAAGGAAAAGACCAGCCACCTCAAGTGTATTTATACCAATACTCACAGCCTGGAGAATAAACACTAGGAACTTGACACCCAGTTAGAAAGTTAGGGTATCATAGGAGTAACTGAAGCATGATAGGATCACTCACATGACTGGAGAAATATGATGGATGGCTACAGGCTGTTTATAAAGAGAGTCAGGGGAGGAGAGGAGGGGGAGTTGCACTTTAGGTTAAGGAGAACCTTGAATGTATAGAAGTCAACTACAGTGACTATGGAAGCCCTATCAAATCCCTCTGGGTCAAGGTTAAAGGGGTCATCTCCAAGACCGATCTCCAAACCAAGACAATAAGGGCAAGGAAGCAATATTTGGGTCATTTAAGCAAGCTCTAGATAACAGATCTTGGGTCTTTTAGGTGTCTTCAACTATCCAGACATTCTTGGTAGAGCAATACAGCAGGTCACAAAACCTGTCAAGTTCCTGGAATGCATAGAGGACTGCTTCCTCCTACAAATGTTAGATGTGTTAACCAGGAATGAGGCACAGCTGGACTTGCTGCTCACTAACCAAGGAAACCAGCTTTGTAGTATCTCGCTCAGTGGTGGCTTTGGCTGCAGTGATCACAGTGTGGAGTTTGGGGTCTGGCTGTGCATTCTGAAGGTTAGTACTAAGGCAGAGGTTTTAGATTTTAGAAGAGCAGAGCTCAGTTGAAAGGGAAGCTTCCACAGAGAATAAAGGAGCTAGTGACTGCAGGGAGTGTTTCGAGGTTGCTCTCATGGAAGCACAAAACCAATTCATCCTCTTCAAAGGGAAGGGAAGTAGGTGGAACAAGAGACCCTCTTGGTGTAACTGTGAGCTTCTGAGTCTGTTCAAGACCAAAAGAGAGAAGCACACCAGAGATGGAAAAGGAATTTAAAATCTGTTGAGAACCAGGAGAACATTGCCAGGGCATGAGATGCTGTTAGAAAAGCAAGACTCAGCTTGAATTGAAGGTGACAAGAGATGTCAGAAACTACAAGAAAGGGGTCTTTGAATATATAAACAACAAGCAGAAACAGGAGGAAACTACTGGCCTAGTGTTAAATGGGAGAGGTGAATTAGTCACCAACAACACCAAAAAGGCAGAAGTTCTCAACACTTCCTTAATCTCTGTTGTCGCCAGCACAGTTGGGTCCCAGACCCTGGAAACAAAAGTCCATGTTGATGCAAACACAGACCCACTGTCAGTGAAGGAAAAGTTGCTGTGTGGGCTATTACAGGAACTTGACCCCTGCAAATAGATAGGACCTGACAATATCCACTCAAGAGTATTAGAGAGCTGGCTGGGGTCATTGTGAGGCTGCTGTCCATAATCTTTGAGAAGTTGTGGAGATCAGGAGACATCCCAGAAGACTGGAAGAAGGGTAATGTCACCCCATCTACAAGAAGGGCTTAAAGGAGGATGCAGGAAATTATAGGCCCTGAAAAAGTTATGAAAAAAATCCTCCTGGGAGAATTAATTGCAAGTCAGATGAATCAGGTGGTTGGGAAAAGCCAGCATGGATTCGCCAAGGGAAAATTGTGCTTGACAAACCTGATTGCCTTCTACAGCAAAGTAACCTGCTTGGCTGATGTGGGGCAGGCCATGGACACTGTCTGCCTGTGTTTCTGCAAGGCTTTCTCTATGGTCTCTCACAGCCTCCTGGTGAAGCTGTTGTGTAACAGCCTGGACAAGCTGCCTGTGCAGGGGGTGGGGAACTGACCCACAGGCAGCACCCAGAGTGGGGGTAAATGCCTCCTTTTCCAACTGGCAGCCTGGCACAAGTGGGACCCCCAGGACTGGTGTTGGGCCCAGCGCTGTTTCATGTCTTCATAAGTGGTCATCCAGAGCACTTAAAATCACTCAGGGATCAAGTGGACACTTCGGAAGGAAGAGCCAACCTGCAGGAAAAACGTGTGTAGGCTGGAAAGCAGGCAAAGAAGAACCTTACGAAGTTCAACAAGGACAAGTATAAGGTCTTACACTGGGAAAGCAAATCCAGGAGCGCAGCACGGGCTGGGAGCACAAGTCTGGGAAGCAGCTCTGTGGAAAGCGACCTGGGAGTCCCAAGCTCAGTATGAGTGAGCAGGGTGCTGCTGCATCAAAGGAACCCGGTGAGATCCAGAGCTGCATCCACAAGGGCATCATCAGCAGAGATTGTCCCATTCTTGTCAGCGTTTGTCTGGCCACACCTGGAATACTGTCATCAGTTTTGGTCCCCACTATACAAAAAAGATGTGGACAGGCTGGAGAGGGTGGGGAAAAGGGCCACAGAGATGATCAAAGGATTAGGAAGCCTGACATATTAGAAAAGAAGGCTTAGGTGAGACCTTAACACTGGGTTCTAGTATTTAAAGAGTGGCTACAAAAAAGATGGAGACTCTGTTTTTACAAGGAGTCACATGGAAAAAATGAAGGATAATGGATACAACAGTTATTGCTGGAGAGATTCTGATTAGATAGACACAAGAGGAAAATTTTTCACAATGAGAATGGTCAGTCATTGGAATAATCTCCCCAGCGAAGTGCTGTATTTCTCAACATTAGGCACTTTTAAGATTCATCTGGGCAGGGTGCTGGACCACCTTGTCTCGAGTGCTTTTGTCAAAAAACTTTGTTCTAGATCATCCTTGAGATCACTCCTAACTTGTTATTCTATCATTCAAAGAAGTGCTTCCTAATTAAGTATGTGAAATCAAAAGGCAGCAAAAATGACCTTGGTTACAGTGATTAGTGGGATTGCTTATAGTTTTCCTGTCAAGACCATATTCCTTTCAGAAGATGATATGGGGGTGGTACGAGCTATAGTTCCCCCAATCAGTGAGATACTTTTGCATGAAGTCATGTAGGATGTTAGGCAAGGTATTACTACAGTCTCTTGAGATATGAGAAAAATGTAAACTTGTAAAACTGACTGAAACCATTACATTTAAAAACCTTCCCAACTCAGCATGTACTCATTTTTGAGTTTTCGCAAGGTGTATTTGATTATTTTATTCTATAGTACTGACGTAACAGATAGTGAGCCAGAAGCATCAGAATTTTTTGTACTTGCAGTATCACTTAAAAAATGCACAAGGTAGACACTGGTATCAGGTGTGCAGTGGTATGTCTTTAGGATTTCACTTTTATTTTGGTATCTGAAGAAATTGCGTAGATTTCATCGGTTATAATTAGTGTGACATTTGGTCTAATTCAGCCCAAGCTATCATTTACAATTTTGCCTTTAATGATTTAGTTCAGTCTTGGTTCAAAAGTTAATAAACAAAGTAAAATACCTATGAGAATTATTAAAGGAATGAGCATAAACAATTTACTAACATTACAGTAAAAATGTGCTTGTGCTCACAGGTACATTGTTCAAAAAGATAGACTATTTTCTTTTGTATTGTTTCTGAAATGTGTTTAAATAAATTAAGGTGGTTTCTTTATGAAATACAGCTGTAAAATATGCACTGTCTTTCAGCTAAGTAAAATGCTATAATCTACAGTATCATTATTGGCCTGTATTTCTGACTTCTACAAAGCTGACTAATTTATCATTTGTATACTCTTCCAGTTCTTGTCAGTAGCACTCAGCTTAGCTGCTTATGGGGCATAGACATTGACAGCGGGAGGTGCTGTTTTGAGAAACGTTCAGCATAAAGAGTTGTTTCTATGAAATATAATGTACTTTTAAAACAAATTCAGTGTAAAACCTAGGATGAACGTTTAGCATTTTAAGATCTGGCCATAATGCATAAGAATATAAGAAGTGGTAATAGGGATGACAATAGGAATATTAGAGAAATCGTATTTTCTGCTATTTAGTTTTTGTTTTTTCTTTGCTATTGTGTGGGAAACACATTAATTAGAACATTGAACTGTTGATCCAACATTACAGTATCAGTCTAGCTTTGAGTAAAAAGACATTTTGAGTTTGCTAGTGTTAGTGTTACTGTACTACAGAAGCCAGCAAATTTGTCAACAGGAAGTGAAGAGAGATACAGTGTATTTCTAAACAAATATTCTCCTTGGTGACTGCTTTTGTGTTTTTAATTAAAAAGTTTAAAAATCCATCCACTTTCAAAATCGTGTAATATTTATTTAAAATAGTGATATTTTAATGTAGAAAACCCATGAAGTATGTTTGATACGTCTTGAAATGTTGCTTTTGTTCCATCTCTTTGGCAAAGCAAATCCTGAAACATCTTCTGAACTCTTAATGTAAAGTAATGCTTAGCACTTGTAAACATTACAATAGCCTATGTTTTTATCATACACCACTGTATTTTATACCTTCTACTACATATCAGAAGCCTAGTCCTGAAACTATTGGGTATTTTAAGATGTGGAAATACTTTGGAATTTTGAATTCGGCAGGTCAAGCGCTCTGAAAGATTTTTACAATGCACATATGTTCTCTGTTTAGATGACGATGGGAAAGATCCATTTTTTGACTCCGTGTAACTGGGTACACTCTCAGGACTTGAAGTCAAGTGTTTTGTCTGACCAGAAACTTCGGGGTTTATTTGATTTTATATACATTTTAATATATTTGATTTACAGTACAGGGATTAAAAAAAATTACAAAATTGAAATTCAAATTGAAAGCCTTCAGCCCTTATTTGAGTTTTCAAATACAGATTTGCTAAGAACACTAATTCTAACAAAGACTGCAATTTTCCTTTCTCTTTTTCCAGGAGACAGATAAAATTTTCTCAGAAAGGTCACCACTTCTGTTTGCAGAATTATTCACAGCTTCTATGTGTCTCTAATGAAATACAGTTTTCATCATAAAGCTGCTGAATGAATGATATTCACCAAAAATATAATATCCTATGCAACTCCATAGCTAAATTGCTTGGTTAGATTTTGTGTACTTAAATGAATACATATTAAGTCTAACCTGCATGCTTTTTGTGGCAGAAAAACCAACATTCAGAACTCCTGTGTATACTGTGACTACTGCAACATCTTACTTCTTTACCATTTTTTCTTTTTCCGTATAGACTTGGTAAAGTACAAAATGATAATTCCTTCAGGATAATCTTGCATTGCTTTCATAAACAAAAATTTATTCATAAATAAACACCTTTATTATTTTCTCCATAAGAAATTCTGTGTGCGAATATATAATTTTTAGTCCTGAAATTGTTGCATTTCTGAAATGAAACAATGTCTTTAACCAAAGTTACTAAGGACAGATTGAATTTCTTAATTACAAAAAGAAAAAGAGTAGGAAGTGTTCAAGGTCTACATTTGTTTTTCTCCTGACTGCATTTTTTTTTTTTTTAAAATTACTTTGTCTGAAGAGTAAATCTCAGTATTTTGAGTTCTGTAACTCTCCTTATTTGTGATTTGTGGTTAATAAAAATATCATCCTTTGACTGAAAACTTAGGTATGGAGAGATTTTAATTTCTCACGTTAACATAATTTTTGTGATTTTGTACAAAGCCTGAGAGTTTTCATTACTGTTTAGATTAAAAAATAAAAAGGCAAAACGCAAGCAGAATAGGGTACTTTCTTCAGCTGTGATCGTGTAGCTCTCAATGTGTCAGAATTTCGTATGCCTGTTGTGTGTCTGCCTTCCAGAATTCTTAGTTTTGAACAGAATATAAACACAATACCTAGGCTCACTTAGGTGAGGAAAAACCTATTGAGGCCACAAAATTTATGCCAGAGCAAAACAGTGGCAGCTGCTTATTTTATCTTCCCCAAATAAGAAAAATCATATTTTTTGCATTAGTGGGGAATTGAGGCATGTATACAACCCTTTCACACTTTGGGAGGATGTCTCTCAGTTCTGTGAGAAAAAATGAAAATGTCTGAATATGGCCTGCTTGATTCTGTGGCTCAGGTCAAACAAGATTATAGAGTTGGTAGTGAAATGAAACAGAGAACCTGAAAAACTATCTATTTTCATTGTGAGATGTTTTTTCTTCCTCCTTTGCGTGAACAACTAAAGCCCTTGGGAAAAAAAATCTCTCCTTCCCTGGATGCTACCTTTACAAACAAAATAGATCAGTTGGTGTTTGTTACCGGTTCTGCCACTTTCTACAAGAGGAAAGATGCCACTGCTAGATATATTGTAACTTGGTGGCATTTTATCCTTCCGGTCTTACTGCTGTTGTTGCCTTAGTCACATTTTCAGAGAAATTTTATAAAACTTGATTCTCTCTCCATCCTTTACAAGGGTGGGGGGCAGGAAGGTGGGGAGCGAAGACCTAGACTTAGAGAAAAAGAAAGGTAAGAGTAAACACGGTCCACAAGGAATCATCTTCAGTCCATTCTTCTTTATTTTTCCCACTGCAAGATTGCCAGAGAGATATGGTCAGCAATCTGTGCCTGGATTCCACATGCAGGACTTGATTGTTTCTTAGATTTCATGGATGACAGACCTCTGTGTATGCTTGTTTCATTGTCAGTATTCGTCACTGTAAGTCTAGTAAGGAAAAAAGTTGGAATAAATTAATTTTGTACCTTAAATGGGAACTGTTAGGTCAGCTCTTCAGTTGGTAGAACACCATGGACTTAGACTAGCTGTAGATTTTTACATTGGAAGAAGGACTTGAGGATGAGTTTGAATAATAAATGGCAACTTTACGACCAAGAACCTCTGTAATTGTGTTTTAGAACCAAAAATCTTAACTCTGATTTAAGTGTAATTTTTTTGTCCTCTTTCATGACATATTGAATCATATTCTTCTGAAAATACGTTGTTTTGGTCTAAAATGTTTGTCACCTTATCTTTTCTTATATAAGCAGTGTTAGCTAGGTTGCTTCTCAGCATTTGCTATTAAAGAAGACTTTCTAAATAAAGGGGCTAGAGATAATGCAGAAATAAAAAAGTGATTTTCCTTTCACATCTCTCAGTTGAGTATTTGCCATATGGGTTGCTCAGCATTACACTCTCAGCAGGTCTAATTTATGGTAAACACACAGTGAGTGAACAGAAAAAAAAAGGCAATGAAAATATTAATACTCTTCCTTCACTCCATTTTTTTTTTTTTAACTGAAATCAGCTTATTCAGGTTCATCCCATATAGCTGTAGCACTTAGTTGAGTATGTGTGTATTTTCACTCTGCTGGGAGTTTGTGAAGACTGAAATGCTGCGCTTTTCTTGCCATGAGACTGATTTGCTGGAGCTTGCGTGGCAGTGTGTAAATGACACCTTCCTTGCTCTGGTCTGGCATGCTGCCAGCTGCCCCAGGGCTGTGCTTTCTCCATGAAGGGCAGTTGGTGGAAAACATCACTTTTCTTGCTGTGGGATGGGGTGCTTTAGCTTTTCCTGGGCTTCTGCAAGAGGATCACCAACTAAATGAATGTGTTCATCTTCTGGGCCACTGCTAGGATTTGGATCAGGCACAGAAGGAGGTATAAAATAAATCAAAAAATAAATAATGGTACGGTATTTTCTCAACCACAGCCGTGGAAATTGATAGCATCAATATTTTGAAAACCTCCCATCTCCAATGAGCTCCTGGGGCTTTCTCTTACTATTGCGTATGCTTTCTTTCTCTCTGTGGGCTTTCTTTTTCCCTAGGGGCTTTGCTGCCATTACTGTCCTTCAAGGACTCAGAGCTTGGTCAACCCAAGTGACTACTCTTTGGGCTTCCAGCCCAAAGAAGGAGTTTTTTCCACGGGTGGGTCTGCATTGCTATATTTAAAAATACCCCAGAAACATCTGTTTTACGTTTAGGAGCAGGCATATCTGAGCAAAAGAAACTCCATCGCATAAACAGATGCATTGTTCTGAATAATAGAAATGGCTATCATTATGCACTTCATATTGCAATTGCAAACATGAAATAGCTACAAAAGAAAATGCCTTAAAAAAACCAGTGGTTTGCATCGTGCCCTTTCTCTTACGGTTGGACATTAGACCTTGGTAATGCATATACACTCCTTTTTGCCTGGATGCTGTCTGTTCCAGCAAGAAACCTGCACATTCCCATTCCAGATATGGATTCAGCTGAGAAGGACTTGGGGGTGCTGGTGGAGGAGAGGCTGGACACCCCCCAGCCATGTTCACTCACAGCTCAGAAAGCCAAACGTGTCCTGGGCTGCATCCAAAGCAGCGTGGGCAGCAGGGCCAGGGAGGGGATTCTGCCCCTCTGCTCTGCTCTGGTGAGACCCCACCTGCAGTGCTGCATCCAGCTCTGGGGTCCTCAGCACAGGGGGACATGGACCTGTGGAGAGAGTCCAGAGGAGGTCACCAAGTTGATCAGAGGGATGGAGCACCTCTCCTGTGAGGAAAGGCTGAGAGAATTGGGATTATTCATCATGGGGAAGGGAAAGCTTTGGGGTGATCTAATTGCAACTTTCCAGTACCTGGAGAGAGCCTACAAGAAAGATGGAGAGAGACTCGTTAGAAGAGCATGTAGAGACAGGACAAGGGGAGATGGCTTCGAGCTAAAAGAGAGTAGATTTAGGTTAGGTACTATGAAGAAATTCTTCCCTGTGAAGGTGATGAGGCACTGGAACAGGTTGTCCAGAGAAGTTGTGGATGCCCCATCCGTGGAAGTGTTCAAGGCCAGGTTGGATGGGACTCTGAGCAACCTGGTCTAGTGAAAGGTGTTCCTGCCCATGGCAAGTGGGTTGGAACTAGATGATATTTAAGGTCCCTTCCAACCCAGGCCATTCTTGATTCTATGGTAATTCAGAACTGTTCATGATTCTGATTTAGAAGAAGTGCATTAGTCTTACATTGAACAATCATGATACAATTTCCTTTAGGCAGTATTTTTTCCGAGTCTTCAAGAGATAATATTCAGTTTATAGCATCTGGAGGTATTTAGTTCAAATAAATGCAAAACTCTTTCATTGGATCCTGCTAAATGTTTGTCTTAGCATGATCACCAGAGGTTGCCAGTGTGATCCAGGTTGCATGTTTGACTTGTATATTAATATGTGCAGTTATGTTTGATTTCCCCTTGTTCATTCTAATGCATAGGGGTTAATTGGAATGACCAGTTTTGTTTTTCCTGTTTGTTACTGGTTATTTTGTACTGCTCTAGTGTGCTGAGTCTTGTTGGTCTTCTCCACAAACTAATCTGTGAATACTTATAACTGAATAAAGTATTGGTTGTTTTATCATCTACTATGAATTCTTCCTTCGTGTATATCATGTATATCATTAGCTTAATTGTTTACAGTGTTCCAGTCAGTTACACAGATCCTCTGAGGTAATGGAATTTTGTTTTGTAATATAAACCAATATTTATGCAGAAGCCAAGCCTCAGCCTCTCTTACTGTGGACTTTGGGTACTAGCAGTGTAACTGTAAAACTCAAAGTAAGGTTTTCAAGATGCCCAGGTGAACAGAACCCTGAAAGAAGTCATTTCACAATTTACACATTTAAATTTCTACAAGTGTCAGTTAGCTGAAGTCAGGGGCCAGTGGTGACTATTTAGGAGTCTGGATTTTATGCCTTAAACCATTTTAGAAAAATGTAAATTTACAGTTTCTTGTGTCAACTGGAAGTAGTTGGGAGGTTCAAGTAAATTAAGTGATGAGTGATCCTTCGTGTATTGTACACTCAGTCATCATGAACTCACATTCTGAACACATTTAAAGTTACATATATAGAATTTGGCTGTATTTTTTTAAATCCACATTAAAGACTAAGAAAACAAGCATATTTTCAAATGGCCCTCTGCACCATCAGTGATGTACCTGTGCTTTATGTCACTATCCTTCACAAAATGTGATAATAATGTTACCTGTTAACATAAAAACAAAGTTTGACTCCACGGAAGCAGCTGGAAATGAATAACCACATGCTTGAATTTCCTAGGAACACATTGTTTGGCATATACTGCTAAAAGTTCCTCATATTTAGGAGTTCTTTTGAGTGAAATACTTATATTCTGTCTCAGCTGGTGTGCATGAGGGAATATTCATTTCTCAGTGGTAACATGGAATTTGATTTTATAAAATGTTTTTATATATATTTTTAATGGATTGAAACACTTCAAAGAAAACATACATTTCTGGTCTTAATCTAGTTCAAAGGGGGTTTATGATTCTGGTTCCAGACTTCCCTCATGTTTTATGTATAGGTAAATCAGAAGGCTATGTCTTGTCCAAGCTAGCAGGGAGGAGAAGCAGTCCCTTCCTGTGACATCCCAGAAGATGATCAGTTTAGCACTAATAAATGGATGTTTACTGGGTGGATAGTGCAGATGATTTGAAAAGGGATTATCTGCAGTTAGGGAAGAGGGTCATGCTAACAACAATATGTGCTAAAACTTACTTTTTTATAGTTGCAAGTTGAAAGGGAGTGGTATATGAGCCTCAAGATATACTGAGTGTTCATGCCTGCAACTCCATTATACTTTAAAATTTTCAAGTGCGGTTATTATTTTGTCGTGCTCTTTGCATAGAGTTAAGCAAGGTTTCTGTGGTAGAATTCGGCAAGAGAAGCAACTGGTAGAAAGGAGCCTTTAGGGATTTGGTGTTTGGCCAGGAGGGACATTCCAAGAGTCAAAGAAGAGAGATGAAATTATGGTGGAAGAGGGGAGTGAGCTGCTATGTACAGAACATAAAGCCATAAAACAGTGTAAGTGTGATATAAACCAGCTTGAAGCTTTCACCAACTTGTGGGTTTCAAGATTGTGCCATAGTATTTTTCTTAGAGATGGGGCTGCTGATTTGTGGCACTGCATGCCATATAAAAGTGTGCTGTCCATTTATGTCTCTGTGTATATATATATATATACATATACACCAGATATGTCTACCTGCCGTGTAATGTGAAAGTCTTGCTACATGGAAGATGAATTAGGCTCACTCTCTTTTGTCTTCATTACCCATTTTCTTTATTCTAATGTAGTTTGCTTAATTCTGTCTCTGAGAATGCATCTAGATTTCTGACTCAAATACTGAGAAATAAATTTCTAACTTTCTGTATTTCCGAATTGTTCTAAGAAGGTATCTTGCCAAAGTTTCTTGGCCCAAAGAAATGGAGAAGGTCCAGAGTCTCTGCTGATGTAACTGTTACCAACCAGGAGTACATTTCTGTCTTAAGTTTGACCATATACAAGCAGTAAAACTGATTCACTTACACTCAGTAGTAAAGTCGTTTTCCAGAACAGCTTATTCTGGGTATGATTTGGCTTGAACTTTGCATTTGACAGTGCATTCAGGGATGAAAGAAGTATTCATGGTGAAAGTCAACAGAAAGGAAGGGATTTTCAGGTGCAGAGTGAGTTAACATATTGTGGAGGTGAGATACAGTCCAGTTTTCGTTGAGGGAAAGTATAAATGTAAGCAATGAGTGGCAATGCTTTTGTAACAGCGACGTAGCCTAAGACAACATCTTGGATGGTACCTGCAGTAAAAAACTTTAATTTTTGGGACAAAGCAGGATGAAAATTAAGATGTGAAAATAATTGCATAATTCCACAGATTAAAGAGCATGCAGATACAGAAGATATTTCGTATTACGACTTAGTTAATAGTGTTTTGTAATTACAGACAGTAAAGGTGAAGCTCTTCACAGAACTGTAAGTGATTTAGTTACAGTGGGCAAATGATGATTTCAACAGAAAAGAACTTATTTTGGGTTAGATGGAAGCAGTTTTCCTGAAGAAAAAATTGCCTTAGCTGCTCACTGTCTATATACTACTGGTTTTCTTGGTAGTTTTAAAGATATCCCACTGGTAAAGCTTTAAAAAAGAGAATCTCTTGACCTCATGAAAAAGTTAGTAGTTTGGAATGTTGAATGCAATTATATTGACATATGGTGATAATGTGATAAAGCGTAAGGGTTAAAGGTTGAAGGAACCATGGCTTGGCAATTAGCAATGTAAATGAAACATTCATTATCCAGCATGCTGAGAAGTTGATGAACTGTACAATAAATCTGAGCCCAAGTCACTACTGAGATAACTCATTTCAGACATAACAGTATTTATTAGGATTCTAGACATTGTTGTGCATTCTCTGGTGAAATATCTTGCTCTAGAAACATTTCCTCCATTAATGTATGTGAAGTAAATCAATACTAACAGTTCTCCAAATAATATAGACTAAAAACTGTAGGAACATGAAAGACATCGAAACTCATTCTGTCTGAAAAGATGTTTGATTAGATAGTTTGGTATCTCTTCACTGCATTGGTGTTGGTATTTCTACAATGTAAATTGTTTCCAGTGGCTTATATTAAATCATTTGAAGCCATTTTTTCTCATCTTCTGAGATACAGTTGAAATCAGAATCTGACCTAGAAAGTAGACAGCCAGTTATTCGATGTTATAAATTCCATTGCTACATAAAAGAGGGCAGTTTTTTGGTGAACACAGGATAAAGACTTGTTTGAAAGATTAATGCAAAAAATGTTTACTCAGCATTTATAAGATCCATGAAGATGAGGATTGAGTGTTATCAGGTTTATTACAGTTGCCTGTCCTTGTGTCCCTCTAAAAATAATGCTTAGTACCACAAAATTAAATAGCTAAATTTATTCGCTTGATGCAAACAGAGGTAGATTACCTCCCATTCATTAAACAGTTCTATGAACAGCGTAGGAGCAGTTTCTAATAATTAAATAAATAGTGCTTAGTTTGATCAGTAGAAATAACTGAGGAGGATGTAGCAGACATCCAAGACACAGAAATATGCGCTGGCTTTCTTGTCAGTGGAGACAGGACATACTTGGTTTGTGTTAAAAGATGTTGAGGTTGTTTGTTCCTTTTAAAGGCTACCAGTTTATCATGGCCATAGGAAGTAATGCATTATGTTTCTCCTCCAGTTTTGCATCTGTTTGGCATTGTTAAAAATTTTGTGTTATATTTTATTTTACATATATTTCCCGCTGTGGAACAGACAAATTCTTTACTATTGAGGCAAAACATTTGAGTAGATATATATGAATGATATATAAACGCTGGAGGAGTATCACGTAATACGCAATTTTCATGCTAGTTCTTTGAAATGTTATTCTTATGGATCATTATGAATCTTGACAGATCACATAATGATTTATGAATTGAGAAAAAAAAAATCAGTATTCTCTTAATCTTCTTGTCTATGAGTATCTGATCCACATAATTCTTATTTCACTCATCAGTGTCAACAAGAAATGCAGTATTTGTTCCGTAATACAAGGAAATATAATGTACTGTACAGAAGAATAAGTTAATATTATGTATTCTATATGGAAGAGATGTATGTATATAGTATGATGTATTTGGATACTATTCTGTACAACAGTGAAAGTACAAGGAACATGCAAGGAAAACTCTGAAGAGAATTGGCTCCCCCTCCCTTCCCTTGATTTTTTGTACAGAAAACTATTCAGAGAGTAAGCTGATGTATGTTCCGGTTTGGCCAAATTTAGAAATATATATCCTCTGAGAGAAGGCACAACCACCCCTTCCCCCCTCCAGGTTTGGGAAAAAATAAATTTTCCTCGAAGGAAAGTGAAGGAGATAAAACTATTTATTTACCAAACACACGGGAAAAGGAAAATAAGGCTAAATGATGAAATGTTTCGCTGTGGAGGAAAAACCTGGGAAAGTGTTCGAGTCCTCCCTTTGGTCTCCTCGGAGCTGGGGCTTGGGCCAGGGCCAGGCCCTCTGTGCCCGATGGAAAGTCTTCCCGATGTGCTCTGAGGTTGAAAGCAGTCCTGTAGAAAAGGGAGAAAATCCAGAATTCCAGAGAAGGAAAAGCAAAGTCCAACTCTCAGTCTCTCTCCAGAAAACAAGAAACCGAAACAACTGGCCAAAAGCTGACTGGAAAGCAGCAAGCCGGGTGCTTCCTCGCTCCCCTGCTGCAGCTGGGGAAAAAAAAAAACCTGCTATCTTTTTGTGACCTTGAACAAGCTGCAAACTGCTTTGAAAAAGTTTTGCTCAGGTTTTTCCTTCCCCCTCTCAGGCTCAGTTTAGAGGCATAGAAAGGCACAAAAATTAATTTCTGGGCATAGGCAGCGATATGGGATACACATCATAAGGTCACCCCAAGACATACATATTGAAGAGCTGAAAATTGCTTTTGAGTAGTCATCTGTCAGATACTTTATAATTCCAGTTTTTCTTTAGAATCTCTTAGTTTTCTTATTCAACTGACATTTCCTTAGGTCAGCATGGTACACAGGTTGGAGAATGCAGGATATATTTGAGATCATATGGAAAGCATATAACAGTGGCAAGAATTAAGTACTCAGAGTTCTTCCAAATTGCAATTAAAACTAAAAAAGAAAAAGTCTTCTAACTTCTTGAAATAATTGAGATGGCTGAGTATTATATGTTCCAAAAATAGGTTGCGAAACAGTTTCTGTTGCAGGCACTACTTGGTTTCTGCCATGGTTGTGTCAGAGCACGGCTGTACCTTAAAACCAAAATTGTGTGAACGTAACACTTAGTGAAGCACATCAACCAGAATACTATTTATAAAGACACATGCACATACTGTGTTTAGCACAGCTCTGCCAGAACTGAGTGTGTAGCTACTAATTTATTATAAATTTGTGAGGAAATGAAGAAGGTATTTAATAACTCACAAGGTGTATTTATATCTAATTACCTAGCTTTGATTTCTTTGACTGTCTACATGTTTACTTATGTGGCTGCTGCTGTGCTTTTCCATAACAGTCCTATCAGTTAGGTGAGTTTGAGGCAATAAACTCTAAAATATATAATAGATTTTCCTTTACCCAGGTTTTTAAAATTAAAAATTACCACAAAAGAGTTAGTGTTCTGTTGCTTATCTTTCATTTTAGAATATTTCATTGTAACATCTCTAATCTAAATGAACTTGCTGACCCACAGTTTATTATATGAATAAACAGTGTTCTGAATTACAGTGTTTGTAAAGTCTTAATTTCTTGAATACTTACTTACTGGCACTACTGGATCAACTTGAAATGCCTAAGCAGCAGTGTGTGTCTCTGTTTATGTACAAATATACTATTTTGAAAGAAATATATATGCATATGGACACTTTTGAAATCAGAACTATTTAGTATATATACAGGTTATATACAGTATATTTAAAATATTCAGTGCACATACAGTAAAAAATACGTATATATTAGATTTCTTTAACAAGTTTATTTACACAAGCAGCTCTATCAGTAAACAAAAGTTAAGACATCAAGTCTGAGTGTTGCCTTTACTAACTTTAGGTGTTTTCTTTAGTTACTGGGCTTTTAGTTTCTCACTTTGAAAAGCTATTAGAATTTTGAAAGGAAGCTTCATGGAGAGGGCTGGTCTTTCATCTCTCATCACACCCTTATTTGAGATTTCTTAAGTTTTCTTTGTCATATTTTTAGCTGCACTTGACATTTCCTTTTGACTAAAGGTGGAAGATTCACCAGTCACTGTGGTGTCATGACAACCAAGACAAGTGGGCCGGAAGACTCTATAATCTTTGCTAACTTGCTAATGCAGAGACCACTTGTGATGATATCTCAGAATATGTCTCATTTATTGCAAAGTGCTTGAACAAACCTGGAAAAATCATAGATGAGACAAAGTAAAATTAAGGTATTGGGAAGCTCATGGCATATTAAGATGAAGGTACCTGCAAATACACTGTGCACTTTTCAAACCAGTTAAGACAACGTTCATTTTTATGGCATCCAGTAAAATTAAATAATGCTGTGACATAGGGGAAGTTCTTGAAGCTCAAATCCAATTTCAATCAATCCAGTTTCTCAGAGTTCTAGAATGAGCAGGCATTTCTTCCATGTATTTGTGTATTTCTTGGTGAAAACCAGTCAAAGATATTCAGTGTCATATTCATAGGCATGTGGTCATCGTGTTATGTAGGAGGGTCCATATACAAATGGCCAAAATTCCATTTTGAATCAGTATTTTTGCCTTATGTCTTTCTGCACAGACCTCTCCAAAGTATCACTGCTTGTTCTCCACAAGTAACTCTCACATCAAAAAATAGTCTCTTTCCAGTATGATGCTAGTGGGTTATGAGTCAGGCTTTAGGTGATTTGTCTATTTTTTATCACAGAATCACAGAATATGCTGAGTTGGAAGGTACCCACAAGGATCATTGAGTCCAACTCCTGGCCCTGCGCAGGACATCTCCAAGAGTCACACCATGTGCCCAAGAGCATTGTCCAAACACTTTTTGAACTCTGTCAGGCTGGTGCTGCAACCACTTCCCTCGGGAGCTGTTCCAGTGCCCAACCACTGTCTGGGTGAAGAATCTTTTCCTAATATCCGACATAAACTTGCCAACTGGCACAACTTCAGACCATTCCCTTGGGTCTTGTCACTAGACAGCACAGAGAAGAGATCAGTGCCTGCCCCTCCTCTTCCCCTCATGAGGAAGTTGTAGCCTTCAGTGAGGTCTCCCCTCTGTCTCCTCCAGGCTGGACGGACTAAGGGACCTCAGCCACTCCTCATACGGCTTCCCCTCAAGGCCTTTCAGCATCCTTGTTACCCTCCTTTGGATGCTCTCCAATAGCTTTATATCCTTCTAAGTATTGTGGCACCCAAAACTGCCCCCAGCACTCAAGGTGGGGCTGCCCCAGTGCAGAGCAGAGCGGGACAGTCCCCTCCCTTGCCAGGCTGGTGATGCTGTGCCTGATGACCCCCAGAGTTGGCCCTCCTGGCTGCCAGGGCACTGCTGACTCGCATTCAATTTGTCACTGACCAGGATCACCAGGTCCCTTTCCATGGCACTTCTTGCCAGCATCTCCTTCCCCAGTCTGTCTGTACATCCAGGGTTGCCCCCTCCCTGGTGCAGATTCCAGCACTTTCCCTTGTTGAACTTCACAGGGTTGGTGATTGCCCAGACCCCTGATTTGTCAAGGTTTCTCTGCAGGGCCTCCCTGCCTTTTGAGGGAATCAACAGCTCCTCCCAGTTTTCTGTTGTCTGGGAACTTGCTGAATATTCCTTCCAGTCCTGCATCCAAGTCATTTATGAAGATGTTGAAGAGCACAGGGCTGAGGATGGAGCCCTGTGGAACCCCACCAGTGAGAGGTCTCCAGTCTGATGTCACCCCATTCATTGTAACCCTTTGTGCCTGACCTGTGAGCCAGTTGCTCACCCATCACGTGATGTGTTTATCCAGCTGTGGGCTGGACATCTTGTCCAGAAGGATCCTGTGAGAGACAGTATTGAAAGCTTTACTGAAATCCAAAAAGAGAACATCAGCGGTCTTACCTTGATCAACTGGGTGTTACCTTGTCATAAAAGGAAATCAGGTTTGATAAAGCAGGACTTTCCTCTCATGAAGCCATGCTGGCTGTGACCAATGACTGTGTTGTCCTTCAGGTGTTTTTCAATACCCCCAGAATAATCTTCTCCATAACTTTACCAGGCACTGAAGTGAGACTGACAGGCCTGTATTTTCCCGGGTCCTCCTTCTTGGTCTTGAAAATCAGCTTCCTGTCAACTGGGGCCTTTCTGGGTTCCCGAAACTCATTGATCAAAAATCATTGAGAGGGGCTTTGCAATGACATCAGCAGCTCTTTGAGAGGTATTGGATGCACCCCATCAGGACACACAGATTTGTAGGGATCCAGCTGGAGCAACAGATCCCTCACAATTTCAGGATCCATTGGGAGTTGATCATTCTTGCAGTCATGATCCTTCAGCTCAGGGCACTGAGACCTCCATCCATGGCTGTCAGTGCATCTTTAATGCAAAGAATGCATTAAACATCTCTGCCTTGTCCATGTCCCTGTTCGTGAGATAACCATCCTCATCCTGTAATGGGACAATGTAATTTTTACATTGTGAATTGCCATTAGTGTATTTGAAAAAACTCCTTTTATTGTCCCCCACAGTTCTGGCCAGCTGGTTTATAAATATCACTTTTGGGATTTGCAGTCTAATCTCATCAGTGGTTTTCTGTTAAGCCCAGCTCTTCTACAGTATTAATTAAGAGATAGAATGTACTTGTTTTTCAGTTGATCGTATTTAGATTGTGTTTTCTAATTACTTTCCTCGTATCAGCTGCATGTCCATAGATCTGACCATAACTCTCTTGGCAGACAAGGGGAGACCTTAGACCATGTGTCTTGGGAGAGAAAAATATTTTTGTTAACTTTTTAATACTTCTTCTGGCTTGAAAGTTACTGCTGATAACTCTGCTGTGCAGAATGGATGTGAAAAATCAGAGTAAACCACATTGTAATGATAAGTCATGGTATGCTATTGAAATGACTAGGAGGAGAAGGTGGTGTGTCTTCATGTAAAGCACCATAACTGTCAAGGCATTCCGTAATAAATATAAAGATTCTTCTGTTAGTAATTTTCCTGATTGCTTGAGATGTTTAAGTGCCTATCAGACTACGAAGATTACCAAGCACAGAGGTAGAATCTGAATTTACAGAGCCTGCTGTAATTGACATTTACCATAATCTAATTACCCCGGAGAATACTTGTTGTATGGGTGAAGACTGCCGGCTTGTAAAGCGGCTGCCTGACACTGCTCACAAGCAGCACCCCCTTAACAGCTTGTTTATCCATATCCTGCTTACTGCATAACAACTCCCCTATTCCTGTATGATGGAAATGAGAGTCCTGGCTGAAAGTTTTAGTCATAGCCTTCTTCTGTGGAAAATTGGAGCCACCTGCTGTCTAAAGAGGGCATCGTTTAAGGTGAAGTGTGTGGTTTTTCTGTCTTGTCCTATATCCTCAAAAATTCTCCAGTGTTTGTTGTTAGTAGGGTATTTGCTAACAACATGGAAGCAATTTATTTAGGTCTAGATATTTCTAGAAAAAACTTACCCATTAGTACAAATACTAAAAGGCATTTATTTGGCATTTATTCAGCATTAACTGTTACTCAGAAATTTGTTACATAGGCATCTTGAGAATCAGGAAAATTGAGACTCAGACGGCTGGACAAAGAGCCATCTCCAAGTGTGCAACATCTAAAAATTCATTCAATAAAATTAGCAATTTCTCTTTCTCTCCACAGTTCATAGTTAGCTCCCATTACTAGTTATCTTCTGAATAATTTTTTTAAATCCCACTCATTTCATACAGTTCCGCTCTGAATATCACTCAATGGAAGAAGCATGCCAGGGTCCTAGTTTACCATTTCTTCCTGGTTTCATAGCTAATAGGTATCAAAAAAGACTTGCTCATACGCTAAAAAAACTCCAACCAATCAACCAGCAAACACCCTGAAACAACAAGCCAAACCAAACCAAACCAAACCAAACCAAACCCCAAACGAACCATCACAAACCTGGGAAAAAATCTTAGTTATGCCTTTTTGGGTTTTGTGTCTGCTAGGTTTTCTGTATCAGATCAAACTTTGTAAGCCTGTCAAGATGTTTTTCCTCTAATGCTCCTCCACCACTTCTGCAGACCACATTGAGCCATTGTCTGCTGGACAGTTGCTCCAGTTATGCCCTGTTATGTGCTATGTTCTGAAATCTTTAACAGCTGTAGCTACATGGAGCTTAACAAATAATCATATGCCAGTTTGGAGCATAAAATAGGCTGTAGTCTAGGCAGCTCTTCCTTAGTTGCAATGAGCTGTTCAAGAGTGGGAAGAAAGAAACACATAAAACACTTAATTTGCTGCAAAAGTCAAAAGATACACACTAATTAGTTTAGTTTGTAAAGTTCCCCAGCGTTTTCATTGCTGTGGTAGTTGCTCAAGTCTTCTACACATACACAATCACACCCAGTGCAAATAAGACAGCATTTACATGTAGGTTGAACCAAATGATTATAAATGAATTGAGGGATGTCTCCTGGGATTGGACATAAAGGTCTTGTAAACTGAAAATTTTATAAACAAACAGCTGTTGGGAAAATACCATTATGCTGTAATAGCTGCTATTAAAATCCATTAGCAATCTTGATGGCCTGTTTGAATTTGATGCATCATTTGCTCTGACAGCATTTCTTACTAAAGAATTCTGTAAAATATATGTAGATTATGAAAGACAGTAGTAATAGACTAGGAGATTAACACTGAATACACATTTTACTTCCCTGTGCCAATCAAGCTTTGAAGAATGCTGTGTATCCTTGAGTTTAAATTCAGCAGAGAAACAGGAGCACATTAACCTGAACAGCTGCAAAGCTTTCTCCATCACTGTGGGAGAAATACACAGCTCTGCAGAGATGAAGTATTTCCAGGTTAGAAACCATGTTTCAGGCAACAAAATAAATCTCCAGTGTTTTCTAAGAGTTGGTGTGCTCGTCCTAATTGATGCCAAACTGTCATTCTCCTGCTCATAGATCCATATACCGCAGAGGATACCAGCTGCCATAGGGGTAGGTATGGCCTGTAGATCATGCTGCTACTAAAATTAGTCAGACTTCTAATGAGATTTTGAAAAATCTATATGCCAAGAACTATCTGAAATGTCTCCTCTTTTAAGAACAGTTCAAGTGTCAGTGATACAGCTAAACTGTCCCTTCAGAACCAGGTAAGAGAACACATGGAGTGACCTGTCTGTGTTGGTAGACAGAGGCAGAGATGTGCTTAGCTTGCTCATGGATGCTGCAAGGGCACCATCTGGTGGGTGAACAGTAAAGGTTAAAGCTTGATGGAGCAATCAGATTTAAACATCTTTTAATCAAGACTTTTTGTCTGCTCTCGTTGTTGGTAATGCTCGTAGTTAGATGGCATAATACTTGTTATTCTACTTATGTAGTTCCCTATTTCTTCCTCTACCTTGTATTTTTCAGTGTTTTACTCAATGAACTCTACATAACAGAGAATTCTCTGTAAACATTATTCTGGTATTAACTTATGTGTCCATTTTATGGGTACCCTCTTTTCTCCCCTCTCCTTACATCTGTTCTCAATTTCTTTGCCATATTGTCCCTGTCCTCCCTGTAAGCAGCTGTTTGCTAGAAGGTCTGGCAAAAAATTATGTGTCTTGTACTATCTCCTCTCATCACTCCCCCTCTTCTTCCTGGTGGATGTACAGTGGTGAAGGTAAACCACACATTACATGTAAGAATGTTTTTCTGTGGAACAGAATGTTTTTCATGTACAGCAGAACTATGGTCAGTTCCTTTTGTATGAGGGAGGAGTAGCAGGGCTTGTGGTTCACTGTAAAGAGAGGTAAGTTGAGTGCCTTTTATGTTCTTTTCGCTCTGGACCATTGTGTCTCATTATATTTTGCTATTTGGATGTTTAAAGTTATGTCTGTTAAGGTTTATGATACAAGTATATTCACTGAAGGAGTTGTAGGTCTGTGTAACTGCTGTTTAATCTTAACAGAGTTGCAAGAGTCTAAAACTAGATTAATACAGTAGATGCACTATTTAATGTGCACGTTGTTAAAAGAGCCTTTCCTACTTAGCATCTACTGCATGGTTCTGATAATGTATTATGCATTCCACTATATGCCTCTCTCTAGCACTCAGCAATAGGTGGTCTTTCAAAGCACAGTGTAGCAGAGGTAAAGCCCTTGTGTCATTCCATACGGATTTTTTTTGGTGTTTTGATTTGATACTTGGAGCCTGCATTTCTCATTTACATGTTAAAGTTTTTAACGATATTTTCAGAAAATAAATGAGGCCCTGAATTAAAAGACATCCATTTCACAGAGATTGAAGTGAAATAATTCTAAAAATGAGCCAGCAGCATAGAAAGCCTTAGATACAGCCTAATTAATACGGTTTGTGTTTTACTTCCATAGATTACTTCAGTTCCATGAGTTCAGTAAGATTTGAATACATTTTAAGTACATTTTACCTGAAGTATATTACTAGTTTGACCACCCTGTCTTACTTCATTTCCTTCAATGTCCAGGCAGCACAAATACAACATGATAAAAAATTTCATTCAAAACCTTAATTTTGAAGCCTCAAATTAGAACAGGCGCCAACAAAGTCAATGGGTAGCAGTACAAAATCTAGTAAATAGGCTGTTTGCTTTGTTGGGTGAAATTTTGCTTTGACATTGCTGAGAAGTACTTGTTTATTAGTGTTAGAAAGATGCTCCAGTCACGATGAATGACTGCAGTCATGAAGCAGAAAGCAAGCAAATGTTTAGTCTTGGCTCAAGATTTAAGTTCATAGAAGAAAGCTGTAATGGTATGAGCAGAGTCAGTTGTGCCAGCTGGAGTCACTAGTGCACATGGTGGAATTGCTAGTAAGTTGGTAAAGCTCATTTTAAACTCACGTTATGCTGCAGGGGCTGTACTGGTATAGCTGAAGATTTTGGAAACTAGTTGACCTGGCTGCTGAAAGTATTGGAAAAAAATGATTTTGCATGCCACTTTTCCTGTAATGTTTAAGTCTTAAAGCACATTTTTATTTACTGACCCCAACAGAATCCCTGTATTGTTGTCCTTTAGCAAAAAAAATCTTTTTTCCATACTTCTAGTCATAATTTCTTTTAAACATTGAATATTTCATGTAAGTGTCAAGTAAAACTAGAACAACATGAAACACATTCCAGTTCTTTTGGGTGGTTGTTTAACTGTGTTTACATGCCAGTATCACCAAAGCAGTCCTGCATCTCAGAGTGGTTAACTTCAGATTGATGTTAGGGTACTGTTTTGCTTTGCATCTCATTTTTCACTTTTATTTGTCTAGTGAGAGAGCAAAGGGTGACTTTCTGAACGATACAACCTGAAAAAAGCGTGTATGCTGGAGAACTTGGTCCTGTAGGTCCAAAATCAGCCTTACAGAAAGCTTGCATTTGGTTCTCAGGAAATAGAACCATCTCAAATGGTAGAAGCTGCTCTCTTAGTTACTGTGAAACAGAGACACCACAGCTAACACCACAGCTAACTTCAGCCTGGTGTAACCAAGTGTGAGTCCCCTGGCAGGCATCTGCAAAGAACGTTGTTTTACCCTGTTTTTGCTTGTGTTGGTAATGACTCCTGTTCTCTCTTCTGAAGGAACTGACTGTTTAACAAACGAGTTGCTAAAGGCATATTTTTTTTTTGTGTAACTGTAAGTCCTTATTAGAAGAATCCATAGGAAACTTAATTGAATTTCAAGAAACTGAATTGCTACTCTTATTTGTCTGGGAATTTTTTTTGGTGGCAAAGTTCAGTGTACAGCATTTGACCATCTCTGTCCAGTTCCTAGCTCAGAGTTCAGTCTCATTGCAGATGAGACTAAAGCCAGTGTCATTGGTAATACGTTGATACTTGTTTGTTCCTGTGTCTTGGAGGAAGATGTTCAGCTTCCCACAGCAGAGAGATAAACTGGATGAATGGAAAATTAATTCTCTTTTGTATTCAGTTGTATTCCAGATAACAGTTGCTCCATATTGAGCATTTGGGTGGTCAAGCAAAGTGCCAGTGGTTTAGCATACAGTGCAAAAGTGTATGATTTAATCAAAATAATTGAAAACGCCCTTCTAAAATACTTACATACTTAGCAGGGAACTTCTACTTTCTGGAAGGGCCTTTTGCTAAATTTGAGTGCGTAAGGAATACTGTGAATATCATCTGTGCATTGGAACTGAGTGGGAGAATACTTATGTGTACATCAGTGGCATGTGCGAAATCCTGTGAAGTCAGTGAGAGGATTTCCATTAACTTCCAGTTTGTGCAATTCTGAATTGGCCTATTCGTTCAGGCTTGCAAATTGTACTTCTAAAGGTAATAATTAGTATTAGTATTTTCCCATACAAAGAGAACCTGTTTAGAGTAGGGTTTTTCAAAAATGTGGATCTGTGGTGCTGAAAGAGAGCATTTGTTGTAAACCAAAGGATGAAAGTATAAGAAAAGACTGGTTACAATTAGAGAGCATTTTGCCTCAGTATGAAACTGTATTCTGCAAATAGATTGGGGATTATAGGAAGAAAAATGAGAAGTTGAAAGTGGGAATGAAAAAAAATGGAGGAAGGAAGCTTGTAGGAGAAAATAATATTTTGGAATCAAGAGGATGAATGGAAGAAGTAAATTTTTTGAGAAAAATGGTTTGCAGTCAAAAGACTGTGAGGAATCAAACAGCTCCTTTAGAAAGGCAGAAAATGTAGCTGGATGAAACAGAAGGCTTCACCAATTACTGAAATTCGATGAAACCAAAACTGACATATTAACAACTTAGAATATATTGGAAGTGATAGATCTGAATCCTGCACAGATGGTTCTTTTGATTTATTATCAGCTGATTATTTTTAATTTTCTATCAATTGTCTTGCAACATCATTTTCTTGTCTATATAAATGGAGTGAAATGACTTTAATAGTTGAGTAACTATGGTTTATTCCTAAAGTGACATTGTGAGTTGCATATAGAAATTAGCGAAGTAAATCTGACAGGGGAAAAAGAATTAAAAAGTAAAAAAAAAAAAAAAAAAAAAAAAGGGAAAAAAAAAAAAAAAAAAAAAAAAAAAAAAAAAAAAAAAAAAAAAAAAAAAAAAAAAAATTGCCATTTAACTTTGAATGGCTGTTTTGCTGTGTGAGGAACTCTCAGTTTGTAAGACTATATTCCCTAGCAGATTTTGTCATTTTGCCTTTGTTTTTTTAATTGATGAACTAATAATTTCACATTAAATACCATTCCCATCCAGAAGCAATTAGTAATGAGCCATGTCATCCCACAAAAATATTTTCACAATTTCTTCTCCTCCTTTTGAATGTTTTACCTGGAAGTTTTTGAGTTCCCACTGAAAGATTTTTCCTGTTTCTACAGTAATGATAGTGTTGAAAGTGTTGATATTTTGTTATTAAGTGCAAGTCACACTGAAGGATTTGTTTACAATGCCACAGTGGAGGAGATACTGCAGGTTTCCTTCTACCTTCTATACTCAAATGAGCTCTCAGCACAGGGGTGTTAAGGAACAGGGTTGCTGTCAGAGACAGTGGTGCAATGGAACTGTCCTAGGCCATATCCCACCAACATTAGGTGGAAACATTTTCTGGCTCTTCTCTTTGGGTTGCAACAGGAAGTCTGGCATGATTTTTTCTCTCTTCTACCAAAGAGGGGACAGGCCTAGATTCCACTGAATTAGAAAAGAAGAAAAAACCCCAACCTTTCTCTCTTAAAAAGAGATCTCAGGACTAATGCAGCAGTATTATTTCTAAATATACTGTTGGCTGGAGTGAGGGTTTATTATTAGCTTGGGTGAAAGTAATTTTCAAAGATTAGAAGAAAGGTACTTCCTGTTACGGAACATAGGATATGTGTGATATCTGCAATATAGAAGGTATCAATGAATATATAATTTTTCAGACTGTCTTCCTGTGATGGCATCCAATTATAATACTGCTAATTTCTTGCTATTGAAAGAAATGGTAAGATTAATGGTAAATCTAGTCTTGCTGTCTCCAAACAAAAGAAGCGTTCCTGAAAGTGAGAGAGAAAGTGCTGTTTCATCCCTCTATAGTGGCAGAAACTGAAAAGATATATAGCACTTCTTGCCAGACAAAACTCCATGTTAAGGGAAAATGGCAATAGTATAACGTTGTCATTGTTATGACAAAGCAAGTCTCCATTTCCAATTTAAACTGCAAGCATTAAAAGTGCACTAAGAATAGCCTGCCATCCTGCCTTGGCATTTTGGTTTTTTTCCTTTCGTTATATCTTCATGAAGAATTAACATTTCGATACAACATTTGTTCATGGATTTGCAGTGGTTAAATCAATAGTTAATGAGGTTCGTCGTATAATTTGAGCTTGTAGTTTGTTTATGCTAGACCAACTTTATCCATACTCCAAACAAATTATCTCTTATAATCACCAGCCTGAAGATAAATCTCTAAATGTTTTTCTGATGATAGTGCTGTGGTTGGCAGGTGTTAGAAGTGCCTCCCAGGGACAAAGATTGAAGATGGGCTTGTTCTCACAAGCCCTTCAGGCGAGGTTGTTTAGCTTTCTATCCTGTCATCTGCAGACGAGCCTTGTATGGTGCCCTGCTAATGAAATCTAATAGGCAAAGGTCATATATCTTTATGAAGAAAAATGCAAAGCTGGTGAGTGATGAATGGGCTTCATGGGGTTCAATGGACGATGCTTAGCAATAAAATCCATGTTTAAACAGTGCTTCAAATGGCTTGGCATATCACTGTATTTTGTGCCTTAACTACTTTTTATAACAATTCTCATTACTAGTGATGGGAATAGATAAATACAAAAATAGTTGAATATGCATGCAAAGTTGTCTGTGTAATTAAAGAAATAGGTGAGGGTAATTATTTTTCAGTATTCATAGCATAATGAGTGAGATGGCTCACATAATAGTACACACCAGTATTGCATTTAAATTTAAAAGCTCTATTGAGTAGCAATAGAAGCATATTAGCTAGCATGAAGATTTCGGTAGATTCTAACATCAGTTGTAAATCAAAAATGCCTTTCTCAAATGTCAAAACATAATGTTAAAAAATGGAGGGCAGTAGAAACAAAACATGCTGGTGTAAAATTGCAGATAGAACTTCTAAAGAGTGCAAGTCAGTGCCTTTAAGAAATTGCTAATCTGGAGTTCGAAGGAATCAAATAAACCAGATACTGTTGAATCACTGCTGTTTTTTAAGAAGTTACCAGTTCATTTGCTATAGTTACACTGCTGAGCTAAGAGACAGTTCAATAAATCAACTCAGGCTTGATGGATTTTACAAACCATTGCAATGAGCGTGTGGAAGAAGAAAGAAATCTCTTAGTATTCCCTCTTTGACAAAAGGATATGCAAAGAGCCTGAATGGATGAATGGTTGATTAATTTTGCCGGAAATTTTCTTGGCAGCCAGAAATGTGGTTTTGCATTATCATGTTTGCATGGGAATTATTTTGTAAGGTATGAATTACTATGTATAACCTTACACCTGAGACTTAGCTGGCTAAAAGAGACAGCTCCTGGTCAGTATATGTATGGTTGTGATGTTTCTCATGTTGTAATTCATCACTCTGTCAATTCAGCCTTTTGCTTGTTACCACTTGCTAATCAGTCAACAGTGAAATCAAATATTGTATGTGACTAAATGAACCTTGTAACTGAAGTGATAGGTTGTTTCTTTTTCAGTATTTTTAAATTGATTTTACAAGCTATGGAAAAATCAGATGGAAGTTCTTAACCTAGAATCAGAAAACAGAGTAATATGAAGGAGAACAAAAAAGTGTATTATGGGCTATGTCCACATGGCCTGTTGATTGATAAAAAATAGTGCTTATTTTTCTCCTCTAAGTTTTTGAGGTAAATAATGACTAGATTGTATAAACTATGCTGTACTTTAGTATGGAGATATTTCTTTTAATTTTGTACATATCATGCATATTTTCTATAGGGGTCTTTGCTTATAAATATGGTGCGTAAGCAATTCCTGTACTTTTAGGCTTTGTATACCTGTGGTTTCAAAATAAGAGACTTTCCTGTCCATGTACTTTAGTCCAAAAAAATATGTACACACGTACTTCAACCTTCAAAATTACCTGGAGGGAGTACATTTCAACATACTGCTTTTCTCTGTACTTCTCTACTTGGAGCAAAAGTCATACTGCTGTGATTACAAGTTTTCTATTTTATAAAGGCAGAGTTTTAAAGACACATTTGAAAAAGGAGGTGTCATTTAAGCCTTTAAACTTGAAAATTACATCTATATATTTTAATGTATTTTACATTTTTAGCAGCTCTGAACTGCTTACCCTTCAACTACCAGAAATGCTCAAAATCGGCAACTTTATCATGGTTTTCCTATTACAGAAAACATCCACTAACAATAAGACAAATTACAAGCACTTTGAATTTCTTCCCTTAGAGATGGAAATAAATGACTACTTTCACCTCCATATTACCAGACTACATGATGTACTTCAATTCTCTCTGATTCCTGTGCTGCTGCAAAACTTTTTTTCTTCTAGGTATTGAGGTCACAGCAATCTAATATTATTATTAGATGCACAGGAGCATGCAGACCATTACCTATGTTTGTTAATGTCTTTAGACTATGCACTCAATGTTTGTCTTGTGCAGTAGTGGCAGTGCCTTGACAGGGCTTCATCTCCAGCCCTTCTGATCTGCTACATTCTTTGAGTACACGTGCACAAACCCCACAGACACCAGGGAGCATTTTTGACTGTTGTGTTTCAGAGTTAGTTGTACACCTCATCATGGGGGGCTGCCTTGCTTATGGGTAAGATTTTGTGTTCCTTAGGTGGGTGACAGTGATAGACACTGAAGGCAGGTATTCCAGCTGCAGGAAGAATGTTGTAGCCAAGTGGGTCATGATGATATCCTTACGTTACATGTAGATCATAATGTCTTTTAGGATACATGAAGATGCTGGAGCCTAGTTGCTAAATCCAGAGCTGCCTCAGCTAGTTCTATGAACAGGGAATAATGAAACTGCAGTTTGGCAGTATACCTGAGCAAAATTTTTGTACCTCGAGTTTTATGAATGAATTGGGACTTTAGCAGAAATCATGTGCTGTGCTAAATACACACAAAACATGGAAATCTTTATAAGTTCTAGTTAAACACAGGTTAAAATGAACAATCCTGCATTTGAATACACAGAATTTGTACCTGTATCAAATGCAAGTAAAACCTGTTTAGCTGCAATCTGAATTCATAAAGAGTGGATTATTGTTAGGACACTATGATAAAATGCACCAGTGCTGTAGAAAAGGCACTGTTTCCATTATGAACCTGGCTAAACATGCCTTCATTGAACAAAGCATGCTGATTTCTTTTATTAAAGTGGAATCCTTCTTTTTTCTTTGCTTCCTTTTTTCTTTTTTTTTTTTTAGTTACTCTGCATTTAATGGAAATAATAGACTGTAAAAACACAGCCGTCATCAGTACTAAGGGATGTGAGATCAGTGGCAAACAGGCACTCACTGCATTATTCTGTATTAGCATTCCACAATGCTATAGCATTTCCAGTTCAAATTTTTTTCAACTTAAGTTTGGAATGCCTAAACTTAAACATGTGACTGGGGTTGTCATAGAGCAGGATAACAAAGCTCAAAGATGCCCATTCTCCTCTTTAGTTTAGGACCTAATACCTTTTTATATTTGGAAACTGCAGACATAGAGGAAGCAGAATTAGCTGCTATTTTTGTTCTTTCCAGAAGACGGATAAATATCAGGGCAGAAGAGCTGCTGTTTGGTACATCAAAATGCACAATAGAAAAATGCAGTCTTTCCTTACAGAAAAGATAGTGATTTTTAATAGAGCATTTTCACCAGTGGTGTTGGTAGAAAAAAAAACAAGGTAAAACAACAAATACCATTATTCGTGTTTCTGGAGTCTTGTAGGCATCATACTGTTTATACTGTTCTTTCAATTTTTAGTGACCTTTACCTGAAAACTTTTTATAAAATTGAGTATTTTTCTGTACTCTTTTGCCTTGCTTTTAATAGTTTTTTTTAATAAAGGAGAGGACTTCTAGCAATTAGCTGGATTTACAACAAATGGCACGCAGACTGTTAGCTCTGCATGTGTGCTGTATCATTGGTGTTTACCCTATTATATTGCAATTTAAGTATGTCATAAAGTTTTATCAGTGATCACATAGAAATAAACTGGAATGCAGAAGTACCAACCATGAAATATTAGGAGAATGCAGTACGTAGCAGTATGTATGACTTCTGTATTGTGATAATTGCATCAGTTGTGAAAATTTTAATGGGATACGATATTCCTCATTTATATTTTTGACGGCTGGGTATTTTTAGCAAATGAGTTGTCAGCAGAAAGGCTTCATTAGACCCATCAGGGTATCTGCCCATGAATAACGAATCCCAAACTGTACTGACAGTTTCCTTGAGCCAAAATGATGGAGCACCTCTGACAAAAGCCATATTGTGCTCTCCATGTGAGAAGTGTGAAGAACAAAAGAGACAGTTTGTTCTTAATTTGGTCAGGTTAATATTGACACAGTTATCTTAGAAGAGTCAGAAGTGTGTGTAATGTACACTTGCAGTGATCACTTGGGTAATTGGCTGTTGATTTCATGAATCAGTGTTGCAAGAAACAGAAGCTACAGATTCTCTTCAGATATTTCTTGGGTATTTTGCCTCTTTTAAAGGATCATCCATCTTTATAGTTATGTTATCTGTTAAATTTTAAAAATCTGTTATATTTTCAAGAAAGAAAGTAGATTTTCTGGGAAAGAAGTTCCACAGCAGTATACAACCTACATAAAATGATATTTCTCAACAAAAATACATGCTAACTATACATGTTCAAAAATCCTTCAAAGTCTTTGGATTTCTTCAGCTTTCTCATTCTGATTACCTAACTTACAAGAAAAATATTTGTAAATTTCAGAATGTTTGTCATATTGCTATGTTACAGCAGGAGCTGTCTATGCATTAGATAAAACAAAAGCACAATTTTATTACACGTGTTATGACACTAAATTACTCCATAGTTATACTGCTGGTAACTATGCAAAATATCTGTACTACTAGATCCTATTTATTTCAAGTACATAAATTTCAAGTATGCTTACAATCCATTTTTTTGTTTAGAAGTTACTTAGAGGGCATTGTAACAACTAATAATGTTTACATTTGCTGTTTACTTGCTGTATAGTTTGTAAATATTGGTTAATACTTAAGCCTGCACATTCTGATAAAAGAAGAGAAGTGTATAAAAATGACCAGTTGACTGACCTTTGCCATTGTCCAGCTGTGTCAGTATATTTCCTGCTATAGTAATTAATCAACAGTGTATTTTAAATGCTTGTAATTTATTTGGCATGTACAAGCTTAACTGTTGAAATTATTTGCATTTTTTCATTTCTGAAGGAAATTTTTTATGTTCTGCAAGCATTTATAATATGTGCAACATTCTGGTTGTTCGTTTAAGTTAGCAAATTGGTGGAAGAGTCCATATATCTACCATGTCTTTCAATATGTGGTCTTGGTAGTTTTTAAGACTTGTTTGCAACTGTCATTATTTACTTGAATGCTTGAATGCTTGTGAAGTGAGTATCTGAATTTTGTTGTTGGTACTAGTTTAAAAGAATAAACTTTAGGGATATTTGGGAGAGTTGTCAGGGATTTTCAGATGATTTTGAATCTGCTGTAGTTCAGATTTTCTATTTGAATAGATTTTAATTGCTCCAGCTGCAGTTAAGAATGGGATAACTGAGGTGACTTTTTCATGCTTAAAGACATTTTGGTACTGTTTCTAATCTACCCAATACTAGTGTCTTCAGAAGAGGATTTTACTGGTTTGGACATTCAAAGCTTATTCGTGATAATTCCTCACCATAACCCTTGATTCAGAGTTCACATCTGAGTGTCCACCAGTAAACTGTCAGCTGACTGTTCGTGCATTAATCTGTGTGAATTTCACATAAACCTCATTTTTAGGTGCTATGCAAACATCAAAGGGAGAGCTTAATCTCTAGTCGCAGAAAGGATTCTACTTCCAAAGCATTTGACAAATAGATTTTTTTGTTTTAAGTTTAACTTACAGGGAGGGAGATGCATTTGTGGACACATTTGAGTAGATTAATAAATAGTATTTATATATTTGTAACCAAAACAGTGTAATTCATTAGGTAGGAGACAGATGCAGGGGAATAGCATGCCAATCTGCACATACAGTTGTGCTGTGTTCATGATGAACTGCTGTTTATTCAAGGCCAGTCTAGCTTGGCAGCATCAAAAGAACTCTTGGCTAGAAGATGACAGAAAATTATTTTAAAAACAAACAGTAGAAACATAAAGGAGAGAATTAAATTTCTAAGTCTTTGTTCACCAGTAGTTATCAGAACTGAGGGCTGAAAAAAGACATCTATACTTTGTGCATTATGTTCCCAGTTGAGAAAGGTGGATGTATGGTTTATGTTTCGAGTTCTAGATAACTGGGCTAGTCGAAGCATTAATGAGAATAGGAAACATAAAAATTTATCTCCTGTATGCTTGGTGTGGGGTGTTTGTGAAAGTAGGCAATTTTTTTGATAAAAGGAGTGTAAAAAATACTCAGTCCTTACTTTTGTGTGTGTGTGTGTGTTTGAAGATTTGCACAATTCAAAGAGCAGGAACAAGGGAATCTATAGGAACAATCTGTGGTAATTGTGTGTTACAATTGGGTAACATCATCATGGGCACATATAAAGGGCTGCAAAATTAAGTTAGCTTGTGGATTTCCTTTTGATTGCTGAATTTTGCATCTCAATACTATTATTTTAACATCTGTTATTTTAGATTAAATATTGGCATGACAAATTTCATAAAATATTTTTCTTTTTCTAACAAAAAAAGGTGATTTATTCAAGAAATAGCAATATCCCAGTATCACAGAATTACAGTATTGTTAGGGTTGGAAAGGACCTCTGGAGATCATCTAGTGCAACCCCCTTGTCAAGGCAGGGTCACCTGAAGCAGATCACACAGGAAAACGACCAGGTGGGTTTGAATGTCCCCAGAGAAGGAGAGTCCATGACCTTCCTGGACAGCCCATTCCAGTGCTCTGCCACCTTCAGTGTAAAGAAATTCTTCCTCATGTTTATGTGAAAATTCCCGTGTTTCAGTTTATGGCCATTGCGCCTCATCTTGTTTCTGGGCAGCACTGGAAAAAGTCTGGCACTCTTGTCCTGATACCCACCTTTGAAATATTTCAGTGTGTTGATGCGATCCCCTCTCAGTCTTCTCCAGACTAAACAGGCCCAGCTCCCACGGTCTCTCCTCATAAGAGAGATGCTCCAGACCCCTGATCATCCTTGTGGCCCTCAGCTGGACCCTCTCCAGTAACTCCTTGTCTCTCTTGTGCTGAGGAGCCCAGAACTGCACACAGAACTCCAGGTGTGGCCTCACTAGGGCCGAGTAGAGGGGGAGGATCACCTCCCTCGACCTGCTGGCCACACTCTTCCCCATGCACCCCAGGATGACATTGGCCCTCCTGGCCACAAGGGCACTGCCAGCCCATGGACAGCTTGTGATCCACCCAGAGTCCCAGGTCCTTCTCCACAGGGCTGCTCTGTAGGAGGTCAGCCCCAGCCTGTGCTGGCACTTGGGGCTGCTCCTCCCCAGGTGCAGGACCTGACACTTGCCCTTGCTGAACCTCATCAGGTTTCTCTCTGTCCAACTCTACAGTTTATTGAGGTTAATGGCAGCATAGTCTTCGTGTCTGTGTACAGCCTAATCTAAATTCACCCCACTACTACACAGAAAGAGAAACACACTATAATATCTTGCTACTTTATGTCAGCATATAGCAAAATGGGGGAAAAGTCAATCAAAATTTTAGTTTGACATCCTTCCCACACACAGATTTTTTACATTTGGATGGGTGCTCAGACAAAGAAATCAAGTTTTTAAATGTGGTTTGATTTTACTGTGATACAAAGAACAAGGATCATGCATAGCTGCTATATGGTTTGTTGAGGGATCTCTTCCTTTTACCTTAAAACTGAAGTTTTCAATATATTCTTTTTGTAATCCTATTCTTATTGAGAAGTGAGGGGAATGGAAAAGGGGTTCAGTTTAGCATTAAAAATTTAGACATTATCCCATTATCTGTCCTCTCTCTGGATTGTATTCCTTGGCCTTTTGGGAATTTTGGAGAATTCTGAGGTTGGAAAAATCTGCATTTTGGTCACAGGGTTGGTTAAAGATACCTAGTATCTGCCTTCATTAAACCTATCTAATTTTGCTTTCACCATTAGAAAAATGAAAACAACAAACCAAACCAAACTAAACAAAAAAAAGCCCCACCAACTATAAAGATGTGGTAATTGGTGTAAGAAATATGGCTATTTCCAAGGATTACAAATAGTGTTGTCCTATATGAGAATGAGAAGAAGCAGGATATTGGGGAAGCAAGCAGTGTGAGCTATTTCTTTCCCAATGATATAGCCAGCAGTATACATCTAATCCCAGATACTTCCTCACATACATGTCTGCCTTTATATTCTCTAAGCTGTGTTGAATCATGTACATGTATTCATTAGAAATTAACAAAAAATATAATTCATTACGTTTGAAGTAATAGATGAAGGACAGCTTACTTTCAGTTAACTTGAGTAAATCCAAAGGGCAATTTTAGTTCCTGTAAGTAGTCTGACAAAAGGAATTTATCCCTAGGTTAAAAGTGACAAGAAAATAAAAGGTGCAAAACCTGTGTATTGTCTAATTGAATGCTCTGTATCAAAATTCTGGGTTTGATTTCCTGTTTTCGTGCCCTCAATAGATATATACCTAACAAAAAGCATTAAATTAAGTGTATCCTAAGAGTCAAATGTACCTCAAGAGCCAAAAGTTCAATAGTATATCTTCAGTACTTTTTGACATTCTGAGAGACTTCAAATGAGTCTGTAAAAGCAGATGGGGAGAGTAATATTACTTCATACCCAGTTTTCTTTTGTGCTTGATTTACTTCAAAACCAAAAATTACACAATAGTAGTTGTGAGGAGAACCTTCACAACTTACCAGCAAAGATGATCAGATATGCTGATTGGGAAAATACTGAATATACTCTATTGGTAGTGACATTGTTATTAATATGTTTCTTTATACCTAATACAAAAAATTTTCTTTTACCAATATTTAGTGTCAGGTTTTTGTGTGCTAGCTCAAAGAGACCTCGGAGGTGTAGCTGCAACCCGATTGCACTACGGCGGCACACACACACACACACAAAAGTGCAGGCAGACGGGGGTGCGCTCCTCACCCGAGGGAGCCGTCCCTGAGCTGATGTGAAGGCACACAGGCAGAAGCGCATGAAATATTAGGAGAATGCAGTACGTAGCAGTATGTATGACTTCTGTATTGTGATAATTGCATCAGTTGTGAAAATTTTAATGGGATACGATATTCCTCATTTATATTTTTGACGGCTGGGTATTTTTAGCAAATGAGTTGTCAGCAGAAAGGCTTCATTAGACCCATCAGGGTATCTGCCCATGAATAACGAATCCCAAACTGTACTGACAGTTTCCTTGAGCCAAAATGATGGAGCACCTCTGACAAAAGCCATATTGTGCTCTCCATGTGAGAAGTGTGAAGAACAAAAGAGACAGTTTGTTCTTAATTTGGTCAGGTTAATATTGACACAGTTATCTTAGAAGAGTCAGAAGTGTGTGTAATGTACACTTGCAGTGATCACTTGGGTAATTGGCTGTTGATTTCATGAATCAGTGTTGCAAGAAACAGAAGCTACAGATTCTCTTCAGATATTTCTTGGGTATTTTGCCTCTTTTAAAGGATCATCCATCTTTATAGTTATGTTATCTGTTAAATTTTAAAAATCTGTTATATTTTCAAGAAAGAAAGTAGATTTTCTGGGAAAGAAGTTCCACAGCAGTATACAACCTACATAAAATGATATTTCTCAACAAAAATACATGCTAACTATACATGTTCAAAAATCCTTCAAAGTCTTTGGATTTCTTCAGCTTTCTCATTCTGATTACCTAACTTACAAGAAAAATATTTGTAAATTTCAGAATGTTTGTCATATTGCTATGTTACAGCAGGAGCTGTCTATGCATTAGATAAAACAAAAGCACAATTTTATTACACGTGTTATGACACTAAATTACTCCATAGTTATACTGCTGGTAACTATGCAAAATATCTGTACTACTAGATCCTATTTATTTCAAGTACATAAATTTCAAGTATGCTTACAATCCATTTTTTTGTTTAGAAGTTACTTAGAGGGCATTGTAACAACTAATAATGTTTACATTTGCTGTTTACTTGCTGTATAGTTTGTAAATATTGGTTAATACTTAAGCCTGCACATTCTGATAAAAGAAGAGAAGTGTATAAAAATGACCAGTTGACTGACCTTTGCCATTGTCCAGCTGTGTCAGTATATTTCCTGCTATAGTAATTAATCAACAGTGTATTTTAAATGCTTGTAATTTATTTGGCATGTACAAGCTTAACTGTTGAAATTATTTGCATTTTTTCATTTCTGAAGGAAATTTTTTATGTTCTGCAAGCATTTATAATATGTGCAACATTCTGGTTGTTCGTTTAAGTTAGCAAATTGGTGGAAGAGTCCATATATCTACCATGTCTTTCAATATGTGGTCTTGGTAGTTTTTAAGACTTGTTTGCAACTGTCATTATTTACTTGAATGCTTGAATGCTTGTGAAGTGAGTATCTGAATTTTGTTGTTGGTACTAGTTTAAAAGAATAAACTTTAGGGATATTTGGGAGAGTTGTCAGGGATTTTCAGATGATTTTGAATCTGCTGTAGTTCAGATTTTCTATTTGAATAGATTTTAATTGCTCCAGCTGCAGTTAAGAATGGGATAACTGAGGTGACTTTTTCATGCTTAAAGACATTTTGGTACTGTTTCTAATCTACCCAATACTAGTGTCTTCAGAAGAGGATTTTACTGGTTTGGACATTCAAAGCTTATTCGTGATAATTCCTCACCATAACCCTTGATTCAGAGTTCACATCTGAGTGTCCACCAGTAAACTGTCAGCTGACTGTTCGTGCATTAATCTGTGTGAATTTCACATAAACCTCATTTTTAGGTGCTATGCAAACATCAAAGGGAGAGCTTAATCTCTAGTCGCAGAAAGGATTCTACTTCCAAAGCATTTGACAAATAGATTTTTTTGTTTTAAGTTTAACTTACAGGGAGGGAGATGCATTTGTGGACACATTTGAGTAGATTAATAAATAGTATTTATATATTTGTAACCAAAACAGTGTAATTCATTAGGTAGGAGACAGATGCAGGGGAATAGCATGCCAATCTGCACATACAGTTGTGCTGTGTTCATGATGAACTGCTGTTTATTCAAGGCCAGTCTAGCTTGGCAGCATCAAAAGAACTCTTGGCTAGAAGATGACAGAAAATTATTTTAAAAACAAACAGTAGAAACATAAAGGAGAGAATTAAATTTCTAAGTCTTTGTTCACCAGTAGTTATCAGAACTGAGGGCTGAAAAAAGACATCTATACTTTGTGCATTATGTTCCCAGTTGAGAAAGGTGGATGTATGGTTTATGTTTCGAGTTCTAGATAACTGGGCTAGTCGAAGCATTAATGAGAATAGGAAACATAAAAATTTATCTCCTGTATGCTTGGTGTGGGGTGTTTGTGAAAGTAGGCAATTTTTTTGATAAAAGGAGTGTAAAAAATACTCAGTCCTTACTTTTGTGTGTGTGTGTGTGTTTGAAGATTTGCACAATTCAAAGAGCAGGAACAAGGGAATCTATAGGAACAATCTGTGGTAATTGTGTGTTACAATTGGGTAACATCATCATGGGCACATATAAAGGGCTGCAAAATTAAGTTAGCTTGTGGATTTCCTTTTGATTGCTGAATTTTGCATCTCAATACTATTATTTTAACATCTGTTATTTTAGATTAAATATTGGCATGACAAATTTCATAAAATATTTTTCTTTTTCTAACAAAAAAAGGTGATTTATTCAAGAAATAGCAATATCCCAGTATCACAGAATTACAGTATTGTTAGGGTTGGAAAGGACCTCTGGAGATCATCTAGTGCAACCCCCTTGTCAAGGCAGGGTCACCTGAAGCAGATCACACAGGAAAACGACCAGGTGGGTTTGAATGTCCCCAGAGAAGGAGAGTCCATGACCTTCCTGGACAGCCCATTCCAGTGCTCTGCCACCTTCAGTGTAAAGAAATTCTTCCTCATGTTTATGTGAAAATTCCCGTGTTTCAGTTTATGGCCATTGCGCCTCATCTTGTTTCTGGGCAGCACTGGAAAAAGTCTGGCACTCTTGTCCTGATACCCACCTTTGAAATATTTCAGTGTGTTGATGCGATCCCCTCTCAGTCTTCTCCAGACTAAACAGGCCCAGCTCCCACGGTCTCTCCTCATAAGAGAGATGCTCCAGACCCCTGATCATCCTTGTGGCCCTCAGCTGGACCCTCTCCAGTAACTCCTTGTCTCTTTTGTGCTGAGGAGCCCAGAACTGCACACAGAACTCCAGGTGTGGCCTCACTAGGGCC